>NC_057345.1:155282287-155615342 GCF_016509475.1 Prionailurus bengalensis
GCTTTTACAGCCAGGTCACTATTTGCACCCCTAATTATTCTCCCCACTTAGAATTAGTTCCATTCTTTGATGAAAATGTGCCATGTGTATGTTCTTACCTCTTGAGAAAGCATTTCTACAATATAAAATTTATTTTATACTATTCTGAACTATTAGTGTAAAGTTGTTTGTTTGTTTGTTTGTTTGTTTGTTTGTTTTACTGGAGCTGCTAGATACTGCAGATAGTTTCTGCCCAATATTTAACTTTAAGAACAGATATCTTTTCTTTCATTTGAATGCTGTTCTTTGAATAGTGTTTAAAATGGCTGTTGACTTTTCACTTGTTTTCCCTTCTGGTTTCTGTGCCAGGTTGTTGTCAATGCTCTTTTAGGAGCCATTCCATCCATAATGAATGTACTTCTGGTTTGTCTGATCTTTTGGCTCATATTCAGTATCATGGGAGTGAATCTTTTTGCTGGCAAGTTTTATCATTGTATTAACTACACCACTGGAGAAATGTTTGATGTAAGTGTGGTCAACAACTACAGCGAATGTAAAGCCCTCATAGAGAGCAATCAAACTGCCAGGTGGAAAAATGTGAAAGTAAACTTTGATAATGTAGGACTTGGATATCTTTCTCTGCTTCAAGTAGTAAGTAACCACTTTATTATTCTCTGTGATGTCTTATTTACATGAGTTTGAAACCTCCCCCCTCAATATTTCCAAAAACGTATTTCTCAAGCCCGTCTGCCTAGATTCTTTCTAACCATTGCTGAACTAACTTTTCTGCACCATGTTGGAAACTGGAAAGCTCTACAAAGTTTACAGTCTTTCAGACTATGCATTAGGTACCCTAGAACCAGTCCCTTGTTACTGACATTGTTATGTAGGTTCCCACTGTTTTACCCCACCCCGACTCTGAGCAAAGTAGAGGCAGTGGCCCTAGGGTGGAGCTGGAAAAGCGTATGTGGGTAAGAGGAGGAATGGTAGATCTCTGTACTCCTTGGCCACCAGACAGTACCAAACCCTCATCAAGTCTTCACCCACTTAACCTTCACCACCACCACAACCAAGCTTCCCCACCTTAACATCTGTCACACCAATTCCCACCTTTCCTGCCTGCTGCTTGAGCTCCTTCAGATAGGGAGATTGCTCTCCTGCAAATAAAAATCTTCCTATCAAGTTCATTATATCTGTTATAAATTCATAGACAATCTATCCCGCTTCTCAACTGACCACTCCCTGAGCTGATCCACCTGCATGATACCCAACACTGTATGAATATTAGGGGGAAGAACAGATTCTGTGGCTCTAAGGAACTGAAAAAAAAATGTATAAGACTTTTGTTTTCAGGTTTGCTATGTCTGCAAAAAAAACATAAATATTTAAAAGAGTGCATTGCAGCTGAATATATTTGCTTTCCGACTAGGAAATTACTTTGTTTTATGGAATAATTGTCTTAAAATAGTATAATCAACAATATGTAGATTTTCGAGACTAAAGCATCATGATTCATGATCGGTGAGAATACCATTTAGAAGAGAATAAGTAGAATGGAAAGCATTACAATCAAGCAATGCAGCATATTTTTCATCTTGTCTGATGCTAGTATCATATACACCAAATTATTTTATCAAATTTTATGTTGTATTCTCATAGGCATATCAGAGTCAAAGGTTGTTGATAATTGCTTTTATGATAGCACATTGTTATAATCTGTCATGGCTTAATTATAGGTTTATAGAAGAACATAAATTTGAAGTATTTTCTATGATATTACAAACTTTGACCAGAGTTTAAATACTAACCCCAAACTATTTTGTATACCTGTTTTTGAATGAATCTTGGTCAATCCGATACTTAACTTTCTTTTCTAAAATTATAATTTGTGGGGGAGAAAAACTAAGTGGTCTGACTTTTTTACAGGCCACATTTAAGGGATGGATGGATATCATGTATGCAGCTGTTGATTCACGAAACGTAAGTCTGTTTAAAGGAAAAATTGTTTAATTTGATCCAGTGACTATTTCCACAGTGTTGTAATTTACTGGTAAATAAAACAATGAGTCAATTTATAGAAAACATCTATTTTACAAAAGTAAAATATTCAACCTTGCATTATTTCTTCCAAAATTTGATTTGAATGTTTTTCTCTACTTGCTGTAAATCTTTTAACACATCTTTTCTATATCTAGCATGACACCCAGCACTTAAAAACTTGTTCATTTTGCACACTGAGACAATTTATTTTTGGCTCCAATAGTTCTGGCCATTTGTGCATTAGAAGCTCTTAACAAAGAACGCACTTCCTTTGTCTGTCACAGATTTCCTCCATCTTTTTATCTTCCTTGTAATAGAAGAATCTAATGGTGGAAAAACAAAACAAACAAAACTTTAGTGTTTCTCTCTGGGATGTGAGATTTTTGTGGTAGAAGGCAGGGGCCTTCACAATCTACTTTACACACCTCAACACTTTTGAAATTTTGTGTACACTTTTCATTAATTTTGTACTGTTTAACAAGGAGAAAGGAAATCACATTTTGGAAAAAAGAGATTGCCTTCTGGTATATTGCCGGAGCATAGCAATTAAACTCAAAATGTTACTTCCCTAGCACCAATAACCAGGTGGTAACTGAGAAAGAACTCCTGTGGGTTTTTTTTCACCTTATTAAAAAAAGAGAGAGAGAGAGCACAAGAACTAAAAGCACAGCATTGTATCTCTGTTTCAAGAATCCCAGTTATGTGCTCTTTTGAATAATAATAATAATAATTAATTAATTATGTGTTACTACTCCTTCAGCTAAGGGCTTTCTTATACTATCACATTGAATCTTAAGTAACAATGTTATTGTGTGGTTGACATTAACTTCATTTCACTACTGAAGCAAAGAGGCTCAATGCATTAAGTGGTTGTATATGTTTTTGAACTCTGACCACAAGCATGAGCTCATAACCACTTTCTTCTACAGTAGTTTCCTACTTGGTTTGATTAATTCATTTAAAGTTCTCTCCACCTTCCTTATCAACAGATTGATATGCAACTTACTTTCAGTTTCTTCCTTAGTAACTTAGAAGACCGTGTCTGCTACATAACTCCTCAGCATTTAAGCATTTTACAAATGATGAAATCCAAGTGGACATCAAAATTGCTTGCTCTTATTCTCAGTAGTCATCAGAGAAATGCAAATTTAACCCAAAATGTGACATTGTTGCCTAATTGGCAATATTAAAAATTATGACAGTACCAAGTATTGTCAAGAATAAAGAACAATAAGAACTTTTAGCTACCGGGAAAAAATAGATAAATATTTATTTTAAAAAGTTGAGCATTATCACATTATTTAATAAAATTCAAGGTATTCTTTAACCTTGCCATTTCATTTTTAGCAATATATCCTACACTTTTGTGCATGCATAGCAGAATCTATGTACAAGAATGAACATAACTTTTTGGACTAGCAAAAACTGGTAACAACTCAAAAGTAGTAGAAATGGACAAATAATTGAATATTATACAGTGATGAAATGATATACAAATACAGCATATGCAACACCATGGATGAATCTTAAAAATATAACAAAGTTGGGGTACCTGACTGGCCCCGTCGGTAGAGTATGTAACTCTTGACCTCAGGTCATGAGTTCAAGCCCTATGTTGGATGTAGAGATAACTTAAAAATAAAATTTTTAAAAATATATATGTAAAACAGAGTTATGCAAATGTGTCCACTAGACAAAATGTAGACAATACTAATCTTACTGTTCAAGAATGCTCACTTAGATGTTAACTCTAAGAAAAAGCATGGAAATAATTACCATAAAAGGATAATGATTGCCTTTAGTAGGGATTATACAGTTTATATTTGGGAAGGATACACCAAGGGTTTCTGAATTCTTGACGATGTCCTGAACTGTGACATTCACTTTGTAACAATTTATTACTACATTTTACCCTTATATGCTGTGCACTTTTCTGTATATATAGTATTTAATTTAAAAACATTTAAATGTATCATTTTCTATCACTGTTTGCTATCTACACACAGAAATGAAATAAAAGTCTCATCAAAGAATATGTACTTTTACAATACTTCTAATATTTTCCATTTTACTCTATTTTATTAGAAAAATATATCAAGTGGGCCGTTACCCTCTACATTGCTTTCATGACACAATGATACATTACCTGTATCCATTACCACCTGGGACTGGTTAACTGAGTTGGTTAGACCAATATCTTGTGTGACCTGAGCTATAGATTATAGTCAATGCTCAAGCCAACTGTCACTCTTTTTTTTTTTTTGACCAAAAGTGTGCTGGACAAGAGAGGGTATCATTGTTACAGAAAGTGTGCCTATGGCTTACTGAGTAGGATGAATCTATACACTACTTTTCAAGAAGGAATGATCCAACAGATGAACCCATATCCACACATACAATAATAACTCTAGCCTATGAAGAGAAATGTGTAATAGAAATCAAACCTTTACACTCAGTTATTACTACTGGCCAGGCACTGGTTTTTTAAGCCCTTTTCATACATTAATATATTTAACATTTTCAACTACCCTGTGAGGTTAAGATTCTATTATTTCCATTTTACAGATGAAAAAACTGAATTAGAGAGAATAAATCTTAAAGGTTTTAACACAAAATAGTGTGACTCAAACATCTCTTTTGCAAGAAGAGCAAATCCTCACTCTGCATGCCCTACTGGGGGGCTTTGGGGAAAGTGCATTCATAATCTGGAAACTTACTGGGTGAAATGAATTTTAATTATCTAGACTTTTCTATGAGTTGTTTTACTTTGTCAAATCAGTGAACAGTCTTGTAGGACTCTTCAATAAGCATGTTAGATTTGGTGTTTCTTAAAATCTCTTTAATGTTTGACCTTTTTCTCATTCCCAGCAATTGAGACATGCTTTGAGAATTGAAAATTTGCTGATGTCCCTTTTATAAAACAAGTAGTGGTTCTAATAGTTATCCTTCCTTAATATTTTGTAGGTAGAATTACAACCCAAGTATGAAGACAATCTGTACATGTACCTTTATTTTGTCATCTTTATTATTTTTGGTTCATTCTTTACCCTGAATCTTTTCATTGGTGTCATCATAGATAACTTCAACCAACAGAAAAAGAAGATAAGTATACTAAAACTTCCTCTTTATTCTAAAATGTGAACTGAACCTGTCACACTAGTTCTTTTAGGGTCTAAAATGTAATCAGCAAAAAAGAAGAAATATAAAATTCTGAAATTATCTTGAGATATTTAATCAATTGTGAGTTTTTAAGTAATTGCTAATTCAGATAGCATGTATTGATATTTTCAGTATAGAAATATGACTGATTAATACAGAATACTTTAAAGATTGAATATATGCATCTCTGTAAATGCGGATATTGGCAACATTAGAATAGCAAGTGGAAGCGATTTCACACAATTTCTGAGGTAGATTTTATAACTAGCAAAGAACATGATTGTAACAAGTTTTGCTTTCATTTCTTTACTTTGGAGGTCAAGACATTTTTATGACAGAAGAGCAGAAGAAATACTACAATGCAATGAAAAAACTGGGTTCAAAGAAACCACAAAAACCCATCCCTCGGCCTGCTGTAAGAATAACATACTTTCATTCCCAGCAAGATCTATGTTATTTACAATGTACACAGCCCAAATTGCTAGATACTAGTACTTTTATGAATTTACAAAACAAAATTTCTCTTAGCAATGTGACTAGCAGCTAGCCTAAATAGCCTAAGTATATGTGTAATAGTCTAAGTGTATATATATTATATATAATATAACGCACAAATTACGTATTATATATAAACATATAAAATATATGTAAATAAAAAGTTTCAGACGTACATGCCAATAGTATTACATAGAATTGATGTCACTGAGGAGTGTCTAATAATGTAGAGAAGAAAACATATCCATATATACACTGTGTGGAAATACTGAGAGTTCACAGAGCGTGGTGGGGATGAATTGGAATAATCGGTACATCTCAGATTTGCCACATTTTCTGTCCAACTCTGCAGATTGATTGGAATCATTATGAAACAAGTCACAAGTTTTGTTTTTCCTGGTTTTAAAAATATTTCATATTTCCCCTACCATCTTGCTTCTAAATCTGATGACATCATTCTGAATTTTTATGGCTCTTCCAATTGTATATTATATGCCAGTAGCTGCTTGGTTGCTACAGGGAATTACTGTCTGGAAGAAAAGAGCCCTTTAACAGAAGGGCAGTGCATGTGTGAAGGCCTTGAAGTAGGAAGGCCAGTGAGGCTGGGATGTAGAGAGTGGGGGCTTATTGGAATGTGTTGAGAAAGAAGTTAGGGTACACAGACTTTTCTGAGCTTTGTATGTTATGTTCAAAAGTTGCCTTGGGGCGCCTGGGTGGCGCAGTCGGTTAAGCGTCCGATTTCAGCCAGGTCACGATCTCGCGGTCCGTGAGTTCGAGCCCCACGTCAGGCTCTGGGCTGACGGCTCGGAGCCTGGAGCCTGTTTCCGATTCTGTGTCTCCCTCTCTCTCTGCCCCTCCCCCGTTCATGCTCTGTCTCTCTCTGTCCCCCCAAAAATAAATAAACGTTGAAAAAAAAATTTTTTTAAAAAGTTGCCTTTATCTTTAGAGCAACTGGAAGAGATTGAAGGGGACCTGGTCATTTTCAGTTTTGTGAAGATAACTCAACCAGTATTGGCAGGGGCAATGTGTATGCTTATTAGATTTGTTTTGGAGCTGACAGATAGATGATGATAGGGTATGATAGGTAGCGATGATAGGTAGCCTGAACCAGAGTCATGTGGAGATGAATTAAAGTGGATGGATTTGTGAGCTGTCACTAGAGTACAATTACAAAGTTTGTCTATTAATTGAATATGGGAAGCAAAGAAGAACCCAACAAAGAGAACTTATGAGTTTCTACCATACACACTGAATGACTAGCGTCATGCAAGGTATGAAGAAGGGACATGCATGGAGAAAAAAAAAATCAGAGATGCTAGCTTGCAGAATCTGGCAGTCAAAAAAAGACAGGAATAAGAATGAGTATTTAGAAGTAGCAAAATAATGTTTCTTAAGACTGAGAGGTAGGTTTTTGAAACAAAGCAGGAGTTCTGGAGAAGAAGAGTGTGAAGAGAGGGAATATAGAATAAAGTCACATATTTTAGAGGGATGAGTCCTCTAGCAAATATGGAATCATATATAAAAAGATATATGTGAAAAGTCAAGATAATATGAAATGCAAAAGGAAGTAGAAGAGTTTCTTGACACTGATTTTGATGCTCCCAAAAAAGAATAGAGACCAAAATAATAGGATATTTCTGAGAAGTTTGGAACTATCCTGGAGCAAGTGAGGGAGAAAGGATTCCTAGTCATCGTCAAGGGCCAAGATGAAGTGAGAGAACGTAAATCTTTGGCAAACAAAGCTGCCAGGGTTACATAGCTTCCCGCAGCATACACTACATCCTGGGATTTAAGTTGGAGACCACAATTAGGGACTGAGGATTGCATTTATTCGTTGAAGTGACCCATTGGAAAACTACATGGGCAGGAAAACTAAGCTTTTTGTTGATAAAACCTTCTAATTTTAAGCAGTTGTGAACCTCCTACACTGTAGGTGTTAAGTCTATGAGAAAAAATGACACTGCTCCAAAGCCTCCAGACAACTAGGAGAAATAACTAAAACAAATAAATAAGAGCAAACCATATGCAATACAGTGTCATCAATTTTATGACAAATGTAAACATAAAGTTTTCTGAGGACACGGAGTGCTTAAAACTTAAAACTGAATTCAAAGTCACCAGAGAAGGGGTGAAGGAAGTCTCTTTTAGTACAAGGAGATAAGATAAAATGATACGGTAGAATCTGCAAATTTTATTCAGAGGGATAGGAAATATCAGAAGGGTAGAAATAAGAGAAACATAACCAGACTTGGAAAGGTAAGCTACAGCAAATAAGAACTAAGAAGGAAGGTTTGGAACTGGAATTAGACACATTTATTAAGTTGAAGAAGGCTTTGGAAGGACAGACTCACCTGAAGCAATAGAAGTCCAGTCCAGTAAGCCAGATACCTATTCAGAGAAAAGAGAAAAATACTACAAACAGGAGGTTGATGTCCAAGAATTTGCATAGGGAGTAATGGATGTCTCTCAACAGAGAGGGAGAACACTAGTACAGAGAATCCAGATGGATAGACATGTCAGAATCTGGGAAAGCTATGAAGTGTATAGGTAACAGATCATCCGTGGTTCTAGTTAAGAAAGTACAGGACAGCTTAGTGGAAGTTAGGTCAAGGCTTGAGCCCCAAAAATCTTGAAATACCAAGCAGAAGTAGGCAAAATGGTATAAAACAGGGTCCAAACAAGTAGAACTGGTAAGGTGAGTTTCATAAACAAGACATAAAGCCATTCAGTGCTTGGAAATAAGGTCCAAACTGAATAGGGCAAAGGTTGAACATCTGATTGTGGACTATAACTTTTATAAAGATTATTTTATTCTTTCAGAAGAGTTACCCCATATAATTTCACCCGGCTTTTCCTTATTTTAAAATCTGGCATAACCATAGATCAGTAATGAAAGCTAAGAAATTAATCTTGGTACAATACCATTTAAATAAAATACAGAACTTAATTACATCTCACCAGGAGTTCTAAATATGTCCTTTTTCTTGAACTATAATTTTTTTAAAACATCTTCCCAGCTGAACCTTAAGGTACTCTGGCTTTGGGGAAAGACAATAAAAGCAGAAACTAGAAAAAAATAAACATGAGAGAAAAATCTGGAGAGCTGTTTATTAGTACTTCAAAGTTTACTTTGATACCCCGTGCCAATACATGGGATAACAAAGATTTGTTATAGTGGCAAATATTGGCTGGCTATCCATCATATACATGGTGATGTTATGGTTACTGAGAACACAGTAAGTGGTTCTTAACTTAAAGTCAGTTTACAAAATCTGGTATCATGAGCAGTATAAGTAAAACGAATATATTTGGAAAAAGTTGTATATTGCAGTATACAAAATGTTCTTCCAAGTATTAAGTAAGCATGATATGTTTTTATAGAAGCTACATTTTCATATTGCTATGTTAAAACCAGATATGTTGAATTTGATTTTTTTTTATGTTCCTAAGTGAATTTTACATACTCTTTGTTCCAGAACAAATTCCAAGGAATGGTCTTTGATTTTGTAACCAAACAAGTCTTTGATATCAGCATCATGATTCTCATCTGCCTCAACATGGTCACCATGATGGTGGAAACTGATGACCAGAGTCAGGAGATGACAAACATTCTGTACTGGATTAATCTGGTGTTTATTGTTTTGTTCACTGGAGAGTGTGTGCTGAAACTAATCTCTCTTCGTTACTACTATTTCACCATCGGATGGAATATTTTTGATTTTGTGGTGGTCATTCTCTCTATCGTAGGTAAGAAGAGGTACTTTTACTCAATTAAGGAAGTTAGTAGTAAACATTTGTTTTAAAATTTTGAAAATGTTTCTCACTAATCTTTCTCATTTATCCCCCCAAAATCTTGAATAAAAGTCTAACGTCCATTCTTCAGTTTGTCATTTCTCTTGTTGCATGCTGTGCATGAACTGATATGTAAAAAAAAAGATTTTATATTTTGCAGCTTTCATTTATCATCTTGTCTCATTTCACAAGATGATAACAGGAATTTGGCATAACAATCCTGTACTCAATCACACTCCGTTGATATAGACAAGTATTGCTTTGAATCAATAATTCACACACACATACACACAAAAATTATTAGAAGTAGTCAAATAGTCCATAGATAGGATATTGATAATTGGAATAGTTTGTATGTGTGTTTATATATATTCACACATATATAAGCTTCATCTTACCTCTGGGTTCAGATATTTTCTATGCTTTGTAATATTCTTTTTCCAGAAGTAGACATTTTGTTCAAAAATCCAAAACAGCTTCATTGTCATCAATACACATTGAGTAGTGAAGTATAGGGCATTAAATGAGGTGCTGGCAGTAAATATAAGAGATTTCAGACAAGGTTCTGCCTCTTAGAGAAGAGAAAACATACATAGAGGGGAAAATTAGTATTCCACCATTTACACTGCTTTCTCTGACAGACTAGAACACCAAAACAATTCTCCATCCTGTGTGATCATCACAACAGTGCCATGAGGGGGTCATTTAGCAATTAAGGGACAAGACTCAGGGATCATGCAGACCTGGCCTGGAGCTCGCCTATTTCCACTAATTACTGGCTCTGTGACCTACAACAAGTTACCTCTCCAATCCCTGACTTTCCAGAAAATTTTTCAAGTGTTATTGGGAGAATTAAATGAGATGATATAAATTGATGCATTTAGTATCATGCCTAGAACAAAGAAGAGCCCCAGTAAGTGATAAGTTTAACAACAACAAAAGTAGATAGAAACTATCACCATCTAGTCATGCGTAAAAAAAGAGAGAGAGACAGAGACAGAGAGAGAGAGAGGATTCAGTGCCAAGTATGTCTGCTGCAAAGTCTGGATTCTCTCCTGTCCATCATTCTGCCACCTTCCAAATAAAATGGATCACAGCCATCTCAGGATAAGATCTCTCATTCCTGATCCAAAATCACAAGACTTGTCCATTAGTTCTTATGCCAATACCAGAACTAGAGTTTTAGAACTATAAATCCACTTCTTTGTTTGGTTGCCATATGCTCTGTAACATCTTTAGGTCTTCAGTGGTTGAATCTTTCTTTTGATAGATGCTTCTCTTGAACTAGGAAAAATGACCATTGATACCTTCAGAATCAATACCTTGTATGAGTGCCTTCAGAGGGATTAATGTTATAACACCAAACTTACCAGTTTCATTTTGCTAAATGCAGAATGTGCATGTGTCTATATATGTGTGTGCGTGTGTATGTATATATCTAATTCTCATGCCCACATTTTGTAAAACTAGTGATTATCCAATTCATGTAAGTTTTCATTCACTGCTATTAAATATAACACTATTTTTGTTATTGTTTCTTGATTTTCCACAGGTATGTTTCTGGCCGAGCTGATAGAAAAATACTTCGTGTCCCCTACCCTGTTCCGAGTGATCCGTCTCGCCAGGATTGGTCGAATCTTGCGTCTGATCAAAGGGGCGAAGGGGATCCGCACGCTGCTCTTTGCTCTGATGATGTCCCTTCCCGCCTTGTTTAACATCGGCCTCCTGCTCTTCCTGGTCATGTTCATCTACGCCATCTTTGGAATGTCCAACTTTGCGTATGTTAAGAGGGAAGTTGGAATTGATGACATGTTCAACTTTGAGACCTTCGGCAACAGCATGATCTGCCTGTTCCAAATTACCACCTCTGCTGGTTGGGATGGATTGCTAGCACCCATTCTTAATAGTGGACCTCCAGATTGTGACCCTGAAAAAGATCACCCTGGAAGCTCTGTTAAGGGAGACTGCGGGAACCCATCTGTGGGGATTTTCTTTTTTGTCAGTTACATCATCATATCATTTCTAGTTGTGGTGAACATGTACATCGCTGTCATCCTGGAGAACTTCAGTGTCGCTACTGAGGAAAGTGCAGAGCCCCTGAGTGAGGATGACTTTGAGATGTTCTATGAGGTTTGGGAGAAGTTCGATCCTGATGCCACCCAGTTTATAGAGTTCTCCAAGCTCTCTGATTTTGCAGCTGCCCTAGATCCTCCTCTCCTCATAGCAAAACCAAACAAAGTCCAGCTCATTGCCATGGACCTGCCCATGGTCAGTGGCGACCGGATCCACTGCCTCGACATTTTATTTGCCTTCACAAAGCGTGTTTTGGGTGAGAGTGGAGAGATGGATGCCCTTCGAATACAGATGGAGGAGCGGTTCATGGCATCGAACCCCTCCAAAGTCTCCTACGAACCCATCACGACCACTCTGAAACGCAAGCAAGAGGAGGTGTCTGCTGTTGTTATCCAGAGGGCTTATAGACGCTACCTCTTGAAGCAAAAAGTGAAAAAGGTTTCGTGTATCTATAAGAAAGACAAAGGCAAAGAAGGCGAGGGAACACCTATCAAAGACGATATCCTCATTGATAAACTAAATGAGAATTCGACTCCAGAGAAAACCGACGTGACACCCTCCACCACTTCTCCACCCTCGTATGACAGTGTCACCAAACCGGAAAAAGAAAAATTTGAAAAAGACAAATCAGAAAAGGAAGACAAAGGGAAAGATATCAGGGAAAGTAAAAAGTAAAAGGAACAAAGAATATTTCATTTTGTGATCAATTGTTTACAGCCTGTGATGGTGATGGATTAGTGTCAACAGGACTCCCACAGGAGGTCTATGCCAAACTGACTGTTTTTACAAATGTATACTTAAGGTCAGTGCCTATAACAAGACAGAGACCTCTGGTCAGCAAACTGGGACTCAATAAACCAGAAAAACAGCATCGACAGGAGGTTTCTGTTTTCACAACCAGCTGACACTGCTGATGAGCAGAGATGTAATGGCTACTCAGACTCTAGGAACCACTTTAAAGGGGGGAGGGAAGTTAAATTTTTATGTAAATTCAACACGTGACACTTGATGATAGTAATTGTCACCACTGTTTATGATTTAACTGCCACACCTGCCATATTTTTACAAAATGTATGCTGTGAACTTATCACCTGTTGTTTTTTTTTTTTTAATTCACAGGTTGTTTACTATTATATGTGACTATTTTTGTAAATGGGTTTATGTTTGGGGAGAGGGATTAAAGGTAGGGAATTCTACGTTTCTCTAGTACAACTGGATATATTTTAAATTGAAGGCATGCTGCATTTCTCATTCACACGTGAAAAAAAATCACATCACAAAAAGAAAGAGTTTACTTCTTGTTTCAGGATGTTTTTAGATTTTTGAGGTGCTTAAATAGCTATTCATGTTTTTAAGGTATCTCATCCAGAAAAATTTTAATGTGCCTGTAAATGTTCCATAGAATTCACAAGCATTGAAGAATTGTTTTATTTTTACATAATCCATTATATGTACATGTATATATGTATATATGTATATGTGCGTGTATATACATATATATGTATACACACAGACACACCCCCCCCATCACATGATCATTCACAGTCCCGGCAGCATGACTATAACATTTTTGATAAGTGACCTTTGGCATAAACTAAAACTATCCTATCAATCCTTTTAAGAACCTGAATTGACCAAAAAGCATCCCCCACCACTTTATAAAGTTGATTCTGCTTTTTCCTGCAGTATTGTTTAGCCATCTTCTGCTCTTGGTAAGGTTGACATAGCATATGTCAATTAAAAAAAAATAAAAGTCTGCTTTGTAAATAGTAATTTTACCCAGTGGTGCATGTTTGAGCAAACACAAATGATGACTTAAGCACAGTATTTATTGCATCAAATATGTACCACAGTAAGTATAGTTTGCAAGCTTTCAACAGGTAATATGATGTAATTGGTTCTATTATAGTTTGAAGCCGTCACTGCTGCATGTTTATCTTGCCTATGCTGCTGTATCTTACTCCTTCCACTGTTCAGAAGTCTAATATGGGAAGCCATACGTCAGTGGGAAAGTGAAGCAAATTGTTCGACCAAGACCTCATTCTCGTGTCATTAAGCAATAGGTTGCAGCAAACAAGGAAGAGCTTCTTGCTTTTTATTCTTCCGATCTTAATTGAACACTCTGTGGTAAAAAAAAAAAATTAAAAAAAATTTTAAAAAAGCCCGACCGTACGAACGTATTGCAAGCTGCTTCAATCTGTTGAACCTGTATGGTTAGAGTTTTCTAAGAAAATATAAATACTGTAAAAAGTTCATTTTATTTTATTTTTCAGCCTTTTGTACATAAAATGAGAAATTAAAAGTATCTTCAGGTTGATGTCACAGTCACTATTGTTAGTTTCTGTTCTTAGCACTTTTAAATTACAGCACTTCACAAACTAAGACACAAAGACTAAGATGCAGTGTAGGTTTCTGCTTTTTTATTAGTACTGTAAACTTTGCACACATTTCGACGTGAAACACATCTCAGACTGAGTCCAGCGTTTATTTGCTTTCAAATAGTAATGCCTTATCATCGAAAGAGGCTTAAGGAAAGATCAGTTGATATTCTTGGCATTGCTTGAATCAGATATTTCCACCTAGTCTTTTTATTCAGAAAATAATGTCTTTTCCAGTGTTTGTTTACCCAGATAGATTTTACTCTTATTGGCCCGTATGGCATTAGAACTGTATCAGATATGATATGGGTCCCAAGTTGTTGTTTGTTTCTTTTTCCTCACAAAGCCAGGTAGTGAAATTATATTACCAGCTGCGGCAAAACATTTTGTTTTTCTTTCACAGGCAACATTAAGTGTAGATTCTTTATACTAAAGCTATTGACTTGTAGTGTGTTGGTGATATGCATGCAGGAAAATGCTACTACCATAAAGAACGGTAAACCACATTACAATCAAGCCAGAAGAATAAAGGTTTTGCTTTTGTTTTGTATTTAATTGTTCTGTCTTTGTTTCTATCTTTGAAATGCCATTTAAAGCTAAATTTCTATTATGTAAAAATGATCTATCAGAAAAAAATATAAATGTAAAGAATACACATTAAATATAATAATTCATCTTTAAATTTTTTCATGGAATGGAAATCAATTAAGAAGAGTGTATTGGATATCTAGTTTTAATATTGGCCAAAATCTAGATATGGTATTGGGTAGAGTACTGGAAAGTTAACAAAAATTAATAAAAAAATTGACTAACATTTTAAATTGTGCATCCTTTCTCCTTCCCGTCTACCTACTGTTTTGTTCCTCTTTTCACTCGTTTCTTCCCTTTGTATTCTTTTTTTTTTTTTAATTTTTTTTTCAACGTTTTTATTTATTTTTGGGACAGAGAGAGACAGAGCATGAACGGGGGAGGGTCAGAGAGAGAGGGAGACACAGAATCGGAAACAGGCTCCAGGCTCCGAGCCATCAGCCCAGAGCCTGATGCGGGGATTGAACTCACAGACCGCGAGATCGTGACCTGGCTGAAGTCGGACGCCCAACCGACTGCGCCACCCAGGCGCCCCTCTTCCCTTTGTATTCTTGATCTAGTTTTCTATATGCTTTTTCATCCTTCCTTGGGTTCTTGGTGTTTTTCATTCAGGATATTTTTCTTGTTTCTTTTCTGTTCACCCAATCTCTTGTTAATTACATTCTGTAGACAATGGCTCTGTGCGCTTAAACCCCTAATAATTTGCTGTCACTATAAAAAATCCATAGACTATCATCATGTTCGTTTCTACAATTCCCTTGACAAAACTTCTAAGTGAGCTTAGATCTCAACTCTTCATAATATAGTAACTAAATTCCCAAATGACACAGATTTGGTTTTTCTACTAATTATGAGCACTTTGAGAAATGTTTCCCAATTCTTATTGCATATTAGAATTACCTGAGACACTTTTTTAAAACTGTCAATGGATGGACCAAGACCAGACCAATTGAACTCCTATCTCTGGGGATGAGACTTAAGCATCTAATATTTTTAAGGCTTGCCATTGATGCTGATTCATGCTAAGAGTTAAAAGCCAATGAGTCAGTGTCTCTTTGCCCAATAGGAAAAAATATTCTACAGAAAATGAACATTTCCTGTTTCAGAATTTCATTACATAATTCATCATGTATAAAGTAAGGCTTCCAATATGGAGGCTTTGGGATTCATCTTTTAGTACAAAAAATAGACATTGACCCATTTATTTCAAGGGTTCTCTTCTAAGACTGTAGTTAGTGAAAGGGAATCCTGTCAGTATTGCTTTTGAGAGCTTTTCAAATTATACACACACACATACACACACATGCACACAACATGGCACCCCAAATTATTCCTAATGCATACTGGGTGAGATGAATATGCAGGTGGTTTAGGAAACAGTATGGATTCATAAAATACCCATCCAGGTGAACCCTACATGCCCTGCTGGGTAAGAACCATTAATCTGGACCAATGGGAGATAGCCCACATAAGACATACATTCAATTTGTGATTATCAAGTCACAAATCTAAACAGGAAAGACTTCTCTACTTTTCTATTTTGGGGCACCTCTCATAATCATATGTTCTCCTGAGTTCTGTATAACACAGATCGATTTACAAAGAGAAGAGGGGAGAGAATAAGAGACGGGGATGTAAAGGCTGAGGAGAAGGAAAGAGAGAGAACTGGGGAAAGTAGAGGAAGGTAGAGGAGTTTAAAAATGGGAAGGGATGCTTTATAAATTATTCTCTGAAAAAGGTCTTGCTATTAATAACTACAGCAACAGTGAGAGAAGAGGGAAGAAACAGGCGTGCGGGAAAGAAATTTTGCTTAGTTGTCAATAAGCAATGTAAGCATGCTTCTCCTTCCTTTTTTTTTTTTAAATACCTATAAAAAAGGTGAAGAGGGTATTATGCAAGTAAATGCTACAATAATCGCATTGATAGTGGTTTTTTTTTTCTGTCATCAGAACTAAATAAATGTTTGTCTACTGCATATTAACTTTGCGATAGGAGCTGAAAGATCAAAGATGAAATTAACTGTCGAAAAGAAGGTTATAGCCAGAGGTGAAGAACCTTGAATGTCACGCTAAAGAGTCTGGGATTTATTCTGTTGGCAATGAGGAATGATTGATCGTTCCTGAGCAGTAGAATGGCAGTGAAATTAGATATTTCTGTCCCTATTTAATGTGATAATAAGAAGACTACACTGCCCCTATTTTGCAATATTTCACAGAGATCTCATTTTCCCATCTCTTTATTTTTAAAGATGTTTGTGTTTTTATCTTTTAATATATATTTTTAAAAGAATGTGCATAGTTTAAAAAACAATCCAATATTTTTTGTTAATAGCATATCAACCTACTTATATTTATTTTATACACAGATACATTTGGTTTTAATTACCTTATTCTGTGCTTTTTATTTGTCAAGTTTCTCTTTTTTCTTCCTTCTCTTCTTGTCCTCCTGTGCATTAATTTTGTTGTTTATTCTCTTTCCCACATCTGTACTGGTTCCAAAGATACAAATCTTGTCCCTCTCCCCCTCCCTTTCTCCCTTCCTCCTTTCCTCCCTTCCTTCCTTTTCTCTTGCTTTTTTTTTTATAAGTGATTTATCTTAAATTTTAACATGCATACTTAGCTAGTGAAATATAATAAACAGTTGTACTCTTATCTGGAACAATGAAGTTCCTTAGAATGTTTACATAGTATTGCCCACTTCGCATGTGATTTTTGTCTACTATTTTAATTCTACTTTGTCTGACACCCAGCAAATTAAACAATATTATTATTATAAATTTGTATAGTCAGTGCTTAGACTTTATATGTTAATTAATCCTTCCTAAAATATGTTTTTTCTATTTCATTTTGTGTTATATTTCCTTCTTGAAATATATGAGGAATTCTATGAGTGAGGTCTGTGAGTAGCAAACTGACTCCATTTTTCTTTTTCTTAAAATGGCCTAATTTCACCCATATTTTAATGGACTAGTTTAGATTATAATTATTCTGTTTTTTTTCAATGTTTTGAGTCTAGTTATGAAAATACTTTTATTAATCTGACTCAGAAATTATGCTAATTTGAGGATTAGCATGCTTATTAATACCTAAAATTTAGAAAATTTCAGGAAAATTTCTTTTAGCAAACAAATATTTTCTCATTCTGTATTTTTTCTATTTTCTCCATCTGGAACTCCTGAGGGTTGTATGTTGAAATTTCTAAATCTTTCACCCATGTTTTTTACTGTCATTTTCTTATTTTTAGTGTTCTTTCTGGGTAATTTGTCAGGTTTTGGTATCAGGATAATGCTGGCTTCATAAAACAAGTTAGGAATTGTCCATTCCTGAAGGACTTTCTGTTAAGAGTGGAATTATTTCTCCCTTAAATATTGATGTAGTTCATTAGTAAAGCCATCTGGAACTTGAGTCTTCTTTGTAGGAAAGTTTTTAGTTACAGATATCTGTTCCTAATAGGGCTATTAGGACTTTTCCTTTTTTTGTTTTGTTTTGTTTTGTTTTGTTTTGGTAAGTTACATTTTATAAAGGCTTTGTTCATCTAAGTTATTGAATTTACTCATAAATGGTTCACGTCATTCCATTCTTATGCTTTTAATATCTGTGGCATCCCTGGTCATATCCTTTTTTTCATTTCTGGCATTGAAAATCTGTAATTTATCTTTTTCTTAATTAGAATATCTGGGGGTTCTTCAATTTTATTAATGTATTCAAAATACCAAATATTGGTTTATTGATTTTCTCTGCAGTTTTTCAGTTTTCTACTCATTGATTTCTGCTCTTTTTAATCCTAATGTGATTAAGTATGCTATTTGGTGGAGGCCTTTAAAGCAGACACTTGTTACCATCTAAAAACGGAATCACTGCAATTCCTAATCTGAGAGTTTTCAGAATCAGTGCACACTGAATTTTATTAAATTTGTATTGTACCTTATTTAGACAATCATGTTAGTGTTATAATCCTTTATTTTGGCAAGGTAGTAAAGGGTGTTAATTGCCTTTAGAATGTTAATCCTAATTATTCTGGAATTGAATCCAATTTGGTCATTTACGTTATCGATTTCATATTTTGCAATATTTAGTTTTCTAGTATTTTGCTTCATATTTTCACATCTACATCTGTGAAACAGCTTGGCTTACAATCTTTCTTTTAATGTGCTTAGTAGGTTTGGATCATAAGACTACGGTATGCTTTTAAAACAAGTTGGGAAAGGCTCCTCCTTTTTTTGTCCTCTGTTAGAGATTAAGATTGATGTTAATTTCCCCTTAATTATTTGGATGACTCATGAAGTCTGAAGATTTGCTTTTTATGTTAAATTTTTAATCACGTATTTATTTTCCTTAATAGGTAGAAGACCATTTAGTTTTCCTGTTTCTTCTGGACTCAGTTGCCATTGAACTATTTTTTCTACTAATTTAACCATTTCAAATAAGATTTCAAGTTTATTCACATGAATTTACTTATAACTTTATATTATCTATTAAACTCTATAGGATCTGTAGTAAAGACCCTCCTCCCCCAATTAATTATATTAATATCATATTTTATTATATTATTATATATTAAGAACTAACTTTTGGCTTTTTAAATCTTCTCTATAGCATGTCTTTTTCTATTTCATTATTAATTTTGGTGGTTTTCATATTTATCATTTCCTTCCTTCTATTTCATTGGTTCTAATTTACTATTATTTTATAAATTATTAAAATTTATTTTCAGCCATTATTCATTCTTTTTTTTGGTAAATGCACTTAGGCTAGACTATAAATTTCTCTATAAGCATGGCTTTAATAAAATTCCACAAATTTTGTTATATTTTATTTTGTTACCATTCAGTTAATAATGTTTTCTAATTTCTATTGTGATTTCTTCTTACTAGAAATTTGGAAAAGTACTGTTTAATTTCCAAACATTTGAGGAATTTTCTAGATATTTTTATTTTGACTTCTAATTTATTTTCCCTGTATTCAGATAATGCAATCTGCATAATTTTAATCATTTAACTCTGGGGGGGAACTGCTTTGTAGCTCAGCAGCTTAGCAAATGTAATATAAGTTTCATATGTAGTTGAAAATAAAGTGTATTACTCAGTTGTTATTGCAATGTTTTATATACATTTAATAGATCAAGCTTGTTAATCATGTCATTCAAAATACAAATTTATTGATTTCTTTTGAATGTTTTTTCTACATTACGTCACGCATTTTTAAACTGATAAATCTTATAGTATATTATTGAAGCCAATCTTTAGGGAGTAAGAGGAATTATCAATCCATGCTCAATTCTAGAAAGGCTGCCTATTAAACACTGCATTATTAGAAGGAACTATGAGTGGGTTGATAACTATTGCCATTATTTGCCCACACTAACAAGCATTCTCTTGTAAAACAAACCAATATTTTAGAAAGCCAGATTCTTATGTATCTTGGTTGGTCTTTTGTGTGTGTGTGATTCCTCCAAGAGTTAAACACAGAATTACCATACAACCCAGCAATTCCCCTAGAAGGTATACATTCAACCAAGAGAAATAAAAACGTGCGCGCGCGCACACACACACACACACACAGGAACTTCTACACAAATGTTTGTAACATAACTATAACAACAAAAAGATGGAAACATCCCAAATGCCCATCATTGGATGGATAAACCAATTGAAGTATATACATACAATGAAATATTATTCGACCATAAAAGGAATGGAGTACTAATACACTTTACAACTTAGATTGACCTCAAAAACATTATGCTAAGTTTAAAAGGCCAGAGTAAAGGTATGATTTATTTTATGTGACATGGCCGGAATACACAAATCCATAAAAACAGAAAGCGAGTTAGAACTTACTAGGGGAGTGATTACTTACTACTCGTGGGGTGTTTTCCGAGGCAATTTAAAGGTTTTGAAAGTAGAGATAGATTGTGGTTACACAACATTGTGAGTACACCAAATGCCGCTGAATTGCACACTTTAATATAATTTTGTGAATTTCACTTCATTGAAAATGTATATAGAAAATAGTTAATGCAGCCTCTCTGGAAAGCAGTGTGGAGGTTCCTCAGAAAATTGAAAATAGACCTACCCTATGACCCAGCAATAGCACTGCTAGGAATTTATCCAAGGGATACAGGAGTACTGATGCATAGGGGCACTTGTACCCCAATGTTTATAGCAGCACTCTCAACAATAGCCAAATTATGGAAAGAGCCTAAATGTCCATCAACTGATGAATGGATAAAGAAATTGTGGTTTATATACACAATGGAGTACTACATGGCAATGAGAAAGAATGAAATATGACCCTTTGGAGCAACATGGATGGAACTGGAGAGTGTGATGCTAAGTGAAATAAGCCATACAGAGAAAGACAGATACCATATGGTTTCACTCTTATGTGGATCCTGAGAAACTTAACAGAAACCCATCGGGGAGGGGAAGGAAAAAAAAAAAAAGAGGTTAGAGTGGAAGAGAGCCAAAGCATAAGAGACTGTTAAAAACTGAGAACAAACTGAGGGTTGATGAGGGGAGGGAGGGAGGGGAGGGTGGGTGATGGGTATTGAGGAAGGCACCTTTTGGGATGAGCACTGAGTGTTGTATGGAAACCAATTTGACAATAAATTTCATATATAAAAAAAAAAAAAAAGAAAAAGAAAATAGTTAATATTATTGCAACCCTAAACACTAGGGGGCGCTACGACCATTAAGAAACATGGCTAACATTTTTTTTCCGCAAAGGAGAGTTACTTTTGCAAATTTTGCACTTATTTTGCGTCTATTTTAGATGTGAAAAAATAGAAGCAACTGTAACTTATGGAAACATTTCTTGGAAACAATGTTTTACATTTGAATGTATCTCTTCAGGAAAAGGCAGTTTGTGAAGCATCCTTAAGAAAAGATTTCTTTCCTTGAACATGGAACACCTTATAGTTGAAAAACCAAACCAACACAAATAAATTATGAAACCAAAGAAATGGTGAATGGAAAGAATTTCAGAGATTTACATAAAACTGAATGAACCCAATGTCCAAGTACATAGAGTTTCAAATAACCTTTCATTATTACTGTAAGTAACTGAGAGGGTTTTGAAAATGTTTATCCATATTTTCATGAGCACAATAATATCTGGTTGTCCAATGAAGCTCATGTCTTAAATTCTTTCTCTGATTCATGAAATAATTCATCACTTATTCATTAATAAAGCTATATTTGTTGAATTAGTATCAGGAATAAAATAATTAGACCATAATCTCCCTGAACTACTGTGGCCAGGGTTTTAACAAAGTCACATAGGAAGGGTCATGCATTCACATGTGTAAAATATTTATTTTCAACTACAAGCCACACAATAAGTTACTCTTCCTATAAAGAGAATGTTCTTCTGCTACTGTACATAACAAATCCCAAACGCAGCAGAGGAAAATTAGCCCAAGAAAACATGGTCCCCAAAGTAAATCTGATCCAAAGCATTCTAATTAGACTATACAATTATGACGTTGTACAGACGTTCTTGGGTAATGTATAAAGTCAGCAGTCAGCATTTTTTAAGGCATACTAACGGGAAACAAAGCTTTCCTCAGGAATCAGCTGATAAACACTGTAAAGAACAGGGCACCTGTGTGGCTCAGTCAGGTAAGTGTCCACCTTCAGCTCAGGTCATGATCTTGTAGTTCATGGGTTTGAGCCCTGTGTCGGACTCTGTGCTGACACCTCAGAGCCTGGAACCTGCTTCAGATTCTGTGTGTCCCTCTCTCTCTGCCTCTATCCTGCTTGTGCTCTCTCTCTCTCTCTCTCTCTTAAAAATAAACATTAAGACTATAAAGACCATACTCTGAGAAAAATCAGAATAGTCTTGCTACAAAATCCTCTGTGAAACAAGAAGCAGG
Source organism: Prionailurus bengalensis (assembly GCF_016509475.1). NCBI lineage: Eukaryota > Metazoa > Chordata > Mammalia > Carnivora > Felidae > Prionailurus > Prionailurus bengalensis. The sequence continues at coordinate 155,304,667 of NC_057345.1, forward strand.
CATTCCAGAATAGACAGTTTGGGACAAAACTCAATGCAGGGCTTGGCAAAAGAATCTAAAATTCAGAAACATAAGCTTCATTGCTGACTTTTTCTTAGAAAGATCTGGAAATATACCAGAACCTATATAGTCAATATATAAGGTATATATAGATTTTCCTAAGATGCTTCAATTCAGTCATTCTAAAACCCAACATTCTAAAACCCAAATGAAATATCTTTTTGTCCTCTCCATGAAATAACTTTCAGATATTGTTATAGTGTATTGGTTTTCAATTGCCAATAACAAATAAGCACAAATGTGGCAACTCAAACAACACATGTTTATTATCTCACAGTTTCTGTGGGTCAGGAATTTGGACACAGTATACCTGGGTTCTCTGCTCAGAATCTCACAAGACTGGAGTCTTGTGACTCCAGTAGGCAAGATTTTGACCAGTACTGGGTCTCATCTGACACTTGGGGGCCTCTTCAAAGCTCACATGGTTGTTGAAAGATTTTAGTTCCTTACAGTTACAGAACTCACGGTGGCTCGTTTCTTCAAAGTCAGCAGGATCTTTGTTTCTTCAAATCTCTAAGTTCATTGTAAGGGCAAATAACATGTCATTACACATTTGTCCAAACGCATAGAATGTAAAACAAACAAAAAAGAGTGAACTGTAATGTGAATTATGGAGTTAGGTGATTATCATGTGTCAATATAGGTTTATCAGTTGTAACAAACGTACCGCTCTAGTGGAGGGTGTTGATAATAGGAGAGATGATGCATATGTAGGGGCAAGGGGTATATGGAAAATCCCTGTATCTTCCTTCCTTCCTCTCAATTTTGCTGTGAATCTAAAAGTGCTCTAAAAATAAATAACAAATAAATAAATAAATAAATAAGTTTTTAAATAAAATTAAATCAATTGTGTACCTTTATTACATCTGCAACATTCTTTGACTTTTGTCATATTTCAGTGGCAAAAAACAGGTCACAAGTTCTGCCCCCATTCAGGTAGAAAGAATTACACCAGGATGGCATAGCTCATGGAGGGAGCATGGTGGGGGGAAGGGGTACTCCTGGTGAGTCTGCCACATATAAAGATAGCTGAACTAAATGAAACCTGACTTCCCGAATCAAAATTATGTTGCTCACAAGGGACAAGCCATAAAGAAAGCACCTTCTTCTGCAACCCCCTTATCATCATAGAATAACAAGGCCGATTTCTGTCTGAGTGGCTACACATATCACACAAGCAACAATTACAACCAGCCATTACTCTTCAGCCTTCACACCAGCATATTCATTCACGTGCACTCCAAATAAACTCTCTTTCCCTATCAGACAATGACCTAAGTATTAACAATTGTTTTTCCTTGTCCAGAGGATATTTCCTTTAGAAGTATGCAGCCTAATTTTTTTAATTGTAATTAAATCTCTTCTAATAACTCAATAGAAAAATCAAGTAGACTTTATCCACTAGAATTTGTCTAGTCATAATTTCTAACTTAGTATATAAGGAATCTCTGGGGCATTTATTGACATTTATTTTTTTTTAACTCACAGTGATTCATTCTCACATTACATCACTTAACTTTGCACATGACTGTTTCCAGATGGTACTGAAATGATCTGGCATCCAGATATTGGTTACTGCATTAATGAAAAGAAGTGGGTTGTCTACACAAGTCCTAGTCTGAAAAATCAAAACCTCAAGGAGAAAAAACAAAAAAGAGATCCCTTACATCTCAGCTACAAAGAAACAGAGAAAGTAACTAACAAAAGAACACTAAGTAAAAAATGCTAAGTTTGAAGAACCTTCTGTCAGGGCAGTAATGACCTTGGAGAAAGTTTGCAGAAGTTAGCAATTTTGCAGGTTGATTTTAAATCCTGTCTGCATGATCTTGAATAATTTGTTAGTCCTGGGAGTGATTTATCTAGAATCACTCATTCGGAATAATTATCTGAAACCAAAATTTAACTCTTGCTTGAGGACCATTTGTAAATTTATTGCTAGAAATAATATTAAATTTATTGCTAGAAATAATAAAGCCATCAAGTCAATCAATGAGGAAGTGTGTGCTTAAGCCGTGTCACATGCCCAGTGCAGGGCTAGGCTGTGTGCCAGACTTGACTTTGATATGAATCTGGATCTAGTAATGAAGGAGTCAGGGTACTGAGGAAGTCTTGTCACCAGACAAAGCTGGTTATCTTTTAGGTATACAATGACATAATGACTTGTCACAGAATGCCTTGTTGCAGATTAATACTTGTGTTCTTGTCTTTACACAAGTGCGGGAATGTCTAGGCATCCAGGTTGCTACTTTCAGAATGGTTACTAACCGTAAAGACATTAATGCATCTTGGCCCCTTTGGAAGGCTTTGATGTCAGTTGCTCAAGATTAATCAGTCGCCTGTGTCAAAATTAGGGAAGGTGCCAGGGTATTGTGCCACCACCCCCATTAGGTAATAATACCAGGAACATAGCAGGTGTTTATTAAATATTGCTGTAAAATTGAATGCATGGCAATCTGTATATAGCCTTTCTGGAGGGTTGAGGATAATTTGGGCCTTACAGCAGTCTTTGCCATGAGAACTTCCCCTGTCCTGTACCCCATGGATGGGGCATCTGTCAGGCATCCTTCCAGCTTTGCCACCTTACCTGTCTGGTCTCAGTGGAAGGAGGAAGAAGGTCCAGCTAGATCAATCAGATTCGCTCTTAAAAATCTAAACTGAAAGATAGAGATTGGTACTTAAGGGGCACCTGGGTGGCTCAGTCGTTTAAGCATCTGGCTTCAGCCTATATCATGATCTCGCCACTCCAGAGTTCAAGCCCCATGTCAGGCTCTGTGCTGACAGCTCAGAGACTGGAGCCTGTTTCAGATTCTGTGTCTCCCTCTCTCTCTCTGCCTCTCCCCTGCTCACACTCTGTCTCTCTCAAAAATAAACATTAAAAAAAATTAAAAATAAAAGTTGAGCTATTTAATGGTGGAGCTAGGAAGACTATCTTTCTGAGAATTGTTTTTTTATAATTTCTTTGGATTCTATGAAACGTCTTTTCAGTAAATCTCCTTTTCATTCATTTATTTTTGTTTACTTTGAAGATATTACTTTCAACCAAAGATGTCTTAAGACATTAAGCCTTTTGAAATGTGCTGGAGGCCAAATAAAGGAACAGGAGACATCTGTGGGTGAATTACCTTATTTCCTCATTTTTTTCATTTTAAGCATGAAACCTAGTAAACTTAGAACTTTTAAGAATATATAATAGCTTTTATTTCCATCTTCACATTGCAATCTCTTAGGGATGTAGCAAGTTAAACTCAGTTAAATTTATTTTCTAGAAAATGTTTTTGTATCAACAATAGCTCTCTAGCTTAAAGCAGGAAGGGAGACAGAGAGGAATATGAGTTTATAATTCCCAGTAGGAGTAGTTTAACATAAAGAAAGTGACAGATGTACCGTAAAGAACGTGAAGAGATTCAGTAGCTTTTAACACTTCTGTTGAGCATTCAGTAGAGGTTTGCTATTTATAAGCTGTAGTTTATAGATTGTCTGACTCTACTCTGTTTCATGATACATATAATATTAAATGAACATATACATAGACTTAATAAAATGCAAGTAAGTTTGTATCTTATGTTGATTTTTTACAATCATAGAACTCTGAGAACTATGAAGAACAAAGGGTTACAAAATATTACATTTAAAACATTTTATTGAGGGGTGCCTGGGTGGCTCAGTCAGTTATAGTCAGTTAAGCGTCCAACTTCAGCTCAGGTCATGATCTCACAGGGCTCATGGGTTTGAGCCCCTGCATCAGGCTCTGTGCTGACAGCTCAAAGCCTGGAGCCTGCTTTGGATTCTGTGTCTCCTTCTCTCTCTGCCTCTCCCCCACTCATGCTCTGTCTCTGTCTCTCAAAATAAAAACATTAAAAAAAATTTTTTTAACTTGTTATTGAATAGTATTATTTTAAAATTTCTATAATTTTTTTAATATCTAAGACTGCTTTGCTTCCTTTTTGCTTGGATATTTTTATTACACTTTTCAATATGCTTAAAATATTTTATAAGATACCCTATGATGAAACTCACCTGCTTTAGAGAATATACAATTTTATTGATGATATATTGCTGATTCTTACTCTTTGCTAAAAAATATAAGTTCAAATAGGCTACAGAGAATGATTAAAAACTAAAAATTGTATGTGTTGATATGTTGAACTTATTACTGTATTTGGTACTTAGTCATCGGAATAACAATTACTAATATCACAGAAGCGCATGCCTTTCCAACCTGCCACATTGCCGCGGACTACATGGGTCTGTCTGCCTCAGCTCCTGCTTTGCCTTCACGGGTAGCAGCACGACCCATGGTTATTGCCCAGTTTCATTCTACAACTCTTTTTCTGACCACATTTTAGCTCAACCAGAAGACTGATTCAGATCTCCTGCTGTCATCACCTCTCACGCCAAACTCAGTAGTGAAAGATGGCAGGATGTACATTTACACACATCAATGGGCAAGAGCCCAAACTTCAGAATCAGATCTTGTCACCACTGGGTAATCATCTGGATATACCAATGATGCTCATTCAACAGCTGAAAGGCTGGTAGGCAGAATTCCATGGAGAAGCTTGACTAGGTGAGGGTAGCTCTTCCAATTAGGTGATGCAAAACAGAATGGAAATAAACTGGTCCCTAAACACTCTAAGTCTGAGGTCATGTCCTCTGGGGGCTTTCCTGTTGTTTCATTTCCTAAGACAGAAATCAGGTGTTCATTCCTTGACCACCTAGCATTATGCCTATCCATGAGTCAGCCCTCCTGATGTCCAAGATTTTTAGCCCACATGATCCCCCTGCCATATGCATTCCACTGGGAGGAGCGGAGGAAATTTTGTGGACCCCACATGTCTGTAGCTTAAAAACAGAGGAAAAGAGGAAAAGACAGGTGAAGAATGACTTAAAGCTGGTGAGAGATAAAATATAAAAGAAAGAAAAAGAGAGAGTGACTTTTACCATCAAAGGGGAAGAAGCTTACATATTGGTTTATAATCTTTTTTCTTCCTGAGGATAATTTCTAGTCATTACTGTAAACTCCCACAGAAAATGTTTCTATGAGACATCTCTCTACCACATTTCTTGAGATTTTTCTTTCATAATTCTATCCAGGAAGATAGAATTCCTACACCTAGGAAGAATAATACTGATAATAATATTGTTATAAATTCTATAATAATATGATTATAATACTTTTGCTATATTTACTATCATTATTGCTAATTTTAACTGAGCCTATGTACCAGACACAATTCCAAGTAATTTACATGAATTGTCTCATTGACTTCTCCCATCAAATATACACATAATGTTCTCCCCATTACCAACAGAGAACTCGAGGCCCAATGAGATTGAGTAATTTGCCTAATATCACAGAGCTGAGTAGTAGAGCCAGGATTTGAACCTACGCAGTGCGACCCAAGCTCTTACTCACTGAGATATTCTATGTATATGAACTGAACCCCTTTTATATTGAAGCAATTTCTTAACTCACTCAGTGAATACATCCAACCAGACAGGTCCAAGTTCTTCTAAAGCTTTTCCATGTCAAACAGTGTTAACAGTCAACATCCTCCTTCAGGTTGAACTATCTCAGGGAAAAAATTGTTGTATCAAGTGTCTTTCTACCTGCTTGAACTTTTGAAGAATTGGGAACAAGGAGGGTGGAAAAAATATAACAACAGAGGCTTGCTTTTGGATTGATTCATTCTTTCTTTCCACAAATGTTTGAATGAACATTTTGCTTTGTAGCCTAGAGACTGAGGATCACCAGTAAACCAGCGGCTCCTTTATTTGGGCCTGTTTACCCTCAACCCAGCAGCTTCCTGAAGACCATCTCTTAAGAGTGGTTTTTGGGGCGCCTGGGTGGCTCAGTCGGTTGGGTGACCGACTTCGGCTCAGGTCATGATCTCACGTTCCGTGAGTTTGAGCCCCGCGTCGGGCTCTGGGCTGATGGCTCAGAGCCTAGAGCCTGCTTCCGGTTCTGTGTCTCCCTCTCTCTCTGCCCCTCCCCCGTTCATGCTCTGTCTCAAAATAAATAAACGTTAAAAAAAAAAAAAAGAGTGGTTTTTGTGTCAGGCGTAAGACACATAATCACATCACATAAGAACCTAAACATGAGAAATGTTATACAAGGCATGGGATTGAGAGTATTTAAATAGTATATAACACCAAAGGGAAAAGAACATCTGATTCTTATACACAGCCAGTAAAAAGAGTATAAAATGGCTTTAACATCTTACGATGCCAGCCATCCCAAGAGAAGTCTATTTGTGTAAGTCATGGAATTGAAGCCATTTCTCTGCAGGAGATTGGGTGTTCCTGGCCACGACTGGGTACTAAACGAGCTGGCCCCATGGTAATCTAATTGCAAGGCGTGTGAGACAGCCCCTCAGAGGTGGCTAGGGCACAGAAGAAGGTATAATGGGATTAACTGGACCCAGCAAGAAGCCTTCAGACCCAACAATAAAGCCTCCAAGGGAAGGAGTAGCATCATAGTGGCTCTCCTCAAATGTACGTTGGGTAGAGTCCCCTGAACCTGTTTGTGTGGTAGGGAAGAGCAAATTGCAAATTAAAAACTAAATTCTCTAACATATGTAAAATACTGGCATTAAAAACACAGTGCTTTAGGAATCCTCCAGTATATTGTATCTCCACTTTACAGTAGTATCAGTATTTCCCAGGAACTTGTTAGAAATACAAATTCTCTGGTCCACCTCAGATCAGAAAGTGGAGCCCAGCAGTCTGTATTTTAACAAGCCCTTCTGGTGATTCTGACGTACATTAATGTTTGAACACCGTTAAACCAGAGAGACTTTACTCACCCTTCCAGGTCCAGGCTTTCCGTGTCTCTTTTTATGCCGCCGCCATCTTGTATTGATTATTACAGATATGTAATATAGTTGAAAGTAATAAATGTAATATCTCCAGCTTTGGTCTTCTTCCTTAAGACTGTTTTGGCTATTCAGAGTGTTTTTGTGGTTCCATACAAATCTTAGAATAAAAACTATTTCTGTGAAAAATGCCATTGTAACTTTAGTAGGGATTACATTGAATCTGTAGGTTGCTTTGGGTCATAAGGATAGTTTAACAATATGAATTCTTCCAATCCAAGAATATGTGGTATTTTTCCATTTCTTTGTGTCTTCTTCAATTTCTTTCATCAAATGTCTTACAGTTTTCAGTATACAGATCTTTTCACCCCTTTGGCTAAATTCATTCCCAATTATTTTACTGTTTTTGATGTTACTATAAGGCTTAATTTTTTTTTTAAGGTTTATTCATTTTTCAGAAACAGAGAGAGACAAAGCTGTGAGTGGGGAAGGGGCAGAGCAAGAGGGAGACACAGAATCCGAAGCAGGCTCCAGGCTCTGAGCTATCAGTACTGAGCCCGACGCGGGGCTCGAACTCACAAACTGTGAGATCATGACCTGAGCCGAAGTCAGACGCTCAACCGACTGACCCACCCAGGCGCCCCTATAAGGCTTAATTTCTTAATTTATCTTTCAGATAGTTTCTTGTTAGTGTATTAAAGCATAACTGATTTTTGTATATTGATTTGTATCCTGCAGATTTACAAAATACATTAATTAGATCTAACAGTTTTTTTTCATGGAAACCTTTAGGGTTATCTGTATGTAAGATCATGTCATCTGAAAACAGACCATTTTACTTCTTCCTTTCTGATTTGGATGCCTTTAATTCTTTTTCTTACCAAATTCTCTGTTGAATAATAGCAGTGGGAGTGGACATCCTTGTCTTGTTCCTGATCTTAGAGGAAAAGCTTTCAGTTTTTCACTGCTGAGTATGATCTTAGCTGGGGAATTGTCAATATGTCCTTTATTATGTTGAGGTACATTTCTTCGTTTGTTGAGAGTTTCTCTCCCGAAAGAATGTTGAATTTTGTCAAATGCTTTTTCTGCATCTATTGAGATGATCATATGATATTTATCTTTCACGTGCTAATGTGGTTTCTCATCTTTATTGCTTTGAGCATGTTGAGACATCTCTGAATCCCAGGGATAGACCCCACTTAATAATGGTATATGAGCCTTTTAATATATCGTTGAATTTGGTTTGCTCATATTTTGTTCAGGATTTTTGCATCTGTGTTCATCGGGGATGCTGGTCTGTAGTTTTATTTTCTTATTATGTCCATATCTGGTATCAGGGTAATACTGGCCTCCTAAAATGAGTTTGGAAGTGTTTCTTCTTCCTCAATTTTTTAGAAGAGTTTGAGAAGATTTGTCATTGATTCTTCTTTAAATGTTTTGGAATTCACCAGTGAAGCCATCTGGTCCTGGGCTTTTCTTTGTTGGGAAATTTTTGATTACTGATACAATGTCTAACAATTCTATTCATAGCAGTCACCTGTTCCAGACTCTACAGACCAGTTTTGTGTGGGGAAGAGATTTACCCCCTGGTCAGCAGGCAGCACCAGCTGTATGGAGTTTGGCAGTTCCTGCTCTGGGGGACGGCCCACGGCGCAGTTTCTCTTGACTCCCCCAGCTGAGGCCAGTTTGGTGATTTCAGGGGTTCTCAAGGGCCCAGGATGTCTGTGTGCAGCAGTGGTGAGAGCTGTTCGATTCTTTGGTGGCACAAACTGCTGGAGACCTCCTGATCTCCTTTCTCCCGTGGGAGATATTGTGGCTGAGAGGGCCCCTTTTAGCACCAGGTCTGGTTTGCAGGCACCGTGCAGTCATGAGAGCACTGGCGTCTGATGTGCAGCCACAGGGCAGGTGCAGAGTGCTGGTGCATGGGAAAGAGTAGCTCTGGCGGTCAGGGGCTGGCTGGCCCTCCATGGCAGTGGCTCTGGTACTTGAGATGCCTGCGTGTGCATGTGGAGCAGCTGCAGGGCTAGAGTCTGGGCCGTGGGTGTGTATGGAACGTCCCAGGAGCTGAGATCCGGAGTGCAGGTACGGGCTTGGCGGCTGGAGTTCTGGGGTCCAACGCCTATGTGGGGTTGGGGGTAGGGGGTCTGCTGGCCTGGTCCCAAGATGACACAACAGTAGCTCCTTCCCAAGAAGGCACACAGCAGCGTCTCGCGCCCCAGGTGTCTGCGACAGTGATGAGGTCACTGGGGACGCGGGTGGTACCAGCCTCACAGCTGATACTGATACTGACAGTAGTAGTGATAGCCCCACCCTTCTCTGTTTCTAGCCTTCTGGGAATATCTTGGCTATGCTATCGCCCGCCAATCCCTTCTGTGTGGTTAGTCTTTTCTTTTTTTTTTTTTTTGCTTTACTGTTTTTTTTTTTTTTTTTCCTGTAGGTTGATTTGAATCTTGAGCCGTCCGAGGGCTCTTTTTTATTTTATTTTTAATTATTTTTAATGTTTTTATTTATTTTTGAGAGAGAGAGCGCGAGCGAGTGGAGGAGGGGCAGAGAGACAGGGAGACAGAATCTGAAGCAAGCTCCAGGCTCTGAGCTGTCAGCACAAAGCCCCACACCCGGCTCAAACTCATGAACCGAACTGACCCGTAAGATCATGACCTGAACTGAAGTCGGATGCTTAACCCACTGAGCCACACAGGTGCGCCTCCTAGGGCTATTTTAATTCATGGATTGCTAATTGTGTTGTCTCTTCCTCTCTCTCTCTCTCTCTCTCTTTCTTTCTTTCTTTCTTTCTTTCTTTCTTTCTCTTTTTCTTTCTTCATGGGAAGGTGAAAGTTCTCCCATCTTACTGAAGTCCTACATCCATCTTTTTCTATTCACACAGACTAGTCCAAAAATATTTACCCAAGGGTCAAGATTTAATAGAATCAATTTTTACTGCTTCGTTAAGTACATTCTTGAGTGCAACCGGCCTTTTCTGTTTTCCCCCTGAAAGTGTGTGGCAGCAAGAATACAATGACTAGAAATGCAGAACAGTTAGTACCATTGCTGGTATTTGTGCCAGGGCACCTGCAGTTGGAGCCATCATTGCTTCTGCACCATCTATGCAAATGTCAACAATGGCAGGGGGGCGGGGAAAGCAGATGTCTTAGTGTTGTGAAGTTTTGACCCCATGGTCTCTCTGCAAGGTTCCTGGGAACCCCCCAAAGGGCCATGGATCACACTTTGAGAAACACCGATTAGATAGAGTTCCCCTATTGCTTGGTGGTAATTCCAGTAGAATGTAAGCTTCTTAGGGATTTGTCATTTTACCGGTTTGTCATTTTACTCCCAAAGCCTAGAAAAGTGCTCAGCATAAAATACTGCAAAATAAATATGTGTATAACAAGCAAATGAATGTAATGTTAGCTTGCACTGCACTGTTTTTTTATAGTGTTCCCCTAATAAATGCCTATCAGTTACTTTGGGTGATAGAAAAAAAAAAAAAAGACAGACTGTATAAAGCTGGTTGCTTAAAAGGCTTACCCTGCACATGGAGATATCGTAAAAATTATAGTCAAAAGTGATTGTCTCTAATTCCATAGGGAAACGAGTCTTGTGCCTGAAAGTAATTGAAGCTGCTTCTTCTGATGCATGCTCTAGAAGCTTCCTCATCAGTGAGCCATGCACAGATGCAAACTACATTCTTTTCTGTTTTTTTTTTCTTTTACAAAGCTTCATTTAAAAGACCGTGCAGAGAGTAATTATAAAAAAGTTAATATCCACTTGCTTTTCAACTAATTTTTTAAAAACAGAAATAACTGCTTCTTATTTCAATTATCTGTTGCTATAAATAACATAGCAATGGCAAAGCTAATTGCATTTGTTCAGGGGCGAACTTGTCAGGTAAAGAACATAACACCCACCCATCAAAAGTCTGCTGCAAGGGCAAGGGCTTCCACACTTTTGTGCATGCCATTTTCTCTGCACAGCACATGCTATCCCCCCTTCTGAAGGGTAAGCCTGGCCCATCCTTCAAGCCTTACCTCAGTTTTACCTCTTCCCAATGGCCTCTTACTGTTCCCCAGATGCAGGCTGTTTTTCCATCAGTTTCCCCTGTCATTTATGCATACCCTACTAGAGCACTTAGCACAATGAATTTTAGATCTTTACCAGTAAGGGTGATGTAATTGTCAACTTTGAGCCCCCAAGACCTGGTAGAGTGTCTGTAACAGAGTAAATGTTTAACAAATGATATTCGGGATTGTTGTTGTTGTTTTAAAAATGCCGAATTACTATCCCATTGCAGGAATCAGGCAAAGCTGTCTTATCTTCTGATTATCATACAAATACATCGTGATTCATGCCCTAGTACAACATTATCACCTAAGAGAAACTGTAGATTTCATAAATGCTGTATAAAACTCGGTAACCTTGAATAAATGCAAAGAATAATAAAGTAGTCGGGGCTCCTGAGTGGCTCAGTTGGTTAACCGTCTGACTTCAACTCAGGTCATGATTTTGCGGTTCGTGATTTCGAGCCCTGTGTCCAGCTCTGTGCTGACCACTCAGAGCCTGGAGCCTGTTTCAGATTCTGTGTCTCCTTCTCTCTCTGCCCTTCCCTGCTCATGCTCTGTCTCTCAAAAATAAACATTAAAAAAAATGTTTTTTAAGAATAATAGAGCAGCAAGAAAAATAATGGAAAGCAGCTTAATTCTTGAGTGTTTTTCAGAACCTTCAAGGAAAAAGTGCATTAATAAGCAGGACGGTCCAACTCCTTGCCACCAAGCAAACTGTGATTCTTGGACCAGCAGCATTAGCGTCACCGACGACTTGTCATAAATGCAGAAATATCAGGTCTCGGTCCCCAAATTGGCATTTATTTTACAAAGTCTCCAGGAGATTTGTAAGCTCTTTGTTAGTGATTGAAAAGAGGTGGTCTCGCTTCTTTTTTTTTTTTTTTAATTTTTTTTTCAACGTTTATTTATTTTTGGGACACAGAGAGACAGAGCATGAACGGGGGAGGGGCAGAGAGAGAGGGAGACACAGAATCGGAAACAGGCTCCAGGCTCTGAGCCATCAGCCCAGAGCCCGACGCGGGGCTCGAACTCACGGACCGCGAGATCGTGACCTGGCTGAAGTCGGACACTTAACCGACTGCACCACCCAGGCGCCCCGTCGCTTCTTGAAAATCACATCCATCCATTTCTCTCATTTTGGGGGTCTTCAGAGCAGCTGCCCTCATATCTCTGATCTTTCAGTGCTTTGTAATGCTAAACTTGTGCCTATTCCTGGAAAGGAAAACAATCCCTGGGGCTGAGGGAGGGGGGTGGGGGGAGGAAGGTCAGTTAAGAGGAAAGGGAGTTCTGGGAAGGATGAGGGAGAATATAAGCTCCAGGGGAAAGACGCTTATAGAAGGTGTGAGTGGTTGGCTCTAAAACATCCGATGTTTGTTGTATTGTCAGTGAAAAGTAGAACAAATTTTATTTTTTTGAAAATGTTTATTTATTTTTGAGAGAGAGGGGGAGAGAGAGCACACAAGCACAAGCATTGTCAGCACAGAACCCAACACAGAGCTTGATCTCAGGAATGACCTAAGCCGGAATCAGGACCCGAACGCTTAACCAACCAAGGACCTGGGCGCCTCACAAATTTTGTTTTTTTAAGTGTGTGCTCTTGAAGAAAGTTTGTTTAACCTATTAGAATCCAGAATAGTCTGCTCAGATTCGGCTTTTTAGCAATAGTATTAGTTAAAATGAAACTAGTAAATTGCTGTTGGTGATAAAGTCATGTGAGTTCAGAAAAACATTTTAAAGTCTCTGATCTTTAAGGAGTAAAAGGATAAGCCATTGGTTTACTATAATTGTTCTATTTCAGCTCACCTATTGGTAGTCTGTGATTTAGCAACTCAGAATTGGGTTTGTTTTTGTTTTTGTTTTTGTTTTTTCCCTAAGGTGTTTTTTCGAAGCTTATTAAACCGGTGACTTGTGGTTCTAACTCACTACGCTTAGCAAAAATATGGAGTTCAATAAGAGTCTAGTACAAATGATCTAGGAAGCCTCAGATGCTTACTTTTCACAGTGGAAACAGTCATTTTTTTTTCTTTTTTTTTCATATATTCATCGTATGCTGCTTCATATTGAAGGGCTCCAGAATAAGCCACTGTGCATAAAAATTATTTTAGGCCAAAGGCATTTGAGTTCCTAAAATCCCTTATCTGCCTAAAAGCACAACCTCCTAAGAGAAGTCAACTGTCATAAATCCCCAACCACGACCAAGGGCAACTCTAATCCTCTCTTCTTAGAGACCCGAAGTCTACACACCCAAGCAGACGTTATAAAACTATCATATCTCGCATCTGTTTTCCTAAAAGCCCATTTATCTTTCAAAAAGTCATTTGTTTTTCCATAAGTGCCCTTTTACCCTCCTCTAAGAAATCATTTGTTCTTCCAAAAGTGTCACTCTGCCCTTCCCCATCCCCAATTAAGATGGGATGTACACCCCAAATTCAACCACCCCCCTGACTCACCTTTCTTTGTGAACTCCCAGATACATATATAATTAAATCTGTTTTTTTTTTCTCTTGCTAATCTGTCATTTGTCAGTTTAATTAGAGGCCTTCAAACACTGAACATAGCAGGGTAAAGTTTTTTGGCTTGCCAACAGTGTTTCATTTTATCAAATTTGATGCAATCAAAATTAGTATTAAAATGGTAGAATACCCAGACCAGAACTAGAATGATTTAACCACTATACACTTATTTATTTAATAAAAAGTTCAGCAAATATGAGATGAATTCACTCTGCATAATCAGTAAAACCATATGAAGCATATAGTAGTGTCGTAGACATCAGTGGTGCATTTACATTTATCACCAATAGTGGTTCTTTTTTCTTCCTTCCTTCCTTCCTTCCTTCCTTCCTTCCTTCTTTTCTTTCTCTTTCTTTCTTTCTTTCTTTCTTTCTTTCTTTCTTTCTTTCTTTCTTTCTTTCTTTCCTTTTTAATTCATATCCAAGTTAGTTAGCATATAGTACAAAAATGATTTCAGGAGTAGATTCCAGTGATTCACCCCCTATGTATAACCGGCTGAGTTATGGATGACCCAGTGCTCCTCCCAACAAGTGTCTTTCTTAATGCCCCTTACCCATTTAGCCCATCCCCCCACCCATAACCCTTCTAACAACCCTCAGTTTGTTCTCTGTATTTAAGAGTCTCTTATGTTTTGTCCCCCTTATTGTTTTTATATTATTTTTGCTTCCCTCCCTTATGTTCATGTTTTGTATCTTAAGTTCCTCATATGAGTGAAGTCATATATTTGTCTTTCTCTAATTTCATTTAGCATAATACCTTCTAGTTCCATCCACATAGTTGCAAATGGCAAGATTTCATTCTTTTTGATGGCTGAGTAATACTCCATTGTATGTATATACCACATCTTATTTATCCATTTATCCATCAATGGACATTTGGGCTCTTTCCATACTTTGGCTATTGTCGATAGCGCTGCTATGAACAACCAAAGTGATTCTTTAACCATTCGTGGGTCACAAACTGGTGTTTTATTTAGCTGGCACTTTCCTCTGTGCCATGGTATTAAAAGAAACACAGTGGGGGCGCCTGGGTGGCTCAGTCGGTTAAGTGTCTGACTTAGGCTCAGGTCATGATCTTGTGGTTCGTGAGTCTGAGCCCCAAGTCGGGCTCTGTGCTGACAGCTGGGAGCCTGGAGCCTACTTCGGATTCTGTGTTTCCCTCTCTCTCTGCCCCTCCTCCACTCACACTCTTTCTCTCTCTCAAGAATAAATAAGTATTTTAAAGAAATTTAAAAAAGAAAAAAAGAAACTGGATTTGAATACCTTTAAGAGAGGCATACACTGTCTGGTTTTACATCATTTCTACCACTCTGTAGTGTCCTCTATGTTTATGTCACTCATTTTACATGTGTTTAATACCTTTGTGGCCCCTAAAGACCATTGGGCAAGTATCTTCTGATTTTAATCAGATTGTTGAGGATAACTGTAAGATATCTTCTAAATTCTGAATAATATTATCCTAAACAAAGAGCTACACCTGAATCCATATCATTAAATTTTATTTCAGCAGACTTGTGTTATGTCAACATTACACAAAAACAGCAATACTTCCCTTTAACAACAAAAGAATAACCTGAATTTTGATATTAACAGCTCTAAACTTTTGGGGGCTTATAGACCAATGGAAAGTCTGATGAAAGCCATATACCTTCTCCCCAGTAAAATGTACACACTTCCCCTCTCCCCCAAAATATTTTGCAAGAAATTTCAAGTTATTTACAGGCTTTCTAAGGCCCATTCTTAGATTTCTTTTTCATGCGCACTTAATATGGTAAAAACTAAACAACTTATGTTTAAAAACTGAACTTTCGAATAAACTACTACCTTAAGTCTGTGTTAGCGTCATGGTGAAATTATGTTGGATCGCCACACTTATCTCACAGTTTTGTCTTCTCAAATTGAATGTTTTATGTTACGAGCTCTTGGAGAAAGGACTATACCTATTGTACTTGTCTCCCAATACAAAACATAATTCCGTACTTGGCAACACTACTAATGATACCGTCTCCCTAATCTTTAATATTTGACAAGCATACCTGACACCTGCACCCAGGTTGGAAAGTTGATGTATCAGGGATGTGGAATGCTTTAGCATTTACTGTTGGTGGCAGCACAAAATGAATGTCATTCTTAAATATATTTTTATAAAAGGTGGGGCATTTATATTAATCTGGTTATTACTATTTAAATACACATCTTACCATTTGGCCGTTATGCTATATTATGCAAAGTCTGCAGGTATTTTATTTTATTGTGTACTTTTCTACACGATTGCATAGTCTCTCTAACTGTTATCACAGAGGATACTGTGCCATCCATTTTAGTATTTCTGATAGCTGAATGACAAAAGAAAGGTAAAGGCTGCGGTAGAAACTTAGGTACCTATTACCTAACAACCACAGAATTGCCATCACATACAAGATACTCTTACTTGAAGAGCTGTGTTGATTTATACTCGACGTGTGTGATTTATTAAACCTCCTTTAGGAAGAAGCTGTTCTTACTATAAATCAAGACTTTGTTTAATTCCTTCTCACAATAAACACTAGCATGAGGCACCTACCTATGTTCTTGAAAAAGGACACTTGTAGTAAACATAAAAACACACTAATATGCTGTTTTATTTTTATTCATTGTCTGTCTCATTTAATAAGTACCATCAATTGAATCCTGACTTCACAAGGTGACAACTGAAAAAATTTAAAAAGCTGACTGTGCATTATATCGTAAAGAGTTCTGAAAGTTAAATCTAACAAATTGGCTTGTATACAGTGTTTATTCAATACTGATTTCATTCCCCTTCCCTTATCAAGGTGATAGAGTAAGAACTTCAAGCAAAATTTTCAGAGCATTAAAGTCAGACAATATCTTTGTAAATATACAAAATTAACATTGTTCTCTAAGTTTTCACTCCAAATATTGAAATAAACATATGATTGTTTCCTTTTGTTCAGAAAGTATGACAAAGATTAGGCTTCATCTATCTGGGCTTATTTTGGTTCATATCTGTCTGGGGAATGAGATGAGTGTTTTTCAAACCTTTTAAAATTAAATTAAAAACGGGAAAATATATTTAAGCAGCACCAAATTGTGGCTTGTCCTCACTTCTCTCCTTATAAGAATGATTAAGGAAGACCTTCAGAATGTTTGGCCATTTAAGCAACATCGACCCTGAGGAGCCGCCAAAGCACAGTAGGTAAAAAAAAGTTTAAGGAAAGGAACATTCCAGAACCAAGGAAAAGCATGGGCTAAAACACAGATATGAGAAGACAAAAAATATATACAGAAAATGTGAATAGCAAGAATAATCCTATAGGACAGTGGTAATCAAATTGTGTTCCAGGAAGTCCTAGAGTTATGTGGAGTAGATTAGGTGCCATGGTGGAGGGGAAGGGATGCAAGTAATTGGATCTTCAGAGAGCCCTTCAATGCCTATAACACTGGAGCACCTCCATTTTTGTTTCTTTACATGTTGGGGTTCCATATATAATTCATTTTCAACAAAATTTTCCACGCTGAAACAGAGGAAAAAACTCGCCTTGGAATTTTTGTTGAAAACTAAATTTAGCTAGCTTAAGCAAAATAAAGTTGATTTATTATAAAGATCTGGGCATTTCTCATAACCGAGTACAAAAATGTGAGCAAGAATTGAGCCTATCACTCCAAAGACAAGAATGTATAAAGCTTCAGAAGGAACTGAACACAGGATGTGAAAAAAAAATCAAGGGTTCAGAGAACGTGCTTTCTCTGTCTCTCAGTCTTATTTCTCTCTGTGAATAGATTTTATAATTATTTTTTCTGTGGAGAAGTTTTATCTGCTACTCTGTCAACACGGTCAGAGAAGCAGCAAGTCAACACTCCCAGTGTTTACATGGTGCCAGGGACTGGCTGACTGGAGCTCTGGTCACAGATAAAGAGGGCATAGAGATTGAAAAAAAAAGAAAGAAAGAATGAGTGACCTGTGGAACAACATCAACTGGCCACATTTCTGTGTAATTGGTGTTCCAGAAGGAAAGTAGGAAGACCAGAAAACATTTTGAGGATATAATGGCTGAAAATTTCCATGTTTGATAAAATTTATAATTAATAGTTCAAAGAAGCTTAATAACCTCAAGCAGAGTGAAAGTAAAGAAAACTGTATTAAGGCATATCATAATCCAATTGTTGAAGATCAAGTCCTAAAAAGACAGTCTTGAAAATAGCCAGAGAAAAAAGGCAGACTGAATACGAAGGACAAAAAACAAAGAAAGAAAGAATAATGGTGAACTGGTCAGAAGCACAATAGAGCAGTATCTTTATTTTATGTTTTTAATTTGTTTAATGTTTATTTTTGAGGGGGAGAATGAGAGAGAGAGAGAGAGAGAGAAGGAGCGGGGCGAGGGGTAGAGAGAGATGGAGACAGAATCCAAAGCAGGTTCCAGGCTCCGAGCTGTCAGCACAGGAGCCAACGCAGGGCTCCCAACCCATGGACCATGAGATCATGACTTGAGCCAAAGTCGGACGCTTAACCGACAGAGCCACTCAGGCTCCCCTAGAGGAGTATCTTTAAATACTTAAAAACAGAAACAAAAACAAAAACCTTTTATTCTAGAATTCTGTATCCAGCAAAACTGTTTTCCAAAAATAAAGGTGAAATAACAACCTTAGACAAACAAAAGCTTAGAGAATTCATCACCAATAAACCTTTAGTACAAGGAATGTTGAGGTGAGTTTGTGAAAGCAGAAGGAAAATTATATCAGAGAGAAATATAAATCCTTAGAAAAAAAATGAGTAGCACCAGAAATGGTAAATATCTGGGTAAATATAAAAAGGTATTTTTAAGTTCTTTAGAAGATACTCAACTATTTAATGCAAAAATCATAATACACTGAAGGGTTTAAGCATAGGTACAAGTAAAATATTTTTTTTAATTTTTTTTCCCAACGTTTATTTATTTTTGGGACAGAGAGAGACAGAGCATGAACGGGGGAGGGGCAGAGAGAGAGGGAGACACAGAATCGGAAACAGGCTCCAGGCTCCGAGCCATCAGCCCAGAGCCTGACGCGGGGCTCGAACTCACGGACCGCGAGATCGTGACCTGGCTGAAGTCGGACGCTTAACCGACTGCACCACCCAGGCGCCCCGGTACAAGTAAAATATTTTATAACAATAGCACAAAGAGAGAAATGGAAATAAACTAACATTTTATACTAAATATAAAATGGTATAATATCACTTATAAAATGTATGCCATTAAAGAAGTATATTTTATCCCTAGAAACTTCTTAAATATAAAATAATAAGGTATTACTAATAAGCCAACAATGGAGATAAAACAAAGCCATGAAAATATTCAAGCCAAAAGAAGGAAGAGGTGGCTCAGTTCAGTTAAGTGAAAGGACTCTTGATTTCCACTCAGATCATGAGCCCAGGGACTTGAGTTTGAGCCCTGCATTGGTCTCAGCACAGAGCACAGAGCGGGCTTGAGATAACTTCTCTCTCCCTTTCTCTCTGCCCCTCCCCTGCTCCTTCTCTCCCTCTCTCTCCCTCCCCTCTCTCTCAAAAGAAATAAACTAAACTAAAATAAAATAAGGAAGAAAATGAGGAATAAAGGAAAAGACACTTTTTTTTAAATATGAAATTTATTGTCAAATTCGTTTCCATACAACACCCAGTGCTCATCCCAACAGGTGCCCTCCTCAATGCCCATCACCCACACTCCCCCTCCCTCCCACCCCCCATCAACCCTCAGTTTGTTCTCAGTTTTTAAGAGTCTCTTATGGTTTGGCTCCCTCCCTCTCTAATCTCTTTTTTTTTTTTTCCTTTCCCTCCCCCATGGTCTTCTGTTAACTTTCTCAGGATCCACATAAGAGTGAAAACATATGGTATCTGTCTAGGAAAAGAGACTTTGAACAAACGAAACTAGTAGCATATAGGAGATTTAAATCCAAAATGACTTGGAAAGCCTGACAATATCAAGTGTTGGTGTGGATAATGAGGCATTCTCAGACCCTGTTGCATTTGGGTATGCAAAATGATTTGGAAAGCAGAATGGGAGTTTCTTATGAGTTTAAATATATACTCTTACCATATAGCCCAGATTCCATTACTAGGTATTTTCACTTACTTGTGAACATTCGTTGGAGCTTTATTCCTGATAGCCCCCGAAAGAAAGCAACTTAAATTTCCACAACTGGTGAATGGATAAACAAATTGTGGTATATCCGTGGAACGAAATACTCCTCAGCAATAAGAGAATAAACTACAAATACAGGCAACAATATGGATGAGTCTCATTATCATGATGCTAAATAAAGGAAGCCTGAGACAGAAGGACTATCTACTATATGGCTCTATTTGTACAAAATTCTCTAAAAGGCAAAATTATAAAAACAGAAAGGAGAGCAGTAGTTACCAGCTGCTGGAGGTGAGGGGAAGGGGAAGGATTTGACTCCAAGCGTGTACCTTGGAACTTCCTGACCCCCAGAGGTTCACTTTAGACTTTAGCTCATTACACTAAAGAGCCAAGAGTGAAAGTCTGCCTCAGACCATTCAAAAACTGTCAGTTTGGGGGCACCTGGGTGACCCCATGGGTTAAGTATCTGACTCGTGATTTCAACTCAGGTCACGATCTCGCAGTTCGTGAGTTCGAGCCTGGCATCAGGCTCTGAGCTGACAGTGTGGAGCCTGCTTGGGATACTTCCCCTCCCCCCTCTCTGCCCCAAATCTGCTATCTCTCTCTCAAAAATAAATAAGTAAACTTAAATTAAAAAAAAAACCCTTTCAGTTTTATGACTTAATTTTCATTAAAGCTTCTCTGCTAAGAAGTGTAACATTTGGTTTTTTGAGTGAAAAACTAATTGAATCTCTTATAGACCAAAGTTATTTTAAACTTGAGTTATAGACTATAAACAAGAAACAATCCCTTGAATGCAGTGCCTAGATGAAAGAATAATACTGAATATAAGCCAAAGAATGTGTGAATAAATTGGTATTTCTTCTGAAAAACCTGGTGACTAAGGATTGTATCAAAGCCTGCTGTGGAGGGCAGAATTCTAGGATGGTCTCCAATATTACAGCATCCTGGTGTATACCTTCCCCTCCCCTTAAGTAATTTTTGGATGTACACATCCAAAAAGTTCCCTAACAATTAAGGGGAGGAGATTTGGGGGATGTGTACACCAGGACCAATGAATATGATAGGTTAGCACTCTGGCAATTATGGTACTGATCAGTTGGCACTGAGTTAATAAAAAGGAAGATTATCATGTCTGGATCTGGTCTAATCAAGGGGAGCCCTTTAAAAGGACGTGAAGTCTAAGAGAGCCATTTTCCTTCTGGCCATAAAGAATGAGCCACCCTGAGTTCTACAACTACAAGGAAATGAATTCTACCCAAACCACATAAGCTTGGAAGAGGAGATTTGTGAGGCTCAGATAAGACTCTGGCCTCTGACTGACACCTCGATTGCAGCTTTGCAGGCCCTGAACAGAGAATATACAGTAATGAGCTTGGGACCTACAAAAACTGAGATAATAAATGGATATCGTTAATATTAAGCTGCTAAATCTGTGGTAATTTGTTACATAGCAATGGAAAACTAATAAGCCCATGCAAAGCAGGTACTGAAGTTCCTTTCTGCTAATTATGACATAAACTCTCAATAAAGCATCTCTCTACTAACAGTGCTGGTTGCATGTTTGCAGTCATGAGAAATTCGCTCACTACCCACAGTAAGCAGGAGCATCTGGAAAGGAAACTGTCAAAGACCTAGTTGTGTGACACTCTTTCCCTTCAAGTAAAAAGATGTATAGGTAAAGCTTTGTATCTTACCTCTCCAACTAGAGTGTACATTCCATTACCTTTTGTAACCATTTAAAAAGTATTTACTTATACTTTTTTTTTTTGCCAAAAGTCTATATACAGTGTATGATAGAAAAGCAAATTTTGTGATTTTTTTTATTGGTGACTCTTTCACAGATTCCTCAATGATGGTTAATATAATTTAGCTATAATATTAATTTCTGTGACTTTCAATTTCAAGATTCGGACTAACATGCACTCAACTATAATGCCATAACCTTTTCTGATTGTAAACACTCTTTATCCACTAAAGGAATGGTAAATTTCAGTTAGTTTAGCCCAATAATTATTTAGTAATTATAAAAGTTTTTAACATCTATAACAAGTAGCATTACACAATGCTTATAATACTCACATAGTTAATATCCATGTGATGATCATTAGTGGGTACATACCCCTAATTTATAGATGAGAACAGAAAGGATGTCGACTTTATTATTGACTAGATCTCTAAGGAAAGTATATTCTGTAATTGAGTTTTTCAAAAGCTGGATCTCTGAACTTTTTAATTTACATACACAAATCAATAAGATATTTTCAAGCACATATCTCCAGTATGCATATATTTATTTGTTTATATGTTATAAAGAAATATACTCCTATAGTCTTATATTACAAAGATGACAGTAGGATTTTTTTTTAATGAATTGAGGGGTGACTGTAGCTGGGTTGGTTAAGCATCAGGGGCTTAGGCTCAAGTCATGATCTCACGATAAGTGAGTTTAAGCCCCGAATCAGGCTCTGTGCTGTCAGCACAGAGCCCACTTTGGATCCTCTGTCCCCCTCTCCCTCTGCCCCTCCCCTGCTCATTCTCTTTCTCTTTCAAAATAAATAAATACGGGGCGCCTGGGTGGCTCAGTCGGTTAAGTGAACGACTTCGGCTCAGGTCATGATCTCGCACTCCTTGAGCTTGAGCCCCCGGATCCGCTCCGTGCTGACAGCTCAGAGCCTGGAGCCTGCTTCAGATTCTGTGTCTCCCTCTCTCTCTGCACCTCCCCTCCCCCCGCCCCCCAAACTCACATTCTGTCTCTCTCTCTTTAAAATAAATAAACATTAAAAAAAATTAAAATTAAAAAAAAAAGAGTCTCTTATGAGTTGCCTCTTCAGAGCCTGGAGCCTGCTTCAGATTCTGTGTCTCCCTCTCTCTCTGCCCCTCCCCCATTCACACGCTCTGTCTCTCAAAAATGAATAAATGTTAAAAAAAATTAAAAAAACAAACAATATAAATAAGCAAGCTTTGAAAAATAATAATTAAAAGAAAAAATAAAAAATTAACTGGGATAACATAAGCATTATTTTAACAACCATTTTAACTTAAAAAGGAACAAAATATTTTTTCTTTAAAAATAAACAATACACATTATGTTCCAGGGGATAAAATTAATATTTAACATGCATCATTTATAAAAACATTCTGGCCTAGCACTTTGTAATATAGAAATTTGTAGGTCTGGGTTTAAATTTGGTTTACTAAGATATTTGGGTTTAAAAGCTCATCTTGACTGACCAAAAAAAAAAAAAAAAAAAAAAAAAAAAGATGCAGATTCAAATGGAAAAAATGTCTGTTTTTCAAATTTGCTTACCAAATCATTCTACTCATTTTTCTATGTTATCCACTAAAGATTTTTGCTGAAATTCAAGAAAATTTTAATCTTCCCTTGATTCTATCAGTTTTTCTTGTTGTAAAATAATCAAGTGTTAATTATATCACTTAAAAAAATATAATTCGTTGTCAAGTTAGCTAACATACAGTGTATACAGCATGCTCTTGGTTTCAGGGGGTAGTTTCCCATGATGTATGGCTTATAAACAACACCCAGTGCTCATCCCAACAAGTGCCCTCCTCAGTGCCCATCACCCATTTTCCCCTCTCCCCTGCCCCCACTCTCATCAACGCTCCATTTGTTCTCTGTATTTAAGTCTCTTGGGGCATCTGGGTGGCTCAGTCGGTTGAGCGTCTGACTTCAGCTCAGGTCATGATCTCGCAGTTTGTGGGTTCGAGCCCCGCGTCGGGCTCAGTGCTGACAGCTCAGAGCCTGGAGCCTGCTTTAGACTCTGTGTCTCCCTCTCTCTCTGCACCTCCCGCCCTAAACCCACACTCTGTCTCTCTCTCTTAAAAATAAATAAACATTAAAAAAAAATTAAAAAAAAAAAAGAGTCTCTTATGAGTTGCCTCTCCAGAGCTTGGAGCCTGCTTCAGATTCTGTGTCTCCCTCTCTCTCTGCCTACCCCCCACTCACACTCTGTCTCTTTCTCCTTCAAAAATAAACATTAAAGGGGAGCCTGGGTGGCTCAGTCGGTTGAGCGTCTGACTTCGGCTTGGGTCATGATCTCGCGGTCCGTGAGTTCAAGCCCCCCGCCGGGCTCTGTGCTGACAGCTCAGAGCCTGGAGCCTGTTTCAGATTCTGTGTCTCCCTCTCTCTGACCCTCCCCTGTTCATGCTCTGTCTGTCTCAAAAATAAATAAACGTTAAAATAAATAAATAAATAAATAAATAAATAAACAAACAAACAAACAAACATTAAAAAAAAATTTAAAAAAAAGAGTCTATTATGGGTGCCTCCATCTCTGAAACTATTTTTTCACCTTCCCTTTCCCCATGGTCTTCTGTTAAGTTTCTCAAGTTCTATATATGAGTGAAAGCATATGATATGTCTTTCTCTGACTGACTTACTTCATTTAGCATAATACCCTCCAGTTTCATCCATGTTTTTGCAAATGACAGGATTTCATTCTCATTGCCAAGGAGTATTCCATTGTATGTATAAACCACATCTTTATCCATTCATCAGTTGATGGACATTTGGGCTCTTTCCATGATTTGGCTATTGTTGAAAGCACTGCTATACACATCGGGAACATGTGCCCCTATGCATCAGCACTCCTGTATCCTTTGGATAAATTCCTGATAGTACTATTGCTGGGTTGTAGGGTACTTCTATTTTTAATTTTTTGAGGAAACTCCATGCTGTTTTCCAGAGCGGCTGCACCAGTTTGCATTCCCACCAACAGTGCATTTCTATACATCAATAATGAAGCAACAGAAAGAGAAATCAAGAAATCAATGCCATTTACAATTGTACTGAGAACCATAAAATACCTAGGAATAA
The DNA here is from genome assembly GCF_016509475.1 of Prionailurus bengalensis. Lineage (NCBI taxonomy): Eukaryota > Metazoa > Chordata > Mammalia > Carnivora > Felidae > Prionailurus > Prionailurus bengalensis. The sequence goes on from NC_057345.1 coordinate 155,329,065, forward strand.
ACCTAACCAAAGATGTAAAAGATCTGTATGTCAAAAACTATAGAAAACTTATGTAAGAAATTATATCTTTGAACAATCATTCAAAACCTACCAAAACCCTTCTGAAAATGTTTTCTAGAGGCGGCTGGGCGACTCAGTCGGTTGAACGTCTGAATTCAGCTCAGGTCATGATCTCACGGTTTGTGGGTTCAAGCCCCGCATTGGGCTCTGTGCTGACAGCTCAGAGCCTGGAGTCTGCCTCAGATTCTGTGTCTCCCTCTCTCTCTGCACCTCCCCCTTCTCACTCTCTCTCTCTCTCTCTTAAAAATAAATAAACATTAAAAAAAGAAAAGAAAATGTTTTTTAAAGTAAGCTCTTTTTTCAATATATTTTTTTATTTAAAAAAATTTTTTTTAACGTTTATTTATTTTTGAGAGAGAGAGAGACAGAGCATGAACGGGGGAGGGCCAGAGAGAGGGAGACACAGAATCTGAAACAGGCTCCAGGCTCTGAGCTGTCAGCACAGAGCCCGACGCGGGGCTCGAACTCATGGACCGTGAGATCATGACCTGAGCCGAAGTTGGATGCTTAACTGACTGAACCATCCAGGTGCCCCAATATTTTATTTTTTAAGTAATGTGGGTCTTTAACTTAGGATCCTGAGATCAAGAGTCGCAGGTTCTACTGACTGAGACAGCCAGAGGCCCTTCCTTTTTGAAGATTGTTAATCAAAGTAGAATATTTGGATTCCATGTTTTTAAGTGTGCAGATTTTTAGCAACAAAATTATACAATAATGGAAACATTCATTTTCAATATGCTCTATCCACAGTCTGCATTTCTTGAAAAAAAGAGTTATTTTCTTTTCATTGATCAACTTCTTGGATCTTAGATTATTCTTCTTCATTAGATTGGGAAACAGCTTGCACTAAGAGCAGGAAATGCGTGAGCTCTGCCATTCCAGGTAGCTTACTTGTGGTTGCATCAGTTATAATGTCTTCAATCAATTGTAATTCTTTTTAAGCCACTAGTCCATTTTCTGAAGGCTGAGGTCAGTGAAAACAAGGGGGAAAAATCCATAAGTCCACCTAAATGAGTCCCAGTGAACTGCTCTGTGTTGTAATAATACATGAACCAGACAGAATATTGCTATCAACCCCTCCTCCATGTTAAAGGCCCATCTTTCCTCCTGCAGTAGGTGATCATGACTGCCCAGGATTCATTGGGAGAGCCAGAGTATGTGTTAAGCTTAGTGTCTTTCTTAGTGTTCAGATTTAAAAAAAAAAATCAATTTAAAAATTAGAAGAGTTCTACTAGTTTGCCCCCATCTTTGATAGATGTCTCAAACAGCTCATTTAGAAGATTGATGTTTGTGGTCACTTCACCAAGTTCTGGTTGTGGTTGATAGAATTTCAATTCCTGGGTCCTATCCAGAGCTACTGAATCTGAGTAGCTGAGGCAATGATTAAAGTTTTGAAACAAGCCTTACAGGTGATTGTGATATACCCCAAAGTGACAACTTGCCTCCAATCAGTAAACCAAACAAAGTAGAGTAAGGAGCTTACATCAGAATCAACTGGGATGCTTGTTAAAAATACCTACACACTGGATTCTATCCAAGACAAACTAAAACCAGATCTCGACGGGTAAGACCTGGAATTTTATATTTTTTAAGTGCTTTCTCACGCAGGACCAGGTATAGAAACCTCAGCAGTTATATCGTTGAAGTGGGCTTCGTAATAAGAACTGACATTTTTCTTATTCTTCTCAAAATTCTTTTTGCGAACAAGCTTCTAGAGCTTTCTGGGGTTCTGTGGTTCTTAAAATGCAGATCCAGGTTCAAAAGCAACAGCATCACCTGGGAACTTTAGAAGTACAAAGTCTCAGGCCCCACCCCATTCTACTAAATCAGAAACTTTGGGCAAGGGGCTTAGCAGTCTAAGTTTTAACAAGCCTTGCATGCAATTCCAATACACATTCATGTTTAAGATCACTGGTTGAGGCCAAATAATGAAAATTACTTGTCCTTTTCTTTCTTTCTTTTCTTTTTCTTCTTCTTTTTTTTTTTTCTTGCAGGTGTGTGTGTGTGGGGGGGGTACTTTATGATATACAATTTGATTTTGAAGAAATAACTCCTTAAAAGCTGTATTATTGGCAACGAATGAAGCATCATGTTTTCCCTCTGTGTTTCCCTTTATGTTGTGTGCTGCAGATGTTGGCAAGAGTCGCACCATTTTATATATTTGCATTGGGGGAGTCTGAGATCAGGGTCGAGGAAATCTTTTAAGGTTAAATTCCCACAAATACTTCCTCCTGAAAACCTTGTGCCAGGCCGTGATTTCCCAGCAGATGTTTTCCATTATACAGTTACTGGGTCATGACAGACTTTCCACGGTTTGCAGTTGCCATGGCAACCCCATTTTTTGGTCTGCAGAGAATAGTATACAGCTCAGAGGTGTACGTTTTCTCTTAGTAATGGAAATGTTGATCCATCAAAGAAATGGATTAGTTGACAACTGTACATTTGATAAATCAGCAGTAAATTTGAAGGATCACATTTATTGTATATGCTTTATCCAGTGGTCAGTACACCGTTTCCACTAAATTTTCTAGACAAATAAAGACACTGTGGTAAGCATACCAGTCTTTGAGACTATGAAAAGCTGGGGGAAATATTTTGTTGTTATTATAAGCCATATTTTACATGTAGGGGGAAATGATTATAAAGAAAAATAGCCAAAAATTTTGGTGATTCATATTTTCTGTTTTACACTCATTTTGAGCCTATTTTGCCCTCAGTCGCTTACTATAAAAATGAAAGCAAGTAGAAATTTGCAAAACAATGATAATTTAATAACATTGTAGACTTGAAAGCGATATATGTAGCATCTAATTGTTTGTAATTTCATCTGGGAACTTGTTATCTAGGGTATCATTAGGTTTTACATATACAAAAAGGCTATAGTAAAACACTTTCAGAATTAAGGCCCTTTGAAAAATGAGCCAATTATCATTTTCAAATTAAATCGAGAAAGTTTTTTTTCTCTACCAGTATATGTCTGGACATGGTAATTGTTCTCTCAAGTATTATTCATAACATACTGAAATCATGTTCTGCTTGGTTTATGACCTATATCAGAATGAAAATCTTTCAAACAGAGGTATTTTAAGTTATGGTAATTACTTTCAGTACTAGGTCCCATGAAGTCTGGGTCAAAGTGTAATGTTCATCCAGTAACTGTGAAATTGAACTCTATTTCTTGTACTACAGCAGTGGTTGGGGACAGGCTTCATTTTCTACTTTTTTTTTTTTTTGCAATAGTTTAATATTTTTGTCTTGGAATAATTTTGATTAAGTATAATCATGTATATGCATTACACTGATAACAGTTTTGTTTTAGTCCATTCTTTAATTTTTGGAATTGCATTATTTGGTGTAACTAGTGAAAATTGGAAAATGATTCTTTGTCTTAGATGATATAAAATTCTTCATATTCTTTCACTGGCAAGTTTCTTTGAAATACAGACCTTGAAAATATTGTATTTAGGTCTTTTTCCTTATTAGTAGTATGTAACTTGTACTATTTCCTCCGCCTAGATTATGTGCTTCCTGAAGTTCAGTATTATCGCTTTGGCTTGTCTTTGCCTCCCTTGTAGTACCTAACACACATATAGGTGCTCAATAAATTCTTGTTATAATCAGTGAAATAAAAATATTTTAGCCCCTTGTATATTTGACTTAAATGAATGTTAATCTGGTACTGCTTTATACATTTTTTAATTTTCCAAATATTCTGAAGTAAACATAAATGATTTTATAATCTGAAAAAAACCTAAGTTTTAAAATAACAGAAATGAAATTCAGTAGCTACTTTTCTTTTTTTTTTAATTTTTTTTAACATTTATTTATTTTTGAGATAGAGAGAGACAGAGCATGAACGGGGGAGGGTCAGAGAGAGGGAGACACAGAATCTGAAACAGGCTCCAGGCTCTGAGCAGTCAGCACAGAGCCCGACGTGGAGCTCGAACTCACGGACCACGAGATCACGACCTGAGCTGAAGTCGGACACTTAACCGACTGAGCCACCCAGGCACCCCAATAGTAGCTACTTTTCTATCTAGACATTCTCTCAGTTCCATATCCCTTGGTAAATATGACAGTGATGTTTGTATGTATTTCTCACCCTTTACCACCTCTGAAATTGTGGATCAAATTTTTGAAGGGAGTAGGTTTATTTATCCAAGAGAAATTATACATCCACACTCAAAGGAACCTCAGAGTTCCCCTCTTACCCCATCCTGTTCTACCCCTTTCCACTCACCTCTCATCCTGTCCTGCTCTGTGTGTTTGTGCTTAAGAAAAAGGAGAATCATACGATTTCAGACCTGGAAGAGACCAGGTCACAGATTACAATCTTTAATGCTCCTGGAGCCAGGCAGTGCCACAGGAGGTGAGGAGGGTTTGCTAGGGACTGTGATATCTCAGAGAATAAGCCCCATCTAAATGGGGAGAAGTAAAGACAGAGCTCCAGCTAATTATTGCTAAGTGAGAATGTAGGCCAACTACCAATTTTTTCCAAAAAATAAAAAAAAAAATGGACTTTTATGTAAACATCCCAATTTTTAAATGTTGGTAACTGATACATGCATTAAAAAAAAAAAAAAAAAAGTACTGCCTGTCAAGTAAAAGGTATGTTCAGGCCAAAATTAGGCCATGAGCTGCCAGGTTTCCACAATGGCTACACTATATTCTCATTTCATAGATGAGGAAACTTAAGTTCAGACTGACGTAAAACCATCTTGGATCTTAGACAAAACCTCCAGTGTTCTTCAATCATAGATGTTGGTGACTTGATGTAGATATTTCCTTACATCAAGAAGGACGTTTGCCAGTATATCCTTTGTGGGAATGGAGTATTTGGAAACCACTTTATATCTTTAATCATGAAAACAAGAAGTTATTTGTTTTGTGGATCAGAAAGTAGAAACAACACTTTGTTTGAATAGGTGATGTGGTCCAACATCTGAGAGGAACATAGGGTAATATTGTTTAATTTGCTTTTATTATTATTTTGTTATTGTAGAGAGAGAGTGCAAGCTAGAGAGAAGGGCAAAGGAGAGATTGAGAGGGAGAATCTTAAGCAGGCTCCACACTCAGTGTGGTGCCTGTTGCAGGACTTGATCCCAGGACCCTGGGATCATGACCTGAGCCAAAATCAAGAGTAGAATGCTTAACTGACTGAACCACCCAGATGCCTCAATATTGTTTAATTTGTATTCATTGCAATTTTTTAGTAACTCCAAACTCTTTGGGCAGTAAAACATAACAATCTCTGAATTTCAGTTAGAGTTTTGCTAATGGGAGGAAATTTGCATATTCTATATTACTTCTACTACTTTATTATTTTGATTTAAAGGTTACTTGTAATTTAGAGAAAAAGAAAATTCTTTCCTAAAATTCCAAGAATGATCTCTTTCTCTGCATTTATATTATTACATTGTATTTTGTTTTCTGCTTAAAGTTCTCTTTCCCTATATACTCAAGAAACTTCCTGTAGATCTTTGGTGATATCAAACAGACCATTCTGGTAAGAAGTAAGGTTTCTATCTCCTTAGATAAAATGTTTGCCGCTGATGAGATTTTATATTCAAATGAGGTCCAACATGCATTGCTCCTTGTTCCACAAACTATACAAGATTGGAAACAGGATCAACTAGACCAGAAATGGCTGAAATCTGAAGATAAGAATATGACTGCAAAGATAAAGGGAGGCCTAAATCACAAAGTACATTATAAGGCACCCTTGAAATCTGAACTAAAGATGACTTTCTACATCAGTGATTCTCAGACCAGATTCCTCAGATCATCTGGGAAACTTAAAAAATACCAGTGTCCAACAAAGAATTCTGAATTAATATGGAAGCTGGGCACACATAAATCTCGTGCCAGTCTATCTCCACGTATTGGGAATAACACATGGTAGAAATAGTGATGGGTCTAGAAGTAAGACAAATCCTCCTCTGAATCCTTACACCCATCCCTGTCATGTGTCCCAGGATACCCAGCATCAGTATCTAGAGAGGAGCGACAAATCTGTCTTGGTCTCATGTTGTATTTGTAATACAAGGAGTTATGGAGTCATGAGAGGTTGGTAAAGGTTATGAAGTTAACCACATACCCCAGGCATCTATTTATAATGCTTGTGATGGTTTAAGAACTGACTGATTGTCAAAGCAATTCTGGAACACAAAGGTTAGGTCACAGAGGGAGGCCAAATCCTCTACTGTGGCCATTGCCACAGGCCTTGAAATAAGGTGTTGGGGAAAATATTAGTCCCCTGAATCACACTCAGTGGTGAGGCCTTCATTCTGGACTGGAGTTGACCCCACAGAGTTATAGCTCTTAGTGTTCATTTATTTAAATTCACCAGCACAAATCACTTTTCAGAGTGCTGGGTCAGTCACAGACTCAGAACCCTCCTCGTCAACTTCCTCTGGCTACTTCAATGGCCATTCTGATAGCTAAAATTGTGACCCAGTAACATCAAAATTCTTATTATCTTATCTATAGAATAACCAGGACAAATTTCCATGAGATTTTTCCTCCAGGGAAGACAAACTTCAAGGATCCCATGGTGATTTTCTGTACCAATATTTAAAGAGGTGCCACTTATTTTAAGGAGGAGAGAAAATATGGATATGGATATGGATATGGATATATATATATATATGTATATTTGCATTTAGTTCTAAGCAATTCCCTAATTTACATTTAATTCTCTGAGTGATTTCAGATAGAGGTTTATACAGTAGAGATAACTTTTATAAATGTTAACACTTTAAGCTTAGTACTTTAAGTTTTAATTTTAAAACTTGAAGCTTTAATATTTAACCTCAAAAAATATGCCTAGTGAGCACAAAACTTTAAATCCACATTTGCCAAACTATGTTGGGCAGATCTTGGGTTTTGTGGTTTGTTAAAAGTTGCCATATATATTTACATATGCATGTAAACACATATGCATGTAAACACACAGGATTTACTGGACTGGGAAATGCTGTCTTAAATAAGTGTAAGCTGGCTTAGTTACTTTAAGATTTCAAAAGTTTTGCCAGTTAACATTAGAAAGATGGGGGGTGGGAGGGAGGGAAGGGTGGGTGAGGGTTATTGAGGAGGGCACCTGTTGGGAAGAGCACTGGGTGTTGTAATGAAACCAATCTGACAATAAATTTCATATTAAAAAAAAGAAAGATACAGTTTTATACAATTCAAAACTATTCAACCAATCAATTCATTCTGAAGGACCATGTGATGAGACTGGTGTGGTTTTTGGTTGTTTTTAATGTTTACTTTTCAGAGACAGAGAGAGAGAGACAGAGACAGAGAGACAGAGACAGAGACAGAGTTCAAGTGCACTATCAGCACAGATCCTGATAGGGCTCAAACTCAAAAACTGTGAGATCATGACTTGAGCCAAAGTCGAATGCTTACCCACCCAGGCACCCAAGACTGGTGTTTTTAAAAAAGAACTTCAGGAAACATTAAATATGATGAACTGGAAAGTCATGGAGTTTGGAATTACAGACAGGGTTCAAATTCTAACCTGTCCCTTATCCAGCCCTGAGATCATGGGCAAGTACTTGGTTTTGAGTAGAAATTAGATAAATAGTATCTGTCTCACAAGATTGATCTGAGATTAAAAGAGATAAATTGTGTAAAGATATTGGGACACAGAGGTCCTTAATATATCAATAAATCTGAATTCACTCTCTCCCTCACTTCAGAGTCTCTTCTGATGGCCCTTCATGTACAGGCCTATATATTTATATGACTCTAATCAGGTTTCACAAATGGATGTTTTTTCCACTTCACTCAGTTATTTACTATCAATATGGGCCTGTATTAACATAGTCCATACAACTTAACAGGCCAGCTAGTATTTCGTGGCATTAAAAACCAGTTTCCTTGGATAATCATTTATTGTTGGACAGTTGAGTTATTTTCAAATATTCCCTTTCATAACAGCTTTGTATGAAAAGGTTGGAACAAAATACTTGTTTGCTTTTAGATTATTTTCTAGGAGTATATTCCCCAAAGTGAAATTACTAGGTCAAAGGAAAGAAACCATTATATAGTTTTTGTCACAAATAGCTCTGAAGAAAATTTGAACCAATTACAATGTCACTTAAAATATATAAGCATACCTTTTTACCTTAACCTGTCACCAATGGACTTTTAGTGCTTTTACTAGTTTAATGAGTAAATACTGGTAACAAATTTGCTTTAAGGCAATTTTATTCAATATTCATAATGCTGTGGATTTTTGAGTATGCCACTTTACTGTCTTTATTTTTGTGTAAGTGTGCAAGCTGTTTATTCTACTCCTTGATGTTTTTGACTAAAATCTGATTGCCAGGGTAAAGGATCTCTAGCCAACCTCATGTTTTAGGGCAAAATTGATAATTAAATAATAATTTCCTCTGTAGGGTGACTAGCAAGCTTTGTCATGTGGCTCCAACCCTTTGTTCTCCCACCACTTCCCTTCCCCATCCGACCCTCCGAACTTAGTGGATCTCAAAGTTTTTTAGTACAAGAATGATACCACAAAATATCCAGTGCTTGCTTAAATCTCTGCTTATGGTTGGCCAGGAGTGTTTGAGATGTAAAAAGTTCCCCTTAAAACCAAGAAAAGCCATGATCCCAAACTTATATCAATAATTTATACCCATGGGCAACTTTTAACTGGCATCCTGATCATTTTTTTTTAGTTAATATGGAGAGTGACTAAACTAAATTATGTAAAATTATTAGAAAGGACCGTATATTTCATGTGTCAACCCCTCCTACAGTATTTTTCCCTATTGCCAAGGCCACTTGGCCACTGTCTACTCTGTCCTTTAGGACCAATCCTGACTTCAAACAGTAGATTCCATCTCAGTAATATATAGTTTAGCATTGAGTTACAAGTGCTATTACTTGGTCTTGAACTTCAGTACTGATAACTAACTTATTTGTCTCAAACCAAAGGATTAAGTTTTGCCTCTATTGGCACCCCATAGGGATAGATGTTGGTGAAGGAACTCCAGCTTTTTGGTGAAGGAAGAGTTGGTCTGTGACCTGTTGACTGACTGTAAATACTGACTTCCTGCTTGTCCTACGCCTTAGCAAATTCGGAGTCATCTTATTAACTACTAACAGATGAAAAGCTAGGTGAATCATAATCCAAAGCCTGAAATCCAAAGTCTTTGTTTTTCAGAGAAAAGAGCATGTGTTATTTACATGGCAAACTAAACAGCTCTCTCTTGCCAAGGTGCGCAAAATGAGAAATCTCGTTTATGCCTACACATGACTCAAATATTGCCTTCTCTATATTGGAGAAATATGTATGCTTTGAAAAGGACAGATATGAAGGGCTATGTACTGAAAGAAAAGAGGCAGGAGAGGGAGCCATAGAGGAGATAACCCGGCAATCATCTACAGAAACAGTTCACTAGATGTCACCCCACACTTAGCCAGGATTAATGTTTTTCTCACAGAACACACTAGCAGGAAAGGGGCCTTCTGTTTCCTGGCAAAGAACTCTTATTTCTCCCCAACATAAATTGGTGGAATATCTTTGTGTTGAAAATTATTCTAAGTCATAAAAGTAACTTTTGGCTTTAACCAAAGAGTTTTTGATGTCCGTGAAGTTTTGACATTTGAACAAGGATATACTATGTTAACCTACCATGTAATTTTATATAGTGCATATTTATTACATAGAAATTTGAAAATGCAAATATGCAAAAGAAAATAAAAAAAGGCTTCATGACATGACCTTACCTTCAGAAATAAAATGATAAAGACTTTGATATATATCAAATATATAGAATATATTTAGAATATATATATATATATATATATAGAATTCTTTCTATATACACGCTAAAAAGTTGGTTCATAAAGTGCCTATTATGAATTCTTTCCATGTCAATCAATACATTTGTACTGTGAATATACATCACTTCAGTCGCATAATAGCATTTTATTATTTATTAATCAATTCTATAATAATTAAACGTTAATACCATATGCTTGAGATCCCTCTAAGTCCCTTATGTTGAAAAAAAAGGATGTGAGCCTGAATGTATATTAATATTTATGACATCACCAAATCTTACTTAAACCATTTTAAAATTTTTCTTTGAAGAAATTGTTCAGACTTTAAAAAATCTGAGAGTAAGCCACCTTTATCCAAGTACTCAATATAAAAATCTGTATTACTACTGTTTAAATTATTAAAGGGAAACCTCACTAGAATGAAGTGGGGAGGTTCAGCAGTGGAAGTTCTCATGCCCTACTATTCCTCATCAATTGCAAATATAATAGGAAGAGAGGGAACCTTGGCTTGGATACTACTTTGCTCCCCCACCCCCCTCACTCCCACTCTTCCCCTCCTCCCTGGCAACAGCCCAGCCAATGAGGGACAGTCACAGCTCAGCCAATGAAAAGCCACTATATTTTGAACTCCCAGTTTACTCCAATGGAGTTTTTGCTTATAACAGCCCTCGCAACTTCCCCCTTTCTTCTACAAAATAGCGTTCCTCTCTTTTGTTCTGCGGACTTGTCTGTGGTTTTTGTTATAGCTTGGTTGTCTCCAGGCTCTGAGCTGTCAGCATAGAGCCTGATGTGGGGCTCGAACCTACAAGGGTTAGATCATGACCTGAGTTGAAGTCAGAGGCTTAACCGACTGAGCCACTCAGGCACCCCTAACTGGCAATTTTTATTTTAAGGTTAACACCAAGTTTTCCATTCTGAGGAAGAAAAATGATGGCTTGTTTGATATGAGTATTCACTCTCAGGAAGACTAATATGGCACAGGTTTCTTGTCTGACTTTGGGGAGAAATCAGTGGACAGTTTCTATGTCCAAAATATTGTGTGTATGTCCTTTACTGGCAAGAGACGAGATTTCAAGGTTTTTGAAAGATGTTAGTGATATATTCTGGAGAACCAGATGTTCCTGTGTTCAAATTCCTTACTGAGTTAATTCAGACAATTTCTTTAACTTCTCTGATCTCATTTTCCTTCCTGTAAATTAAAGGTCATGATACCTACCACGAAGTGTCACTGGAATTAAATAAGATCATACTTTTAAAGCTCCTGGTTCATAAAAGTACCAAGAGTTTGTTTTTTATTATTTAAATGGAACTGTCCTTTTTTCAGAAATAAAATTCTTGATTTCTCACATCAGTTGAGTATATGAGCAAATAATACATGTTTAACTCTGTACTAAACCATATTTTATTGGACTGCACGATTATGAGTAAACCATGTTTGCTGTTGTTATATACTTGTGACTTTTCTCAATATGCTCTTGATCTGTTTACTCTAAGCACTAGACATCCTTACAATTTTTGTCTACCTCTGATGTTTCTTTCTTGTTTCCCCTCTCTTTTGAATCCATTCCTACCTGGCAAACAATGAAGTCATTAAGACCATCATGAAATAAGTCCTGTTGTGTTATGAATATATCATTTCAGCTTACGTTCATATTTTCTACGTGCTTATGAAGTACACTGGGTTTTGAGAGAAAATAATGAGGTGATGTTCTCGACAGCCTGCCTGCCACATCCTTTCCATAATAGCTTGAATAGCAATAGGAAAGAGGTTGCTTTGATTGTCTAGCCTGGTCAAGCTTCATAGCTTTGTGTGCACCTACCTACAAACTGAAGAAGTACAGCAAGAAAAAATTCTACCCTTTCTCACTAGTATATACACACCTTTTAAAATAGTTTCCCCAAGAGGATATTGTGTTCAAGGAATATTATATTGATCCTTTGCATTACCTTTACCAGAAATGGTGTTTTTTTTTTAATGTTTTATTTTTGAGACAGGGAGAGACAGAGCATGAACAGGGGAGGGTCAGAGAGAGGGAGACACAGAATCTGAAACAGGCTCCAGGCTCTGAGCTGTCAGCACAGAGCCCGACGCGGGTCTTGAACTCACGGACCGTGAGATCATGACCTGAGCCGAAGTCGGCCGCTTAACCAACTGAGCCACCCAGGCGCCCCTACCAGAAATGGTTTTTTGGGGGGACACCTGGATGGCTTAGTTGGTTAAGCCTCTGATGACTTCAGCTCAGGACATGATCTCACAGTTCATGCATTGGAGCCCTGCATCAGGCTCTGTGCTGACAGTTGGGAGCCTGGAGCCTGCTTCCGATTCTGTCTCTGTCTCTGTCTCTCTCTCTCTCTGCCCCTCCCCTGCCCATGCTCTGTCACGTTCTGTCTCTTTCTCTCTCTCTCTCTAAAAAGAAATAAACATTAAAAAATTAAAAGTGAAAAAGAATGTTTTTTTTTCCTCAGGCATATTACTAAAAAGAAAACACCACTGATCTGGACTTAGCGTAGAGACAAATGTGTGTGCTTTGTGTGTGTGTGTGTGTGTGTGTGTGTGTGTGTGTACCTGTACCTGACTTTATATACAGGGAATCCAGTTCTTTGTTTCTCAAAATTTCTCCACCTTGTAAAAATAATAAGAGAAAAGCCCCAGCTAGGTGGGAATTTGTTAATCTCTATTTGCAAGGCCTGCTCTTCTAATGCCATTTTCTTTCTTTCTTCCTTTCTTTCTTTTCTTTCTTTCTTTTTCCCCCAAGGTGGGCTTGTCTGAATGTTTCCAGAAGAAGCTGGTCGGTGGTGACTTTCATCTATGCTTTCTGTGCTAAACACGCCTGCTTTTACCTTGGATACTGTGCAAATTGTGGGGCTCCAGCTGTTTTACTGTTCACTACTGCTGTAACATCAAGACCTAAACACTGAAAAGAGAAGTCAAAATAAACACATCCTGTTCCTTCACTCCGTGGGTATTTATGGAGGGCTTAATATGCACCAGCTACTACTTGTGTTAAGTGTCCATTTCTTTTATTAGATTCTTCCTATTAGGTGTGTTTACTGTCACTTCTGGAAAGAGAAAGTTTTTATTCAGACTATGGTATATTCAACATATGCCTTAAATTCAATTTGACGTTGATTGCATCTGATTCATGAGGGTTAGTAGTTTCTGCCTGCCTTTGAATTTTGTCAGAAAAGAATGGAAGCATTTAGACTCTGTTCCATCATTTCAAAGTTTAGGACTTATTTCACATTTAGTAAAGTAGTCAGTTGAATAATTGAGTCACCTACTTACCCCCATTGAACAAGTTATCCATGCCTTATAAATTGAGATCAAATGATAAGAATAAAACTAGATGTTTGGTCTTGAACCCAACTGTAAATAGACATGGAGTAGCATTATTTATTCAGTTATATTTTGCAACATCTTTTTACACTTCTGCCAGAGCGCTAAACAATGGAGATTCCATGATGAATAAAACTGCCGCCCTCAGGGGGCTTTCAGGGGTACGTGATGTGCTAAACTATTTCTTCCATTTGATGGAAAGATGATAGAAACTTCCATGGACTTTCCCTTTTATACACACCTAAGGGTTAAATTACAAACTCAAAACTGAATTACTAAGGGTTCCTAAAATTCAGTATTTATAAACTAAAATCAGTACATTACTAATATGTACAGAAAAATCTATATTAATGCTTTATTATTCTTTCATCAAATATTTATTTTTAAAATATCTAGTATTTATTTATAATTGTTACATGCATTGTAATAAGCATATATGTGTTATAAATATTGTCTCTTTAAGCACAAAAACAACCCTACAAAGAAGGTATGATTACTGATTGAATTATACAAAAGAAGAAACCAAGGCTTAGAGAGGTTTACATGATCTAAACCAGGACTGGAGTCAAAGCTCTGGCTCTGGATCCATGCTTTTAACTGCATTGTACTAGATGTTGGGGATTGAATGGTGGGCAAATCAAATACTTGCTTGACCTCATGCAACTTATAGTCTGGTTAAGGAAACAGATACTAAGGAAATCATCACACAAATATATAAACACAAATGGTAACATGTACTCGGAAGTGCAGATACAGGACATTAGAACAACACTACAAACGGGGAACATGATAGAATCTGACAGCGCGAGACAAATTTAGATTTGAGCTGCTTTCTGAAGTGTAAGCAAGCATTAAGTTGATGAATGTAATAGGAAAGGGACCGGAGGTGAGAGAAAGCATCCACAGATGAAGAGCTAGGTCAGGAAGCAGAGAAGTATGGTAGAATTAAGGGAAATCCAAAGAGGCTGGGACAGCTCTGGCAAGGGAGAGAATGGCATGAACAGAGTGAAACATTCGAGGCCGGACTGTGCTGGACAATACAGGAAATGTCGGGAATGATTGTCTTTTTCCTAAGAGCTTTGTGAATCCATTCAGTGATTTTAAGGTTCTAAAAGTTCTATTTACCTCAAAACCCTTGGGAATTTTGCAAACCTATTCTACAAACATAAACACAAAGACATAATTGAAATTTCTTCAATTTTTTTCAAGAACATTTTGCTATAAGTATGTCTTGAGTTTTCTGAGGTCTTTACTTGAAGTTATTTATTACTTTAAAATTTTAATTACTTTTAGCTTATTTTCATTACCTACTTAGTTGGTCATAAAATTTTTGGCTAATCCCATCTACCTGGTATGTGTTTGACTCAATAATATTTTGGTTTATAATTTTTGAAATATTCCCTCAAGATTAGAATATATTACAGTATAAATGTTGTCTTAATCCATATGGGCAGCTTATAACAATACTATAGACTGGATGGCTTATAAACAAATGAAATTTCTTTGTTTCTTTTAACAAAAGAAATTTCTCTGACACAGGAGACTGAGAAATGTAAGATAAAGGTGCAAGATTTGGCATCTGGTAAGATCTTGTTTCTTGGTTCATAGAAGGCCATCTTCTCGCCGTGTCCTTACATGGTACAAGGCACAAGAGAGATCCTGGGGTTTCTTTTATAAAGAAATTAGTCCCATTCATGAGATCTCTACCCTTATGACCGAGTCACCTCCCAAAGGTCCCATTTCCTAATATCACCACATTGGAAATTAGAATTTTAACACTCAAATGGGGGGGGGGGGAGGGTGCAGCACAGAAACTTTCAGTCCATAACAAATATGATGATGCCTGTCCATATTTCTATAGATAATATATGCAAAATTCCACCCTCAAAGCTTTCTAATGAGGAGGAGCTGTATTGTTATCATTAGGTATTATTTTTCCTGCTTTGGCATATGGGGCATAAGTGGAATATATTTTACCAAAAGTCCTCATTTTCTTTATTTTTTTAATGTTTTTATTTTATTTATTTTGAGAGAGAGAGAGAGAGGGAGAGTGGCTGTGGGGAGCAGAGAGGGAGGGGACAGAGGATTCGAAGCAGAGAGCCCATGCAGGGCTTGAACTCAAGAACCATAAGATCATGACCTGAGCTGGTCAGATGCTTAACTGACTGAGTCATCCAGATACTCCAAAAGTCTTTACTTTCAGTGGGCCAATTCAAAAAATATTTGAGAACCATATATACCTACATTGTATGAGTCAGGCATGAAGCAAACAGTTACCACATAATAACCCCATGTCTGTAGCAGAGAGGGGTAGAGGGCAAAGAGACACTACCACCTCTCCACCTTCAAAGACTTCCAGAAAGAAATAGGAAGGGCTTCAGACCAGGCAGTGTCTGGTCTGAAGAGAACAGAGTGTCTGGTCTGGAAGAGAGCAGAGGAAATGAAATTTATGAATATATGCAAATGAGAGAGTATTGCATAATTAGAAAATTATGATGAACTTAGAATTCCAGAAAGTGAACGAAGCCACGGCTGGTGATAAGGTAAGACAGGTATACAGCTTGTGAGACATAAAGATGGAAGTGTCTAGTTTGCCAACTTTTGAAAACAAATCTACTTTTCACTGAGGTACTTTTTTATGACCTATAGTAACAGAAGACCTATGACCAACAGCGGAGTTAGAGTCTGCGTTAAACCATAAGACTGTCTCTTGAGAATGGTAAGTTATTTGACTTTCATGTGAGAAACCACATAAAAATATTGTGATAGATATTGTTCAAAGGGAACGCACATTGTTGAGACTCCTTAAACTTCCTATTTTTTATGGAAATCAGTAGTCAGGAAAAACACAAAAAGGAGATGATCAATATGTATGTACAGAGATTTGGCTCCTGATAAACACCCATACGATAACATCGGGTCTACTCAGCACATTAATGAAATTTGGCAAGATTTATGAATTGTCTTAGCAACCTCCCCAGGAAATGGAATTTGGCTGATGCAATGCCATCTTAAGAAAGGCCAGATCTGCATATCATTAACATTTGTGTTGGTGGGTTCCCAAAAATGGGTGTAGCCTGACCCAAAATGCATGTTATAAGAAAAGCCCCCGCTTGCTACAGGAGTGTGAAACCATCTGAGGGAAGCAAAAAATTAGACATTTTTTCAAGCACAAATGGCTGCTGTCAAAGCTAGTTGCAATAGTGCTGTGTTCAGCAGCTGCACCTGTGTGGTAACTGGGGAGTTGTCTGGCTATGAATGTTTGCTTCACACATCAGAGTTGAAAGTACAGGATGGAGTGCACTGGGCAACATCTCACGAAAATGGAATGGGGCTTTCTTCCTCCCTCCATTATCTGAGCCTCAAGCCTTAAAACAGGAGTAAACCATGACACAATAGTGTTTTCATCTGTGGAAAAATACATATTTTTCTATGCTGGTAATGGCGTATAAAAGGCAAACATGCCTATTTGGTCACTGACCACTCCCACATCATAACTTTCTTGGAATTTCCTTTTTAAGCAATCTTTCCTAGAGACCCAGTATTGGCCCGAGACCAATTTACTCTTTGCCAAAAAGTTATTTCTCAGGCCCAATTATCTAGAAAGCTCACGAAATGTGTGCCTTGGCAGGCTGAAGAAAAAAAGATTTTGTAATCAGGTTTTCCAGAGGAACTCTCAGAATTTCCAATCCAAGATCCTGTTTTGGTTGGAAGAAGATGCAGATAGAAACATGAAGAAAGAAAAATGAGGAGTGTTGTCTCTTATACAACTCTAGGCAGATTTATTGTATCCAGTCCCTCCCAGTGGAGGTGAAGGGAATGCTAAAAGGAAGGGATCTAGAACTCAGGATCTCCTGGGGGCACCTGGGTGGCTCAGTCGCTGAGCATCTGACCTTGGCTCAGGTCATGATCTTACAGTTCGTGGGCTCAAGCCCCACATCAGGTTTGTGCTGACAGCATGGAGGCTGCTTCAGATTCTCTGTCTCCCTTGCTCTCTGCCTCTCTCCTGCTCTCTCGCTCTCTCTCTCTCTCAAAAATAAACATAAGAACTAAGGATCTTCTAAAATGCCCATGCTCAGCATGACCATTTGGGTAACCTTAAAGAAAGTCCTAAAAGAGGCAGCATAAAGGTTTCTTTTGCCGCTATTTGAGCCAGATGAGCAGGTCAAAAACAAAGAAGATCAAGAGGTTAGTCTGAGATCCCTATCAGATGAAGGTCTCAGAGATTGATAATGACCTGAAACTTCATCTATTTATACCCAGTCACCAGTTGCAACACCAGTCATGTGGCTGAGTCCAAAGAAGCCCCCCACACCCACAGCTGTTCAGAAACTACCTTGAATTCCTTTACTTCTGCTTCTTTATTTCGATAGCCTAGAAAAAATGTTCTTCACCCCCAAACCCAAGATCCACTCCCCTCCATTTCTTCTTTCTAAGGAGAACAATACTCCTTTTAAGGAAAAAAGAAAAAAGAAAACAGTTGATTTAATAGGAAGAGTTTTAGAAGCGCCTAGGGGATTTTGCTTTTTAGAGTTTGCTAAGCCTATCTCTTGTCATTTCTTACTATTAACGTCTTCTAACGTCTGCCTTTGAACGTACCTCCCAAACTCTATTGCGGAAACAATAACACTCTCCATCCCCTTTTGTTTAAAATCCAGCAAGTATCTCACCTCTTTCTGGGAAATACCAAGTTACACTAGATCTAATCATGTGTCATAAATTCTGTATTCAAAAATCCTACACCTCATTTATTGCCAATCTGATTGACAAAATTTCAAAAGCTTTACAAAATACTTCCTCAGTGAGGCTGCGGCAAAATACACACTAACACTGCATGATTCTGATGGTTACACAGAATGGCAGAAACTCCTTAAAAAGGGAATTTGTTAAATTCTGGCAAAACTGCACATATATAATCTTTAATCTATTCTATGTCATTATTTTGAAAAATGATAAAGAGGAAAAATGGAGTTATTCTGCCTTGTGCATATGAAGTTTTAACTCAGAATAAAAATTGAAGTTTCTCAATCCCATTTATTAAATGTGAAGGGAATGATAGGATTAGATTGTCACTAATTTTCAGCTTCCAAAAAAACCCAACAGATCTGTTATAATTACGAATACCTAATATCAAAAACAAAACAAACAAAAAAGACAAACCCAATTCATGCTTTTACTGATAGAAGGTACACACATAACCTAAGAAGTAAAAGCTTCAGGTGATCAAAACTCTAGATCCAAATACCAGAGGAACATGTTAAATAGCCCTGTGAAGATACAGTCAGCAAAACTAGAAACTAATTGAGTAGCCTCGTTTTCATGACAGTATCATTATTTGCAAAAGTTCAACAAGGATCTGTTTTCCTTGCAACAAGACACATTTGGAAAAGTTAGTTATGTTACCAAGTTTTCACCAGAATCCTATTTGAGAGTGATGTGTGTAGAATCAGATCTGACCAGTTTTAAGGAGCCTAGGTCCAGACAATAAAGCCCCTTTCAAACAAAACAAAACAAAACAAAACAAAACAAAACAAAACAAAACAAACAACCCTCCTGGTCTCTTGCTCTCAGGGTTTTCAGGAACCTCAGGATATTTAGGGACCTTAAGAAGAGAGGAATTCACCCAAATCTATAGGTATTATAGGTGGAAACTCATGGCAAGTCTCTGGCTTGGCTCCCTAGCTGTGAGATTCTTAAAAATCCAGTCTAAGGGGCGCCTGGGTCGCTCAGTCGGTTAAGCGGCCGACTTCGGCTCAGGTCATGATCTCGCGGTCCGTGAGTTCGAGCCCCGTGTCGGGCTCTGTGCTGACAGCTCAGAGCCTGGAGCCTGTTTCAGATTCTGTGTCTCCCTCTCTCTGACCCTCCCCTGTTCATGCTCTGTCTCTCCCTGTCTCAAAAAAAAAAAAAAAAAAAAGTTAAAAAAAAAATCCAGTCTGAGATTTCTTATGAATAGTTGCAGCAAAGCAGACTTAAGAAGCACATATATGGTCATCACCATTCTTGCTGCACTCGTGTAAGTAATCAGGCCAAGTTTAATGAGATTGGATTTATTTTGCAAACAAATTAGTCTTACTGTGATTATCGTTGATAGAAATAGGGGTGACTGTAGATAGAAAAATTATGTTTCAACGGAAAACTATCGCACTGAGGATATCAGATTCTAGTCCTGTGTTTTGTCTTTGAAAAGGTTTTGTTATCACATCTGTAAGCTGGACTGGATCCTGAACTCTTTTAGTTTCCTCAAACATCTGGCTACAACTCTCTAAACTTACATTTCCGATTGTCTCCTACCCTTCTGACCTAGAATAACTAAGAACAAAAGTCATCCTTTTCCCAAACCCCTGCAAGCTGAAGTTGGACGGCTCATCATAAACTTAAGAGAAATCACCAGAACAGATCATGTATGGACAAGCCTCCTGCCTGTTGCTGTGTGGGCCACTCAGAAAGTTCACCAGAATACCTGATGACATCACCAGAGACATTCAAACTGCACAAGATGCTTCAAGCCTGTCATGGAGAAATCTCAACTGACTGCCCTCCAGACTCAAATTGGGTTTACAGTCTACTCAAATTGCTAACTTTTGTTTTTCTTTTTCCTTTTGCTTCCATGTAAATGCCTCCTATTAGATAACTGATTGCTCCCACTATATAAACCTAACTTTGGGAGCTCACCTACATCACCATTTCCTAAATGAGACACAACTGTTTAACTGATCTATTCTTAGGACTAAGAGACTGGTTCAGTATGATATCTACTTAACCCAGGTTCTAGATTGTGAAACTTCTTTAAAAAAAAAAAGTTTATTCATTTATTTTGAGGGTGGGGAGGGGCAGAGAGAGAGAGGGTGAGAGAGAATCCCAAGCAGGCTCTGCACTGTCAGCACAGAGCCCGATGCAGGGGGTGCGGGTGGGAGGCTCGATTTCACAAACCGTGAGATTATGACCTGAGCCAAAATCAAGAGTTGGACACTTAACCGACTGAGCCACCCAGGCACCCCTGGAGAACTTTCTTTCATCTTTAGCTGAAGACAGTATTTAGACCACCTTGGGTAGTATTCATTTTAACCTGAGAACCTCTTATTGTAAATGAGGGATACATATTAATCAACCTCTGCTTGTTTTTCTTATGTTAATCTGTCAGTTGTTACAGGGGTCTCAGCCAAGAATGCAGAGGGTAGATGAAAATTTTTTTTCCTCCTCTTTACTACAGTATTGGGAAAAGATTTAAATCTAAAATGGAACCAGAGGAAGTGAAATGGAGAATCTCATGCATGTGCCCTTAGAAGAAAGGAATTTAAGAACTGAGACCAGTTTCCCACAAGTGCCTGATTCACAAAAGATCAAGACATCTTTGTCCAGTGAACATCCACCAAGAATCCCGATTCTCAAGCCAATGAACTTATTGCTTAGATTTCAGGTGGACATTCCCGTCTTTGCAATCCTTGTCCATAAATACAGCCCAGCCTAAACCCTCAACAGACCCACCACCTATAGTTTGCTAACCTAGGTGTTTCCTGAAGAAGTGGATAGGTAAATGAATGACACAGTACTAGTTATGAGTTTATTGTTGAATCTGGGTGATGGATAAATTGGAGTTATTTCAGAAACTATTCTTAATTTTGTATCTATTTGAAATTATCTTTAATAAGATGCTTAAAAATATAATGTACATTACCTTATAAGAATACAGATTTCTTGGGCCAAAGATGCCAAGAGTTTGATTCTGAAAATCTGAGATGAGAAACAGGGATTTGTTTTCTAGTTTAGGTCCCAAATGTTTATCATGTATGTTATAAAAAATACACACTTTTGTGTCTGCGGTCCTTGAATTATAAAATAGTACTTGGCATGTAGACTTGCCATAATTTTAAGGTGTGTTTTTATCTTCACAACTAGAAAGCAGTTAATCTTTTTCTGATTTTTCTGCTATTTCTCTACTACAGTTCTTTTATATAATAGGCCTTCAAACATATTAATTTCTTATTCCTCTCAAAGAAAGTATATATGTTTTAGTTCAGAAGAAGTTTTCCTGAAACCCACACAGGTAGGTCGCTGAGACATTTTATTGTGTATGCCTGTCACCAATCAATTGCTTCATATCAAACACTTAGATGAGAAAAATATCACAGAACATTACCCTATTCATTTTTATCCTTTTGTAAGCTTACGAGTTTATTCTTAATCCTTTGCTTCAAAGAAGTTCACGACTGCAAACTGATATTTATAAAATAATAATAATAATAACAATAATAATAATCACTTCACAGCATCTGCTTTGGGGAGATTAGAACTTAAAATCTTGATGTCATTTTTGTTCTTGCGAATGGAGCTAGGAAGAAAAACTAGAACGGTGCAAAGACTTCAGAACTGTGCGTGTGTGAGTGGTAAGGGAATGCAGTGATTTCGACTGGACTGATTTAAACTGGATCAAAAAAATTAAACTGGATGAGAGGCTCCTGAGTGGCTAGTTGGTTAAGTGTTCAACTCTTGATTTGGGCTCAGATCGTGATCTCATGGTTTGTGAGTTCAAGCCCCATGTCAGGCTTGGTACTAACAGTGAAGAGCCTGCTTGGGATTCTCTCTTCCTCCCCCTCTCTCTGTCTCTCTGTCTCTCCATCTCTCAATAAATAAAAAACTTAAAAAAATTTTTTTTCACTGGATGAAAAAATTGGCCCTAGCCAATTACCCTCCCTGGATTGCTTTAAGAAGTAAGTTTAGGGTCTACTGGGTGTCAGAGTAGATCAGCCGCTGCTTTCCTTTACTTTAAGAGAGAGGAGAATCAAAAGTTATTTTTTTTTTTGAAATTTACGGAAACTGAGAACTACCTTTGAACCAATCAAGAACACTTTTAAAAATTGTGTTAGGATTCTCGGTTTTGAAGGACATTTTGAGAAAAAGAAGATTCACCTGAAAAATTTTTACTGCCAGTGTCTATCAGTATGCCTGCTGACATTTCAAAATTTTGAATTCCACAGGAAATTTTGGCCAAATTTCATGTTATTGTATGACCATGGCAAGATTTTCCGTGATCCTTTTGCTGTTTTACAAATAAAACTCTTCTGTTTGCAGTATGCAGCTGAGGATACCATTTATTTTCTCCCTGTATGAGTAGGACAAAACAAACGGACTTAAATATTTCACTTATAAAACATTATTATTTTGCTAGTTTTCATTTACTTACTGGAAACTCATATGTAAATAATATGTTTTAGAAATTCTAGGAAGTAATGTGTTTGCCCTCATTTTTATCTTTAATATAAATAGCCCTGACTTGCTACAATTTCCTGCTATGATCATCTCAGATTCGTAATAAATATCTATTCACTGATAAGGAAAGTGTGCCTATGCATGACGCTAAAGGAGAAATGCTTCCCTAGGGGTTGTGGCTGAGATCAACTTGGAGGTAATAAAATGACAAAGCACCTTTCATTTCTATCATTCCCTCTGAGATGACTACAGAACAGGATGTATAGTCCTGAAGTACCCATCGTAAAGATTTACACAAATTGTTCCTTTCTTTCAGATTGCTGTTACTTTCCTCAGTGTTACATACTGTCATTAAATTCTCCACCCTCACTATTACAGCTTCCATTACCACCCACATGGCACTACGGCTTTATCCATGGGTGGCAGATGTTATCACCATATGTCATCCGATCAATTTTCCATTCAAGGGTAATGTAATGTTTGGGGGAAAGCCAACTCACACTTTAGTAAAGGCTTTCTCTGTACTCTTCACCAGCCGTAAATGCAAGCTTCCTTTCAACTTCTTGGCTCTGATACCTAACCAGAAATCAGCAGGCATCTTAGAGATGCTTTGCATGTTTCCGTGTTAGTTGGGCTCTCTCTCTCTATCACCTGCCAAATTGTTTCCTATTAAGGAGTTTGGCACTATTTTGCTTTCCTCTACTTTTATTCATCTCTGAATATTCTGGACAGAGAATCATTAGCTAGATGAATACCCAAGGAGAGTAGCAGTTTCAGTCTGGTTCACAAGGCTGTTACTTCTTGTTTATTTCTAGGATCTATATCTCACCTCCTTGTTCCAGAAGTTGGCATTGCTCATAGAGTTTGAAATTCTTTTTTTATATAATGCTAAAGGGTAGCCAAAGTTAAGACAAGATCAGTTTATCCATACGGTTCTGATTTGTGCCTGTGTGTGTTCTTGTGCTCTTTCTTTTCTTTTTGTTTCCTTTCTTTTTCTCTACGTGTTCTCCAAACTCCACTCTCATTCTTGCTGTGAATTTTTTTAAACAAATAGTTTTTATTTTTATTTATATTTTATTCTCAAGTTAGTTAACATACAGCGTAGTCTTGGCTTCAGGAGTAGAACTCAGTGACTCATCACTTACACATAACACCCAGTACTCATCCTGACAAATGCCCTCTTTAATGTCCATCACCCATTTAGCCCAGCCCCACCCCCCAACAACCCTCAGTTTGTTCTCTGTATTTGATGGTATGCCTCCCTCTTTGGTTTTATCTTATTTTCCCTTCTCTTCCCCTATGTTCATCTGTTATCTTTCCACTCTTTTGAACACTTATTATTTGCCACTTCCTGGGCTATGTGCTGTATATTTAAATATTAAATACAATTCATCCATGTTTTAGAATTCTTAAAGAAAAACCTTAAGGGGCGCCTGGGTGGCTCAGTTGGTTGGGCGTCCAACTTCGGCTCAGGTCATGATCTCGCAGTCCGTGAGTTCGAGCCCCGCCTCAGGCTCTGTGCTGACAGGTCAGAGCCTGGAGCCCGTTTCAGATTCTGTGTCTCCCTCTCTCTCTGACCCTCCCCCATTCATGCTCTGTCGCTCTCTGTCTCAAAAATAAATAAACGTTAAAAAAATCTTAAAAAAAAAAAAGAAAAACCTTAAATTATTTTAAAAGCAGTCCAGTAAATCACTGCATTTCCCATCGATGTTGGGTAATTTAGATGTGGAGTATTTGGGGGGAGAGGAAGTGGAAATAATTACTTGTTTATATTGATCATGAAATGATCTCTCTTCCAGGTGATCAAACGGCCTATAATCTGGTAAAGAAATCTCTGTTGACATTATCCACAATCATCAATATTTTAAAGACTTGGATTATGTCTTTTCTTCCACTTTTGTACTAGTTTCAAATCATCCAAATCTCATGGCCAAAATCATTTGAAAACCCATAATTCCAGTGGTCACTTGACTTGCCTTTGTCTAGATATTTTCTAATTCTATGTCTTTCTTGAAATGTGATAACCAGTAATTACTATGGTATTTCAAGTGTAGACAACAAGAAATAAGTCTTTAGGCACCAAAGTGATCATCTTTCCCTGAGTTATAAATGATGTTCAGACACCATCATATTTTGAAGTTTAAATTACTTGTCCTTAAGTTATAACTTTAATCTACCCCTAATTAAAACCACCTACTACTTTATTGTTCCTTCATGCTGACCTGTAAAGTTCTCTATAGCTTATTCTCATTTATTTATTATGGCACTCTCCAGGAAATATAAATATAATCAGAACACTTGGATATGTTACTGTTCCTCAAGAATTGTATTAATATTGCTTAATTACTGCAAGATTAACAACCCTATTTGCAGCTGTTTTCAGTATGAAGCCCTGTGGAAACTATGTTATCAATTTTATTGTTATCCACAGCATCTCCTCACTAAGAAAATTCTTGATACACAGTTTTCCATAATCCTTTTCTAACTTAAATGTCATACTTTTGATAGTTTTGAAGGCAATTTTTAACAATTGCCCTTACCCACATAAAAATTTATACTCTTTTTTAAAAATTTTAATGTTTATTTATTTTTTGAGAGAGACAGAGCTTGAGTGAGGGAGGAGCAGACAGAGAGAGAGAAAGAGAGAGAGAGAGAGAGAGAGAGAGAGAATCCAAAGCAGACTCCAGGCTCCAAGCTCCAAGCTGTCAGCACAGAGCCCAATGTGGGGCTTGAACTCATGGACCCGAGATCATGACCAGAGTCAAAGCTGGATGCTTAGCCAACTGAGCCACCCAGGCACCCCTCCAAAGATTTATACTCTTTAAACGTTTTAACCAAGAGATCTTAAGACACATTTTTTTTCCTCACAATCATACATTCTCACGTTTGCTCTAGTTATTCTAGTTATTGCTGTAGTCCATAATCCTCTGTTATGCATTCTGCTGGGATGCATCTCAAGGGTAGGAAGCACATCTGCTGTTTATTTTGAGTGTCTACACATTGCTTGATTCAGCACTCCAGTTATATAGTATAGATCATATGTGTATATATGAGATGTAATTTGCCTCCATTAGAATGGAAATTTCATAAAATCAGAGTCTTGGTTTTGTTTACGGTAGTGCTTTAATATCAAGAACAGTATTTTTCACATAAAATACTTAATACATATTTGTGAATTTACACTTTTAGAATTACATCATTAATCTTCTACAAGCAACTAATGAAGAGATTCTTATTAAGTTGTATTGAACCCTAAGTGATTTTATTAAATATCATTGAGCGTCTCTTACTGTCCGATGGTTATCATGGTCTTCTCACATGGGTAGAAAATTTTGATGGTCTACTAGTCTCCTGGCACCCAGGCAACTTACAGTGATATGCAAAATACTTTGGCCAGTTGCACCAAATTTTATCCTTGAGTTCTTACAAACATTTGGGTGTTTGCCAAGAAGTCCTGCTGGTCTGTTTACTAAGGAGTCTTAGTACTCCTTTTTTTTTTTTTTTTGAGTCTTAGTATTTAACATCTTTTAATTTGATATTTCTCAATCTCAGTTTCAAAAAGCAATTTAGAAATCCTTTTATGACTTCCTCAGTGAAGTTGGAATAAAAAAATAATTTTCTACATATCTTTTTTAACACTTCACATGCTTATGAGACCAGAGATGTGAAATAGTTCCATTGATCCTTCAGCTTACACTTCATTTATTTGAAGTCTTTTAACTCTGACAGTTTGGTTCCTTGCAGAGGTCTCTTTGCTTCTGGGTGGTGTCATTTTGGGTGCCTCTGGACTTTGGCTCCTCACGGTGGTCCCAATTCCATTCACTTGGCAAGTCCTTGACTTTCAAAAATATACGTTCTATTAAGATAATCTCTTTAGCCAGTTAAGCATGAATAATTTTTATTTAATCATTTGGAGTGCCAAGCCTCATCTATTTCCTCAGTGGTCACTTGTATTATCCTGAAGCCTTAGCTCTACAGCTCAACTGGAGGAAGCTTCACCCTGTTAATATATAAAATATTGAAGTCCCTTCCTGTTACAACCCACTCTAATTCTGAGACTTCCTTAAAGACTGGCAATTCTTTTATTCCTTTGGGTTATCTTTATTTTCCAGGTTTTTAAGAATTCTTAAATTATTTAATAATGGTATTTAACTTTTAGAGATTTTGTAATATCGCCTTGTCATGAAGGATTTTGAAAGTCACACAGACTAGTCTTGGAAGGTCTGTTACCTTTGCTCTTGGCCATGTGTAGCTGAGCTCCTGTGGTGATCAAGAGTCCAACTGTCACTATTCCTTAGGAAAGTGTCTCCTCTCTCACCGTCAGCCTCTGCTACTCTTATCACTTCTGTCAGAGGAGTGGTCAAGGCAGAGACATGCATCAGCAGGCTAGGGCACTTTATGCCACTGTTCATACCCAGCTTCTTTGAATTGAGACAGCCTGGTGATCAGTGTGCTAGAAGATCCTTGTTCTGGTTGTGTAAGCACTGTACTTGTCTTCATTTTTTTTATCTCCCATTCATTCTTAAAAACCGCTTCAATCTGCCTCTGGCCCCAACCGCTCCACTGAAACTGCTTATTTGCAATGCCACCAAGAACTAAAAGTCAAATTCAATGGGAGACAACAGTGCTGCTAAAAACTTAAGTCAGAGAAGGGCAAGTACTGTGTGGTATTACTTATATGTGGAATCAAAAAAAAAAAAGCCATGGGGTGCCTGGGTGGCTCAGTCGGTTAAGCGGCCAACTTCGGCTCAGGTCATGATCTCACGGTCCGTGGGTTCGAGCCCCGTGTAGGGCTCTGTGCTGACAGCTCAGAGCCTGGAGCCTGTTTCAGATTCTGTGTCTCCCTCTCTCTGACCCTCCCCTGTTCATGCTTTGTCTCTCCCTGTCTCAAAAATAAATAAAATGTCAAAAAAAAAAAGCCAAACTTGTAAAATCTGAGAAAATTGTGGTTACCAGGGGGGGGGGGGGCAGGGTGGCGGGGGAGGACAGATGTTGTTTAAGGGTACAAATGTACAACAAATGGTAAATAAGCCCTAGAGACATAATGTATAGTGCAACATAGACAACGCTATGTATTATAATCATCAAACTTGCTAAGAGACTAGAACTTCATTATTCCAACTACTAAAAAGAAAGGATAACCATGTATCATGATAGAGGTGCCAATTATCACTACAATGACAATCATATTACATACAATGTATCAAATTAACATGTTGTACACCTTAAATTTACACCATATATATCAAATATATTTCAATGACAAAAAAATAAATGAATAAAGAATAAAACTTAAATGTGCATACCACTCCTCTGGAGATCTTATTAATATGAAGATTCTGATTCAATTTACCTGGATGGGGCCTGTGATTCTTCATGAAAACGGACTCCAGGGGATGCCTGAAGTGACTTCAGTAAACTGCACTTTTGTTTGTTTGTTTGTTTTGATTTTTGTCTTTTTTGTTGTTGTTGTTCTTTATTCTTTGTTTTTTTGTTTTTGTTTCTTTTTTCTTGAGAGAAAGAGAGAGAGCATGCGAACTGGGGAGAGGAGCAGAGAGAGAGAGAGAGAGAGAGAGAGAGAGAATTTTAGGCAGGCTCCACACTCAGTGTGAAGCCCAACACAGGGCTTGATCCCATGACACTGTGTTTATGACCTGAACTAAAAGCAAGAGTTGGACACTCAATCGACTGAGCCACCCAGGTGCTGCACTTTGTATAGCACCCCCTAAACTGCACTTTGTATAGCAAGGCACTAGAAAGACCCTACCCTTTGATAGGCCATCTTTCCAAAAATTCTTTACTCCTTTGGATTTTGCTAGACCACTCTCTTGGTTCTCCTCCTGGCTAACTGTTTTTCTCATAATCTTTTCTTCATTCCACTTACTCTGTTCCTAAATGTAAGTATACCCCAGACTTTCATTCTCCATCTACTTCTCTTTCTAGGGTGATGGGTCTCTAACTTCAGTGCACAAAGAATGTTAGCCGGGAAATTTATTAGAAATGGTGCTTCCTAAACTTCACTCCAGAGATTCTGATTCAGTGGGTTTGGGGTGGAGGCCATTAGTCTGCATTTTTAATTCTGTTAAAGGAGTTTGGGGCCACAATTTTGAGAAGCATTGACGTAAGGGCACTCATCCACTCTCAGGGCTTTCTTTACCCATGCCCTAGATGATTTCCAAATCACACCTACACTCCAGACCTATCCATCATATCAGCTGGCTACTTAATATTTCAATCTGGATATTCAAAAAATTCAAAATGTCAGAGCTAAACTTATTAACCTCCCTCCCCCACCCAACCTCTTTTTCTTCCCCTGAAATAATGATGAAACCTGGTTAGAGTTTGTGTCCAAGGAATACCTGACTCCTGGGGATTGCTACCTACAGCACAGTTGGCATAAAAATCACCCGGGGAGAGTTTGCTAAAAATGCTGAGTCACAAATTCCTCAAATGCTGATTCCTTAAATCTGGAATGAGGCCCACAGCTCCGCCTTTTGAATGAGGCTCTCAGCAATGATTCTGATATAGACAGCCCCCAGCCCTCACTTTAAAAAAATGCTGCCTTAGGGATTCCTCCAGCAATTCCTAGCAATAGGAACACAGAGGCTTTGAACGCATTTTCCACAGTAGAGTAGCATTAGGTGGGAATAAAGTATAGTGTAACCTTCTCTTTATTTCTAGTAGAGCCCCCCAAATCTACTCGAAATAACTGCACACACAAAGTGAAATCAGTGCACTTCTATCTAAAGTCAGTTTTGGGTCAAGTTACCAGCCACTCCCCGCTAAAAAGACTGATACCCCAAACCCTTTCGGTACCCCCAACCCGTTATTTCTGGATTACCAATGATTTGTTCCCATGCCAGTTACTCTCAGAGATAAAGAATACTTTCTTTCCACTTCTTTTCCTTTTTCCTCCCAATGGTCTTATTTCCGTGAGGATACATTACTGATTTAAGAAATCGAATACCAAAACCTATAATATCTCAGGTAGACAATACATACCACGAGGTGGAGAAAACATCTATTGTTTAATTTATACCTCCCCAAGTAAACTTTTTCAGGCCAACTTTACTAGCAGAAGCTCAATCAATAACACTTTTTATCTTAAGGAACCCTGGTTTATATTCTCTTGTATAAAATCTGTGTAGTTTCAATTCTTTGTTAGTCCCAACCTGACCTCTTTAAGGCTGTGGGTGAATTTGCTTTGTTGCCTGAGAGAATTCTAACTTGATGCTTTCCTCGGTTGTCCTTTTATACACATCATGCTCTTAGTTCAAAAGTGAAATGATTTTGCCGAAGGTTATGAGAATAAAATTGGAGTTCAATTAGTCACTTTGAGACAGGCAACTAAGTGGCTGATCCCTTTTTAATCTTTAACAAGCTCCATTATTCACAAAGGCAAATTGATGTCAGCTTTTAAGGAATCTAAAGTAATGCAAACCACATAACTTTGCAATATTTAAATATTTTAATTCTCAGGATGAAATATGTTTTTCATACTGATTAGACTCTGAAACTGGTTTTAAATGGAAACAGTGCCAGAGGTTGAAATGCAAATACATTTGCATTTATATCAGCCTAAAGGGTCTTGATTCATTTTAATTTTATCTCTTTGCAAACTACATATGCATAATGTTATCTCGATATTCAGTCTCAACCTCCTCTATCTACATATCAAAATGTACAACGAAGAGATCATTTTTTCCCCCCAGAGAAAAATCAGTGGGAGCTGAAAAGATGGGCAATTTACCTAGGTTTTATCCTGAGTCTTTTGCTTTGATTTCAGGTGGTTGAGACACTGATTAACCCTATTTTCCTAAATCCAAAGCAAGACATTTTACTTCGGCTGACTTCATCCGCAGATATATATATATATATATATATATATATATATATATATTAATAGTTTGCAGCTATTCTTTGAAATATCTTTCATCTCTTTATTCCTTTCCTCTTCATATTCCTTTTCTCCACTCCCTTCCTCTCTCCCAGCTGCAAAGATTTGCCCTCTAAGAGAGTGGGGGTGGGAGGAAACCTGGGATGGAAGCAGAGCAGGAGCAGGAGCCTGAGAAGCCAGGATCTGGCTTTGTTATTGGTCGGCTGCTGCCTGATGGATCGACGAGGGAGGCGTGAACTCTTCAGTCTGCTCTGACGGAGCTGAAGTACAGAAACCATATTTACAGGTAAGAGCAAAAAAGGAAAAAAAAAATCTTTTTCTTCAAACTAGAATGCTTCTCAGTGCCTATTGAGACAATTTTATGATACGAACATTATTCTGCAGACATTTCCCGAAAGTGTGTCCCATTCATTGTTTAAGGGAGCTTTGGCTGAGCTGTTTCTTCTCTCTGCAACACCACTAGCTGATAAAAACCCCAGAGGCATGTCTTAACCCTGGATAACTTTCCAGGAAAGTGTTATTGAAGCGAAATTAATAGAGAAAATGAGTCACCGTGTGTCTTTTTTGCTTTATTCAAGTTTATGTGATTGGGAATGAAAGGAAGGATGAGGACAGCCCGGTAAATTCCACAGGTTCTGGGAAAATGGAGTTTTCTCTGAATATACGACATAAAATTTCATGTGGTGTCTTTCAATATTAACAATACAGTAAGTGGTCTAGGAAAATAATTTTTGCAGGTTGTAGACTCTTTAAGCACTACTTTAGAATGAATGATTTGTGTGCTTTTAAGCTCTTTTATTTAACTTACTCCTCTTGATAAATCTCATGATTTTGAGTGGTTGTGTCATTTTATTTAGTAAATTGTAAGCTTATGTGATAAACAACTCTGTTTGTCAACATGCATAGGGTCGTTTTCATTTTAAAAGCTCAGAAACCTGTTTCTGAAGGATTAAGCATTTCTGTAAAAAAAATAGCATCTTAATAGGCAAATTTCATTGGCAGTTTCATTTATCAATCAGATATATCTAGATAAGGGTTCCTTTGCAGCATTTATATTGTTGGTGATATCACTAGGGCAATCATTTTTTTTAACAGCTCAGAAGTTAAGATTTGCTTGTATCTCTTAATATTGCCTTTTATTTTCCCTTAGGGAAAATAAGCTAGAGTTCTAAATATGTAGACTAAATGACACACTTACAGTAAAAAGAAAAATAATTTTACTACAAGTCATTTAATTTTATAGTTATTTTAATTCATAAATATGGGTCAATTAAGGGAGGGGGAACCTCATTAAAACTGAGCTTTTAAGAAATATTACTACTGACTTGGGCACATGGATAATTAATACTTGTTGATTATAATAAAATAAAAGTCTTTCACTGGTGTAAATGATGCATTCAAATATTTTTAAATACTTCCTTTGAATCACAAACTAATAGGAATGAATATATATAATATCTAAGAATTTCTTTATCTTGTTTTTGCTTTTTGTTTTCATTTGAGAATGGATTTTGTTTTTGAGTGAAAGACAAAAACATAACAGTTCTTGCAAAATTAAAAAAAAAGAGAGGGAGAAAAATTACTGAATATTAGGAAAGATTACCTAAATGAATGGAGAACTATCTTAAATTTCCTAAACGTACTAAATAAAGCTGATAGTATGTTCACATACTTATGTCATATTGACCCAAGCAAATACACTTGCCTGGTTTGTTTTGAACTATTTCTGGATTTCAAACATCATTATAAGGTACTGTGATGTTGCCATGTTTCTAATTATTGATGGAATCTTCTGATCTTGGTTTTTAAAACAAAATGAAGGTAGAAATTAATCTATTCCTAGGTTGTAATTTAAGGTGATCTAGGAGACCGGACAGTCACCTCCCAAAACGTGTTAGAAAAAAATAAATCA
This sequence comes from Prionailurus bengalensis, assembly GCF_016509475.1. Taxonomy (NCBI): domain Eukaryota; kingdom Metazoa; phylum Chordata; class Mammalia; order Carnivora; family Felidae; genus Prionailurus; species Prionailurus bengalensis. The sequence goes on from NC_057345.1 coordinate 155,361,276, forward strand.
AGGCAGTTATATTTTTTGGAAATTATAAATTCTGAGTAAAGCTACCTCCAGGAATGAAGGGGAATTGATGAAAATTAGAGAGCAGAGTTCCACATGGTTTTAAATTATTCTGTTTCCTTGGAAACCAGCTGCTGCAGATGCATTTTGCTTTCTTTGGCTAAAAATATCATCCTTTTAATAATCGCTAAGGGAAAGGTTCTGAATAAAACCAGAGTATATTGTTGCTGCTTTTTATAATTTCCTTAATGGCTCACATATTTTGGATGAAAAGTAGATAAACCCTTTCTCAATCAGCATTTCCTATCATGCACTGGCAGACGTCTGCATGAGGCGTCTGCATGCGAAGACTCCATGAGATAACTATGGTAGCTTTCACTGCAGAGACTACACGAAAAAGAGGGGCGGGGGCGGGGGCGGGGGCGGGGGCGGGGGCGGGGAGGCGGGTGTGTGTTGGGGGTGTGTGCGCGCGCGCGCTTGCTGGAGTGGAGGCAGGAGAGGAAAAAAAAAGCATGAAAGAAAACAGTTAAGGGCTTCCTGTCCAAGTGAAGGATGAAACAAGGCAAATGAAAACCATGTAAGGCTGTTCTGTGAGAAATGGCAAAAGCAAGACCATTTGTTTTTCCTTTAGAGCGTTTTTAAGATTCAAATATAGTTCTTTCTATGTTCTATGTTGTGTGTGTTCCCTTTGCATAATACTTTCCTTTTTCTCTTCATGTTCGTACTGGTTAGTCGCACACTGAATGAGACAATAAAATTAAGAAACATATTTTAATGCATCAGTCATTTTAATCATAAAAAGAAAAGCTTGAGATAAATGTTCAGGCTATGGATAGTGAACAGGATTAAATTCATATTTTGACAGATGAGGACATTTTTAAACTTAATGTCCATACTGTTTCTATAATGCTGTCATTTCCTTACCTTTGTAATCTAATATATACAAAATCTAATATATACAAAATAGATACAACAACCTAAAGCTGTTTTAATATTATTAACATAATGTATTTGAAATTTAAAAAGAATTATTATAAATAGAAATATATTCTTTTTGTTTTACTTGAAGACTTTTGCTTTATTTGGAAATAAAATTTCATTCTGTGTGCCTTTTTTTAAAAATAAGAAATAAAAACACAACTATCATCATATTTCACCCTAAGCAATTTCCTAAATTAAAACATTTTCAGAAATAAATATATAAATATAAATATTTTCATTATAAATTTTTTTCTCTCAGCTAATTGGTGAGAGAGAAAAATCATCATAAAGCTTTTCTATCTCTCCTATTATTCTGTTATAATTCAGGTGAGATTCCTAACTCTCTTTTCCCTCTCATTTAAATGTTTTTGACATATAATAGTTTATTTCCATTATTAACCTCAGTCTTTTAGATTTATTGTTAGCGATGTAGCAAATAAAGTGCCACATGCTTGAACTATATTTTAATATATTTAATATCTAGCCAATACATTACTTAAATTAATTTGGTATGTCAGAACATTATTTTTCAAAAAGAGTTAGGGTGATGGGAAGCACTTAGTTTTCATCAATTAACATGAGCAAAGCACTTCAATGGCAGCTCTTTCAGCATAAAGACAGATGACATTAAAGAACACACTAACAAATCAGATGGATTATGCAACCTGGGCAAATAACCCTTATTTTAGGCACGATCAAAATTAAGTGTGTGTCAGGTTCCTGAGAATAATGCATTGTACAGGCTGACTCTCAGCTGCAGATGATTTTAAAATACAGTTTGTTAGTAATGCCTCTTTACTGCTCGATGGTTCTTTATTTGCTAAAAGTAGCTTGCCAGATTCGTAGGTAAGTTTACATGGGTCTCTTAAGTCTCACAAAATGTATTCAGGAAAATGAAATATTAATAGCTTCCCCTATAATGTATGTAGGCAGACAACTTTACAACCATAATGGAAATATGCTAGTTTGGCAAATAACCCCACACTGCTGGGAATGGAAGGATGGGATTTAAAAGAAATGGAAATTACACCGGGGTAAGCAAGCTTGGGTCTGGTTTCACAATGTTCAGATTGTGCTATGTACCCAGGTAATTCAAGCAAATGAAAAATTGCCTTAGCATTTGTACTCTGGTCGGCCATAATTCAAAAATGTTATTGATCAGAAGTTATTTTTGACTTAGTACATATTTAATACTTGATAGTATAAGATAGGGCTTATATAGGTATAGAAAGGGGGTTGGTCCCAAACAGCATCATTACTCTTTAATTACCACTTTGTAAATCAAAAAGCAGGAAATGGATTTGATTCTCCAGTTAATGATCACAGTTGGATGTTTCACAGACTCGATGAATCAGTTGTCAGATCATTTGATTTCCCAATTGTTCAGATCTCAGCTGTTATAATAGACTAAATAGTTTGACCCCAAAATTGCTGAATGTGCATACTCTGAGAATACAGACTCAGCATAACTTTTTAAGTATTCAGTTGAGGACCTTGATAAATGTCAATCCTAATTCTAAGAATAATATTTTAGCCAGAAAACCACTTGACAGGAGTGCAACCTTGCTATTCTTGCTAATCTCACGGCTAAGAAGTGAATAGAATTTACGTGATTTATTTCCAAAGTCTTTGTACTTTTAGTCAGATCAAGAGCTTAACACACTATCTTCTAATACAACAACAAAAGGTGATACACATATTTCTTTTTTCTTTTTATGTTTAAAAAAATGTTTATTTATTTTTTCAATATATGAAGTTTATTGTCAAATTGGTTTCAAAAAAATGTTTATTTTTGAGAAAGAGAGTGGGGAGAGGGGCAGAGAAAGAGGGAGACCGAGAATCCCAAGCAGGCTCTGCCCATGAACCATGAGACCATGACCTGAGCCTAAATCAAGAGTGGGGTGCTCAACCAACTGGGCCACCCAGGTGCCCCAGTGCACACACATTTCTATGTTTCTCCTGATTCGCATGCCCATTTGTACAAAAACCACCAACTACCAGGGAAAAGTGGTAATTATGCGATTTTTTTTGTATCTTCAAAGAATATTGACTATGAAGTCCTTTAGCAAATACTTATTGATTTTCATGTATTCCCTTTGAACATTTTAGTCTTCTGTTACCCTAGAAACATGGGACTGGCTTGTAGAGATGGTTTCTTCCTGGATTGTTCATTTTACCTATCTAGAAAGAAAGGCACAGAGAGGGATTCCCATGGTGATTTTTTAGTAAGAAACTGAGCATTTGCTTATGCAAAATAACAACAGCTAATCACTATGTGTTTGTATTCAGTGTTGGATATAATGCATTAAATACTGGATGCAATAAAAGGATGCTTTTAGGAGGACTTTGGAAGAAGGCAAAAAAGCATGGTGTGGCCAGAGTTTTACAGTTGCACAGAACTCTCCACTTTAGACCTGCCTCTGGTATCCTTTTACTGATGTCTTTGACTTACCGTCATAGTCTCCTTGACTTCTTGTGAGCTTGCTGTCAGGGTAAAAAATGAGTCTTAGTTTTGTTTTCTAGTAACTGTTGATACAATTGGTTGCTGTCATGTTGTGGATATATCTCAATATATTTAATGAATGAAACAAATAATTTCCCAAACAGGACTCCTGAATGCATTTACAAAGATTTCCTTTCCCATCCCACGTTAGGCCAGCCGCGGAAAATCAATATCTGTCATCAGTCATTACCCAGGTGATACTGGGTGTGATGCTGTCAGCATATTAAGCCAGAAACACTCGAGAAAAGATTTTCAAACATTATACAAAAAATTATTCTTTTGCTTTCTCCAAATTCCTTTCTGGTAGCTCGTAAAACTCATACTTCAAGTTTTAGATTGTTTGCCCAATATGGTAACTAAATCAGCAAGGGGTCCCAAGTGAACGCTCCTGTGCTGTGGACCAAAGTCCTCTAGGGCTCAGTGTCACATGGGAAACTGAGCTTGGGGACTGCCATTTTAAGCTTCTATATTCAGAAATCTCCATACAACTTACGTGCAGAGTCAATAAAAACAGCCCAGAATTACCTCAGGCTTGTCCCACCCTTCCTGCCCCAGCTTCTCAGTGTGGTCGTGACAGGCACTTTTTTGACTTCTCTATGAGCTTTTATTCAACTATGTTAACTATAATTCTTGGTGGCAGGCGTGTCCTTTGTCGACAACATGTAGTATAAACAATAGTATAATCAGTTGTTTGCTGGTTGAATAAGAATAATTGTGTCAGATAGTCATCTTGCCCTTGTCTTATACTCTCCCAGTGACAGAGGCCCCTTCCATTCTGAGGCAGTCCCTTCTTTCCAGGTGCTGCTCTGTTAATGCTTTTCAATGTAACAACGTCCATGTCACGTAAATGTTGTTAAGCCATGCAAAATTACGTATTTGTACAAACTCCTTTGAGCTCTCCTACTTTGACAAGAGATTTCATCTGCATATACGTCACATCTCTTGACTCCCTGCACTGTGCTGTTTCATTATACTGTTGCTGTGTTTTGATACACACACAGAGAGATTATCACTTATTAAATGAATGGATTAGTTGTAAATTAACATTAATTATAGCATAATTAATTTTAACATAATTATATTTGTATTAATATAAAAGCATTAAATAATATCTGTGTAAGAAAATGTAGTAATATATATTTTATTGCAATCTGAGTGCTCTCATACATAGACTCTTAGTCAATTGTTCTTCACTCTCTTGAGTTAAGTTGTTCAGCAATATTTTTCTTGTGCTCTGGGCGCACTTTTCTGCATTTATATTGTGTTCTGGTGAACAATTGTAAGCCATAATGCTTGGCAAATGACAATCCTGAATCAGCTACCAAGAAATCAAGGTTGCATGCTGAGAGTTCATATATCCATTTTAATATGTCTCAAGGTAAAGGTAGGCAGATAATATAGCACCAATGGAAGTCCCACAGTCTACCACATCCAGGTAGAACTGACCAAAAAGAAAAAAAAGTATGTTATGCTCTGATGTGATGTCTGGGAGTCTGAAGAGAAAGAGTGATTCCTAATATACCATTACTGTGCACATTTATGTGGGAACTATACTGTGGTGTACATGTTTATGCTCTAAGTAAGTGATTTAATCAGCCAGTCAGCATGCCTGTTTCCAGAAATGCATACTTTGAGCTAATGGGGTATTTTAACTTTGGCTTGCCTATTAGTTTTTGTTGTTTTTTTTTTTTTTTTTAGTTAGTACAGCATAATAATTGATGGGATGCATAGTGGACTCTGCAGTCAGGCAGACTGTAGTTCAGCTCTGAGCTATACCATCTTATTGCCTCTGTAATTTGGGCAACTGACTTAAGCTATCTGAGCCTCTGTTTCCCTTTCTGTGAAATTCAGTTGTCAACCTGGGTGATGCTGTAAAGATTGATAGACGTATACTGAACACTTCACTACAGAATTTGGAACATAGTATGGAATTGTGTGTAATTTTAGTTATTAATGTTATTGTTAGTCATCCTTTTCTGTTTACAAGCTGAATAGAAGTCAGGAATGGAAGAATGGAGCCAAATAATACCCAGGGTTTTTAATGGCTTCCTAAGTATTATTCTTCATTTAAAGGATTAAAAAACCCACACAATTCCGCTAGATTGGCAAGTTTTTCCACTTTTCCATATTAACTGAAATGAAATCATTGGACATCAGCTAGTTAAGTTAGTATTGTATGAGATGGTGTTTTTCTATGTTTTCATAATTGTGAAAACAAATCCTAGAATCATTAATGAATAGCAATGATAGGACTTTCAAAATATCAAACCGGTAAGGCATTTTTCGAAGTTCTGAGTTACTGAATATTCCATGAAAAAGTATTCTTTTCTTCTAAGTGTACTTCTTTATTTTGACAGAGAAAGTACAAGTGGGGGAGGGGCAGAGAGAGAGAGGGAGACAGAGAATCCCAAGCAGGCTGCACACTATCAGTGCAGAGCTCCACCCCGAGCTTGAACCCACGAACGGCAACATTGTGACCTGAGCTGAAGTCAGATGCTCAACTGACCGAGCCACCACCCAGGTGCCCCTCCCAATAGTCTATGCTTACATAAATTTGTAAGAATCTGGACAAAATTTAAACACTACCAATTTCTGGATACCTTTATTAATGTGCAGTGAGGTTCTCCAAAAAGAATATATAGTATTAAGAATTTTTAAGACTTATTTGGTCATAAATCCCCTTTCCAACACAAAACTTCACCCACTAAAATGTTATGGATCAAGTTTGGTATATGCTACATTAATCATTTTTAAGACAGATGTACATCTATAATCTCTTGAAGAATCTCTAACTTGGGGCGCCTGGGTGGCGCAGTCGGTTAAGCGTCCGACTTCAGCCAGGTCACGATCTCGCGGTCCGGGAGTTCGAGCCCCGCGTCAGGCTCTGGGCTGATGGCTCAGAGCCTGGAGCCTGTTTCCGATTCTGTGTCTCCCTCTCTCTCTGCCCCTCCCCCGTTCATGCTCTGTCTCTCTCTGTCCCAAAAATAAATAAACGTTGAAAAAAAAAAATTAAAAAAAAAAAGAATCTCTAACTTGAAGGCTAAAATATGGTATATATTTTAATAATTTTTTCAATATGAGAATAGTTCCAATGTTTCCAATACAAAAATACTTCCAAAAGTACTCCATGAATTACATATTTTTCATAAAAGTAATGTATTCAAATTTTATATTCTTTTTTTCCACCTATGCCTTGTTTTTAAATTTTTTACAAAGTAGCATGTGTACTGATGTTTCAAAATATTCACTGTCACAAAGGAGCATTATGTCCAATGTACATAAGAAATGTACATTCTAAGCTTCATGTTGCTCAATGATAACAAGGAAACAATAATACTTAGAATCATTGTAAGTACAAATGAGATAACACATTCACAGAATTTAGTTTCTGGCACAAAGTAAGGACTCGACAACATTATTATGATCTATTTATTTAAAAGAAAAGCAATTTATTAATCAAGAAAAAAATAGGACAATTATGAAGAAATCTCAAAGAATTATGATTTAAATTCTAAGAAGGCACATAGGTGTCCAAAGTGTTCATGACCAATTTCTTCTGTAAAGGTAATGTAAAAATACCAAAAATCACAAACCAGAGTGTGCTTCTTATAGCTATAATAAAATGTCTGTAAACACAAACAATGTATGTACTTTACTGGGAAAAAGAATGTTAAGTAACTTAGACAAATACGCACAACACAAACACACAGAAACCCATTGAAAATGGGAAGAAATGCAAAAAGGTAGTTCTAACACAGATATTTGGGGAAAACCAATTTCAAGCAGTAAGATGCCATCAACAGACCAGAAAGAGTATGGTAATGAAAAATATGGTGCCCAAGTGTCCAATGCCTAAGTTTGAGTGCTGCTTCTAAGACTAATTAGCTCTCCAACCTTTGCCTAGTCACCTCCTTTCTCTATGCTTTAGTTTTTCTTTGGAAAATGTTAATAATAATGCCTATTTCATATGTGTGCAAGGAAGATTAAACGAGATTATATATATTGTATTAATTTTTTGTTGCTGTGTAACAGATTACCACAAATTTAGCAACTTAAAACCATGCCCATTTATTAGAATATAGGTCAGAAGCCCTGCACTGTGTGGCTAAGTTCTTTGCTTAGGATCTCACTCTGTGGAAACCAAGGTGTCAGTTTGGCTGAGTTATTGTCTGGTAATTGGGGGGGGGGGGGGAGGGTGGGGAATCTACCTCCCAGCTCATTCTTTTTGGCAGAATTCAGCTTCTTGTGGTTATAGGACTGTTTCCCTGTTTTCTGCTTGCTGTGGCTGAAGCTGCTCCCAGCTCCTAGAGGCTGCACACAATCTATGTCACAGGACTCCTGTCTTCAAATCAGCTACAGAGAATCTCTTGCTGTGAATCCTTCTCACCTTAATTTCTCACCTCTAGATTTAAAGGATTCATGTGATCAGGTCAGGCCCACCTAGATAATCTCTTATCAGGTCACTGATATGGGACCTTAATTACATATGCAAAATCCCTTTACCTTATAATGTGAACATAGTCACAGGAGTGATATCTCCCCATATTTGCAATCCTGGGGGTATACAAGGCGTGCACACTAGGGGAATAGAGATGCCGCCTTAGAATCCAGTGTAATACATATGTAAAATGCTAAAATAGTGCCTGGCCTGTGGTAAACACTAAAGGTTTGAGCTCTTATTCTTAAGGAGCATCTGAAAAACTCACAGAAATTTTTAAAAATAGCAATGCCACAGTTATGGCAATGGTGTGGTAAAATGATATCCCAACGCACCATTAAAGAAACAAACTGGTAGAACCTTTCTGCCAGGTGATTTGGCAATGTGTATTGAAAGCTCAGGACTTCCACTTTCAGGACTTTATCCTAAAGATATAATCAGAGATATACACAAAGGTATGTGAAAGAAATGTTAATTGTACTTGATTTATAATAATAGACACTTAAAAAGAAACCAAGCACCTTCCTTTAGAGTTTTAGTTAACTATTATGACATAGGTATTAAATGAAATGCTATGTAGCCTGAAGCACAAAAATAAAAATAAAATAAAACAAAAACACAAAGTTTTTGAAAAATATTGAATGAGAAGGAACATCCTCATGTTATAAGTGGAAAAATTATAGGTTACAAAAGTGTATATATGGTGTTACTCAACTCATACTCTTTCCTGGAGTTTTAAGTGACCTTTTGGCAAGACATGGTCACTTGACAAGGGAGGGAATATGCCCTGACCAGTCTCCTCAGATTGTTGTAGGTAAGACTAGGCTTCTAGAGACTTCTTGGGGAGACCCAGCATCCTTCCTAGAGTGTGAATTAGGCTTTTGGCAAGACAGGGTCACTTGATGAGGAGTGGACCACCCTGACAGTGTCTGGCCATGCCCAACTATCAGAACCACAAGAGCATCCTCAAGAGAAGACTTAGCATCATCTCCTCTCAATTTGTGTGTGTGTGTGTGTGTGTGTGTGTGTGTGTGTGCGCGAGCGCCTGCGTCTGTGCTGTCGACATTTCATTCAATGACTCAAAATGCAAATAGTATGGTCTAGTCCTTCATTCCTAATGTATCACCCTGCTTTATATTAAACTGGCTAAATTACCCTCTCAGCCAAGATTTTAGAGAAGGGCTTTGGTTTTGTTTCAGCTATAATGAAAGACATCTGCAATACATAATACATAGCAATGGAGGATGTAGAAGTTAACAATTATTAGGAAAGCACATATAGGGCACATTCTAACACTACACAACAGCTACTAACCCTGCTTTACAGGTGGGAAAATGTTGGCTCAGAGAAATTAAGTAACTTGCTGAAAAATTCCTATTTAGGAAATGGTGACACCAAATTTTAAAGCAACGGGCTTCCCTCGTTTCATCATACCATGATTCCTAATGGTTCCTAGGACTCTCAGTTGTTTTTTTTTTTTTAATTTATTTTTGGGACAGAGCGAGACAGAGCATGAACGGGGGAGGGGCAGAGAGAGAGGGAGACACAGAATCGGAAACAGGCTCCAGGCTCTGAGCCATCAGCCCAGAGCCTGAGGCGGGACTCGAACTCACGGACCGCGAGATCGTGACCTGGCTGAAGTCGGACGCTTAACCGACTGCGCCACCCAGGCGCCCCTTCAACGTTTTTTTTTCTCAGTTTTTAAAAATATCCTCTGGAAATTTAAATAATTAGCCTAATGTAAATCCTCTGCAGTACATTTCACTGTTTCCCTGTACCTGAAGGCAAATTAGTGGTTAACAGTAACAACACGCAGATTGCTTTTTTCTCCTAAGCTTTTTCCAGCTCCAGCCTCTCAGATCTTAATTTCAAAGTAACAGATGTGTTTTTAATTGAGGATCCAGATTATCACCACGAATTCAGATTAAAGAAATTCTTCCCAGTTCCCTCTCAACCCAAAGGGGGAGGTACCAACTTCCATAATCTTTGGAACTAGCATTTCTCCAGACTCTATAACCCGGGGTAGTTCCCACTACCTCTCGTTCTCTGCAACTAAATCCTTGATAAAAATCAATGCTCAGATCTCTCAAGTCCCTTAATTGTCCATTTCTCCTTTGGGGATTTCCCTCTATCCTTCTCAGACTCTATTCACTTGCCCTACTTTCTGTCCATGTTCCCAGGACCATGCTTTCATTTTTATTCTGCTTCCATCCCTAGGTCCAACTATCTGTCCCACTCCTGTTCTAGTTTTTGGTAATCAACCTGAGCCCACGGTTGTACCCTAGCTCTATAGTAAGTATCTTTATTGTAGGGGAAATAAAAAGAATATAAAAACACATTTGTGTGGTTATGGAAGTTTACTATTTAGATATTTGTGCTGTCTGGTATTATAATTACCTAATCAAAAAAAAAAATCAGCCTTGGGTATTTTGTTCTGTAAAACTTGCCTAATAAAAACAAATATTTAAGTTTTTAGGGGAGATCCATATAAGTTCTAATCTATTATTTAAAAAAAATAATTTCCATTTGTAGAAAGATTGATGTACCCATCACTCATAGTAGTTCTGACCTCAAAATGGCAAATTATATTTTCCTTTACATTCTTTTAGTGATCTTTCTTGGCTCAGTTACTTCTTATTACATCATAAATTTAACATAAAAATTAATAACTTACAATTTTCTTCTCTTAATTACTAATCATCTCTTGCCTTTTGCATGTCTGAGTTTATATAAAAGTATTAAAATGTTGTTGTAAATATTTTAATTCAAAATCTGAGCATTTGACGGATATACAAATAACTATTTTCATATTAGGAGCAGTATTAAGAATGTTATATTATTTTATGTACTTCTCAAAAGGAATTATTAGGTACAGGATAAGTAATAGTATAGTATTCCATTAGGTAGATCAAGAAGAAAGAAAGAAAAAAAGAAAGAAAGAGAGAGGGAGAAAGAAAGAGAGAGAGAGAGAGAAAGAAAGAAAAAAGAAAAAGAGAGAAAGAAAGAAAGAAAGAAAGAAAAGACTAAGAAAACTTTATTTTTTTGGACCTGGGAAACTCAAGATAATTTTTTTAGGGGACCCTGAAGTAGAATTATGAAACTTTTGACTTCTAACAAATACACAAGAAATAGCATAATCTTTTTGATGCTTGAAAATGTAAATTAAGTCATCCATACATTCCTGTTTGCTAACATTTTCTTCCAGCCAGCCATATACTCTTAAAACAGTATTCTGTGTCATAGGGTGACTTAATATTGTTTAGGACTGCTTCCACTTAACTATGTGGATGGAAAAACTCATCCAAGGACACACACAATAACTTTTCTTTGGTCTTCCTTCCCACCTCTTACTACAGAGATCTGAATGGGGCGGGGGGGGGGGGGGGGGGAGGTGTGGATCTTCATCTCTCACAATGTAGCTTCTCCTGCATCATCTGTTGTCATGGTAATAATTGTAGCATTGCAGTTTTAGTACTACAACAGAGCACACTCCAGTGGAATCAGATTGACAAACACAATCTGTAGGATGAAATCTCTCTCAACAAGGGTCTGTTGTGCTTTGGGACATTTTCCCCACCCTTTCTTTGTGCTTCCTCAGCTATCTAGTCATCTGGTCCAATCTCTCTTTAATGATTTTGTCCAAGACTGTTCAGGGCCAAGAGGACTAGAAGCATAAATATGATCCACACAATTATTTTTATAGATTTCATATCAGTTAAGGAAAAATTTCCATATAGTTTCCTGTAACTAATAGAGTATATCAACATTAAAAAAAAATCCATCAACAGCTTTTAGTCTTTAGGAGCTTTTCTGCAATTCTTCTAAAACCTCTGTAAGTCACTTGAAGATAAGAGAGTCACTTCAACCAAATAATGAATGGTTATATTAGGTCACCAAGTGACATTTTTAGCTGGAGCCTGCCTGACTTTCAAACAGAGCCAGAGTCCTATAATCCCTGAGGTAGCAGGTGGTAGTTGTATGTTTGACTTTTTAAAAATTTTGAATAAGCAACTTTAGAGAGGATGGTGAATAAAATAGTTATTAACTTTTTGTCTCCGTTTTCCCATGCATATTGGTAATCATCGATTTATTCCATCTTCTCTGCCAAACTAAAAGAAATATTCCTTTTTGTAATAAATGAACGCTTACAAACAACATCACAAAGTGGGACCAATGTATCTGAGTTGGTCCTATTTGAAACCTGGCAGATAAGATGGCCTTCACTGTCATAAAATAATTGGTAAATCTAGAGACAGAGGTAGTTATAGGGAAAAAATTAAGTAATCATTTTGTTTTGGGAAGCACTTTGACTCCCCTCCCCTTCTAACTTTTTTCTAAATTCTTGCCTTGCCCCCAAAAGAAACTATGACCTTTCCAGCCCTCTGGTCAGGTTTTCTGACTTTACCTGTTCATCTGAGTCACTAAGTCCTCTCTAGGTGTGTTCCTTAATTTCAGACCTTTCCCTTTTCCCATGCTCTTCCTCTACCATGGAGCTGTGTTTTCTTATGAAATAACAGGCTAATGAGTACACCTTTAAAAATATAAGTCCGATCTTGTCACTCCATGACTTAAGCCCTGTGGCGGCCTCCATCATATGTAGAGTAATAGCTGAAGCCCTCACAGGTGCTATGCAGTCTAGCCCCAATACCTGTCTAACCTGATTGCTCACTGCGCCCAGCCCAAGACCTGGCCACACACCATTTTTTTGGCCTGGACTGCTTTTCCACTGCATGTCAAAATGGCTGGCCTCCTTATCACCTCCGAGTCTTCATTGGTGCTTCCCCACTGTGACATTAGCTCTCCAATCAATTAAAAATGAAATGATCTCAATTGGCCGACCTTGTAATCACTATATCACTTAACTGTTTATTTTTCTCCATAACATTGATCTCCATATGACATAGTATATATTTAATTTGTTTATCTGTTTATTATGTGTCTACTCCTTTCTCCAACAACACCCGGTAAAGAAACACCATTAGAGAAAAGAATTTTTTTCCTGTATTGTTACTTTATCATTTTAATGATAAGATAGTCACTAGTTCCTGATAGAAGCTCAACAGACGTTTACTAGATAAATAATTAACCTCTAAACTAAGGGCAGAAAGGAAACGAATCTCATTTCTTGTTTTTTTTAAGTTTATTTTTGACAGCGAGAGAGAGCAAGAGCAAGAGCACGAGCGAGGGAGAGGCAGAGAGGGAGAGAGAGAATCCCAAGCAGGCTGCATACTGTCAGTGCAGAGTCCGATGTGGGTCTCAAACCCATGAACTGTGAGAACATGACCTGAACCGAAGTCAAGAGTTGGCTGTTTAACTGACTAAGCCACCCAGTGCACCCCAAACAAATCTCATTTCTATAGAATGGCGTGAATGACTAAATGAGGGCACTCGGATTCACTTTCTCAACAATTAGCATTTAGGTATAATGGACAGAATGAGTCAATTAGTATTCAGAGTTGAGACTTGCAGGATACATTGAAGTAGAAGCAGATCTGTCAAAGCCAAAGCCATGTGCCAGCTGAGGAATCTATGAGGAATCTATGAGGAATCAGAAAATACAGAAACAGAGGAAGCCAGTGAGCAGGACTTGGAACAAGTACATCCCAAGGAAATGTCACTACTGCAACAGAAGGAGACTACGAGGTCAGTGAGAGGCACAAGGACCCAAGGTCACTACCTTTTTAAGAAAGTCACTCTAGTTAGACTTGTTCTGTATTACCAAAAGGCATAGATAGGAGTGCCATCCTGAGGTATAATGGCTTAACATATTACCTTTCCTTGGTAGCATATATTGTGCAGCGTCTTATAAAATCAGTTTGTTCCTCCAGCTGATATTTTCTAGCAAAGGCATTTCGGGTATTGTGCTGGGTGATTGGAAAAGAGAAGGTTTTGATTTCTTTGTCTGTTGACCCTTTGGAGTCACATATCCAATCATCCTTTGTCCTTATTGTAGAGCCAAAGTCCAAGTTGGGCTCTAAATTACAATGTAATCTAAAACTTGCTCCTTTAATTTTATAAACAAGATTAATAAGGGAAAGGGGGATGGGGAACGTAAAACCTAATGGTGCGAAGGACTGCTTCTGAATGCAAATGGGGGTGTTGGCCAGGTTTTAGAGCAGCTGAAACTGGGAAAGCGTGGGGAAATGACATCGACCTGAGTAGCAGCTGCCCCCTTTGGCCTGCGTGTGCATCTCTACTTCACCACAGTTTATGCTACTTACTACTGGCTCTCTCCTTGGCTGTGAGACCATTTATTAGGGTGCCTATGCTATCATAGTGATGCAAACTAGCCAGGTCTGAAAATCCAGAGGGGCCCCTCAGAAGGAGCCAAGAGGGCCCTTGGCTTTGCACAAGATAGAAATCCAATGTGAGCCAAGAGGAAGAGAGATCAGTTTATTGAAGATGTAAAGAGAGTGTAGATATGGACAGAGCATCCAGGAGACTTGGAAAGGAGAGTGAGTCTCATCTTTGCTTGCGGTCTGGGGTCTTTACTGAGGATTGTAGTCAGGTACACATGTCTTCTCAGGCATCGGGAACAAAAACTAGTGAGATATCCTCCGTGAGTGACTTATGCCCCGGAGCCACGTGTCTTAGTGAGTCAGTGGTCTTGGATAACCCTGCCCAGTCACTCCTTAGATGTTATCTATCATGCTGGAAGACTCCAAAGAAATTATTAACTCCTTGACCTTTGTAAGTAGGACATACATTATCTGTTCTATAAGGCATGTATAAGGTGTAGGTAGAAGTCTTAGCAAGAATAAAAGCAGGAAAAGGAACAACAACAACAACAAAAGTAGTTTTTCATGGATTCTCTTAGTTTCCCTGTCTCAGTAGGGTAGAGGAGCATTTCTTGATACCTTTGTTACAAACAACAGTAGACAAAAAAGAGGACTGAGGTGACTTCATGATTTTATTGCATCTGACCCTCTTTACTCACCGAGGTTCCCTGCCACTGGCGGGATTTGTGTTTGCAGCCACTGATCATCTTAACACTTACTCCGTAACTATGAAGAAATTATTATTCTCAGAGGTTTACTGACTTGTCTAAATTGGCATTAACAAAATTTTTAAATGCACCCGGCTACCTCTGACTGTCTTTCACTGGCCATCTTGATACAGAGAGTAAGGAGACTCAAATTAATATTTTATCCAGTAAAAGATTTAGAGACTGTGGTTTACCCTGAATACGATCTATTCAGGCAGCTTCGTTGGCATAGGACTCAAATATTCCCTATAGCTATGCTGAATTGACTGGAAACATGATAAGGCATCTGAATTCTGCAGGTATAGTCATTCCTAGCAACCAATTTGATTTTTGACGGACAAAGAGCCCCAGGAAAGTAGATGCCTTTGTACCTGAGAAAAAAAGAAATCCCAAGCAAGATAGACATGCCCTAATCAGTATGCTCTGGGTATGACAGCATGCAAGTGAGTGATCTGTTTTGTTCTGAACTCTGGCTCTGTCAATGACAGTACACGATTTACTAGAACAAATCAAATAAGTGTAATTGACTCCTGTTTTGACGTTTCAAAACACTGAACCATATTTCCTTTGCAGTACTCTGATTCCACATTCTTAAATTTGATTTTTTCATATAAAATACCTTAGTCAAAAGAGAGAATGCAAATAACAATGCATCA
The DNA here is from genome assembly GCF_016509475.1 of Prionailurus bengalensis. Taxonomy (NCBI): domain Eukaryota; kingdom Metazoa; phylum Chordata; class Mammalia; order Carnivora; family Felidae; genus Prionailurus; species Prionailurus bengalensis. Next base: position 155,376,836 of record NC_057345.1, read on the forward strand.
GGGTAGAATTGTTTTCAGTGCTTTCAAACATTATGGAAAGAATAATTTCTGCACGGATATGATGATGTGGTCGATGTGGGTCAAAAAATTGCAGCCTCAAAAACAGATTTGGAGACTTGGACCATGCAGTGGTCAAATGTTTCAACGCTCTGTTGTTCCCGTTCCTGTCACAGGTACATGTGACAGCGCTGCAGCTATGAGTGGAATTTTAAAGGGGAAGTTGGAAGAAATTGACGGCTCTTCACCCTGCTGCTCTGTGCAGGAATCAGATGATGAAGTTTTTAGCTGTGACGGTGCTGACAGTGTTGATAGTGTCAATCTGTCCACTTGTAATCTTTTCACTGGTGAGTATCCGAAGCCATATTTCAGGCTGTACTCTAAAGTGTGTTGTATGGTCGATTCCTGGAGTTTCTATCTTTATCCACTGCCTTTTATCTGCTCCAAGTTTTTCATCATATCAGACTTATTTGTAAAATGTGATATCATTTTGTTTAATTAAATCTCAATGGTATCCTTCTGTTCATCTCTATGGAGTAGGTATGAGAGGCAGAAACGCGTCCGATTGAAGGTAAGCAATTGAAAATGATCTCGTATGCACCTTCAGCTTTCGGAAATCCATCTCAAATCCATTTCAAAATCTGATCAGTTGAGCTCTTTTGAAATTCTAATAATACTGGTCAATGAGTTGTGGAATCAGCAGTATTGAGTACAACACATGTATTTCCTACGTGAGAAAACGATGTTTGTTTTTAAAAGAATGCTGCTCTGAAATCAAAGCCCTGAAAGCCATCAGCTACTATTGTTCTTGGAATACTAGTAAACCTCAAACTTGAGGCCAGATTCATGCACTACAGTAAGTGCAGCTTTCCGCACACGTATACCTTTCCTAAGTAGTTAATGTGAACAGCATCATTTGGTATGGTATGTAGTATGTTCTAACTTAAAATTCTAGCCATTTCAAACTGCCTTCCCTATAACTGGTACACATTGATTGATTTTGGATTAGGTGAATCTTTCCAACATCTCTGTGTGCCTTCAATCCCAGTCATTAGGGAAAGAGGGATCTCTAAATTAGTTTTAGAAGTTAATCATACAAAGCAAAACTAAACAAGGTCAAATAAAGTCCCATAGGATGATGGGTATAAACTTCCTTTTAAAGCACCATTCCATACGTAAAGCTAAAAATTATCCAATACAAAAGAGAAGGGTTTTTTTCCGTAATAGCTTTTTTAGTATTATTTTTCTGAGGCGTGTGGGTTTGGGGATTTTTAACTTATCAAAACAACCTTTTAATATTCACACTGATGATCTTGCAGTGTGGCTCTATGACCCCTGAAATTCCATTTTTACCCTCTTTCCTCTACTCCCAAGAATTCAAAGTTTTGTTTGATATTTATGAATTCTCTCTCATCATTGTTAGAAGCATTTAGAATAAAAGTAGGTATAATTTTATAAGATTGTTTAGTCTTTGTATTATTTATTTCTTGACTAACGTACCACTATTATGAATTTTTGGGAAGTATAAAAAGTAAGGAGGAGATAAAGAAACACTTAGAAGAAGGGATAACATAATAGTTGTTTTGAGAATGAGATTCTTTAGTTACATGGAAAGGTTATTGTTAATCAGTGGGTTTTGGGTGGATCGGTTTGTTTGTGATTTATCTAAAGCCTTTCCCCCCTTCCTCTAAGCGACTGTAGCCCTTGTGGATGGCACACCCCCTTGCTGTCACCCACAGTGCCTAGAAAAGTGCTGAGCATTGAATGATACTTAGACTCCTTTATTGAATGAATGGATTCAATTTAGATAATTCTCTCTCTCTTTTTTGCAATAATTGTCTTTTTTTGACAATAAACATTGCACCTATTTAAAGTTTACAACATGATGTCATGATATATGTATGCATTATGAAATGATGACCACAATCAAGCTAATTAACATTCTGTCACCTTACATAGTTACATTTTTTGTTGTTGGTGGTGGTGAGAACACTTGGGATCTATTCTCTTGGCAAATTTCAAGTATGAAATACATAATTTTTTTTCGTAATTTCAGACAACTTTAAAAGCCAGAGAGAATGCATCTACTGGATATCTTTATCTTTAGTATATATTTAATTTCAAGACCCTCAGGGACCCTATTAAGCACCTTGCCTGTGTACCTTGGAGAGCTCTCCTTCTCCAAGCCCGGAATGCCACAGGAGCTGCCTAGAATGTTTCAACTTTTTCCCTTTAGCCACTCCTAAAAAACATCATCAATCTAGACTCTATTTCTTTGAGATACCACCTCATCCAGTGCAGCAATTTCCACATGCCAGTGCTGTTTTTTTTTAAACCTTCAGCATGCTTTCAACCTCCCTGGTGTCTGTGTGTCTCCTAAAGTTACAAATTGACTCTCTCCTGGAAAAATCAATTGTAGGACTCTCTATGCAAGATACCCATCGATTTCTATAGCTTGTGAGTTCACAAAGTACCTATAATGTTCATTTAAACACCATCAGGTCTCACAATTGTGGCTCAAGATGCTTTCCAGATGAAAGTGATGTTCTGGTGGCTTAGAGGAGTTTGAAAAATTATAGGCTAGACACTTGTTATAAGTACCTGAACACCCTGAAGGGTAAAAGTTTGAATGGAGAGTGGTTTTATTTTGATCAAATAAACTATTTGATAGCTATTTTGACATCTGTTTGCAACTTTTCTGTTTTATAACCATCACAAGAGTCTGTGGAGGAAGAGGTGTCCAGTGTGCACAGAGGAGAAGTCAGGCTGATAAAGAGTAGATTCAAAGTTTCATTAGCCTTCTTCCAGCACTGTTGTTAATGTCCTTTTCTTAGTAAATTTTCAGGGGTTTTGAGGGAAACGTTTGCTGATACTACTCTGTAAGGAAGTGATATGCATCATTGAACAACTTGTAATTGAATGTGTGATCAGCACCATGATTTGAGATAAACAGTGGGGAGGAGAGTAAGGAAAAATGGTTGGAAAATGTTACCTATGGATGATTTCCTATTATTGTGAGCTGCTCTTACCCTAATCATCAATATGAGACTTTACTAATTATTTCATAAAGCCGGGCAAATTGAGGAAGAAAACCCATTTTAATTTTTTTCAGAGAATTTAACACTATGTAACAGTATAAGACAAAAACAATAGTAGAGTCAACCCTCAATTTGAATTCAAAGAGTGTTAGTACTAGTAAGACCTTTGAGAACATCTAGACTATGTTTCTTATTTTAAATATGTGGAGACTGAGGCCCAGCGAGAGTAACTAGACAAGGATCCAAATGTCACTATTGCTATAGGACTTTATGGTAGATCCTCAGAGTCTACCTTTCTACTAGACTGTGCTGCTCTCCGATGGATCTTTTACATCACTGACTAGATCGAGGGACCCATCTAATCAACAGAGAGACATTGGCTGTACCTTTTGTGCCAGCTCCTCTTAGAAATAGAATGAGCCTACCTTTCGGTAAAGGTGTTTAGCATTTCATCACCTCTTGCCTTTTTTTTTCTTTTTTTTCAGTTAGTGTTGTGGTGAAAGTTAGTATCTTCTGGATGTAATAATATAGTGCCAGTGATGAGTTTATGAATACATTCAATGAGCAAAAGAAATAGTGGACAGAGAATTCAATTTGACTGTGAATGAACACTTTCCCTTCCCCTTTCTGTAAGTAAGTGACAGGGCAGACTGTTGAGACTTACCTTGTACATCACTGACATTGATGGAAATATCTTACAGCAAACATGTTGTTTTACATTTACATGAAGGAAATTGGTTCGTCTTGGTGACATAATGCTGCTTGTGATAATGTGAAAACGTTACAATGAAAAGAAGATGAGATGAGGTATGCAGTGTGCATCTTTAACAGCAGCTAACAAATACAGGGTTGTTTCATTTACTTTAAAAATAAAAGCCTTTGTACATTCCACTTTTGCCAGAGGGGTGAATGGGCATCCTGGACTCCCTGGGAAAAAAAAAAAAGATAATGATATCTTTCTATCCCTTGAACTCCAGGACCCTACATTACTTGTTCAATAATTCAAGACTTCAGAAATGCACTTACCTTGCATTTCGATTAGACTCACTTAGTCACAGCTTCTGACTGAATGCAGTAATTATATTCCATTTTGCTGCCTAGGTACAGAATTGGCTTTTATATTTGCTTGTTTGTTTTAAGCCCTGGGAAACTTACATTTGGCTTTAATCTTAAAAGCACAATTGGTCTGAATTTGAAATAAAATTTTTTTATATCAATATCACAGTGAATCTAGAAAAACAACACTTATTGTTTGTGGTTTTAACTCTCAGTTAGCTACCATTAAAAAGTCAATGTGGGTAGTTCTAGTGGTATTAATGGTACTATTTCTCACATTATTCAAGTGATAAAGTCCTATTAGCATGGGATCCAAAATATATCATAGAAACTCTTCCGATTTCCCACATCTGTTATTTACTCAGGATGTCTATAGGTGGAATTGATATTGTAGCTGTATTTCATAAAAGTACAAGAATTATAGTTGCTATTAAATATTAGAGACCCTGTCTTCACATTAACGATCAGAATATTTTCATCTGCTAATGTAATTTCTTTACAAATATTTCATAGAGTATTTGCATTTTTTATAAACCTTTTAATAAGAACTACATCCTTATTTTGGGGTCACGTAGGAATAGTCATAGACAATAAATAGATGATTGCCCAGTTGCACAATGTCATGACTTCAAAAATGGATCCAAGTGAAATTTAGGGGATTAAAATCCTACCAACCACTTCTAAGTCCCATAATCTTTTGGCTTTGGTTTGAATACCAGAGGTTGACTGGCTTTATACTTGTTGTTTATGATGGTGACGATGAAATCATAGTGCCTGAAGCAAATGTCCTTGTGTTTCTCAAAAGATTTTAAAATTCATCATGCAGATTAGGCAATCTGATGCTTTCTGACAGCTCGAGGGAAGTGTATTTGTGTGCATGTGAATGCAGAAAAGAATTAAATCTGGTCCTGCTTAAAAAAAAAAAAAAAAGGAAACAGTTGGTGCTATTTCTGAATTGGCTGTGGTATTTAACCATTTCACTCTGGAAAGTACATATTTGTACTCTGAAAATGTTCCTTTTTTTTTTTTTGTCTGAGGAATTTGGGAGTAAACTGGGAATGTTTTAGGGCCACAGAATTGTTGTAGCATATGTCTTATATGTTCAGCTACAGTGATCTGGCATGAACTAGAATAGTTAAATGTCTCAAGTTTATTGAATTCATTTGACAGTTGGATTAGGGTTAAAAGTATAGTTTTTACACGTAATGAAGAATGAACAATCATAATAAATATAACAAAAAATAAATACTTCATTTTCAAAGGCCAGCACATAAAAACTAGAAAGAGATTTTTTAAATGATATTTAATTTTCAGGTAGGAAAGTATAATGAATTAAAACTGAAATGGATGCTCAGTTTTTTGCATTTGTTTTTATCTTATCTCACAAATATTTTAATAGAATAGTAATAAAGATTGATTTATGTAATTTACAATTCTAGGACTTTGAATGAACTGTTATGAAACTTGATTTACATAATGAACTATTAAATCACTTTAAGATCCTTAATGGATAGCTGCAGTGGTCTTAATTAGCATGACAAAAAGACCCCCAAAAAGCAAACTTTATTAGAACAGTTTACAAAGCATCATGAAAGCTAGTGAAGATTGCTAGACAGAGTGCTGAAAGCACTAGATGTTTCTGAATGAAATGCAATAGTGAGTGTCATTAACTGTGATATTGTGAAGACCCGAAATGCATTTAATACTATATATTTTCATACCAAGATTGGATGATAATGGATCTGTTGTGAGATAACAAAAGGTACATATTTAGTACGAAATCATATTAATAAAATTACTTTTAAATATTCATATTGAAGAATACTTAATATATTTCATCTTTAATATGCTCTAATGCTTACATCTTTTACATTTAAAAAAACCTACATAATTTAAATCTTAACAATTCCAGGGTTTGCAGTATTTAGTGCTATCCCTGAGAAACTTGGTTTGGAAGAAATAATGATGATTAATTTTAAACATAGTTACTTTTTCTAATATAGCCTGTCCTATTTCACAGTTTCTTCAAAGATATTGTCCACGATCTTCTTATGTCTGATCAGACTTTTTGCTGTTTGCTGTTTCTATGACAACCCTCATTTTAGCTTGGAGAGAGTAGTACATATTTTAGATTTATATACATTTCCAGATACACACACATTTTAAGGTTCTTGGGTGGCCTTATCATTTAAGCATCTGACTCTTGATTTCTGCTCAGGTCATGATCTCGCCTTTTGTGAGTTCAAGCCCTGTATCAGCCTCTGTGCTGAGGGTGCAGAACCTGCTTGGGATTCTCTCTCTCTTTGCCCCTTCCCTGCTTGCATATGCACTGTCTCTCTCAAAATAAATAAATAAACTTTAAAAAAAAGAATTTTTTACCTCCATAATAATTAACATTATGCTGACAATTATAATGGTCATTAGTCAACACTAAAATTAAATGCTATGCTAAGATCATGGCTACATAAGACATATATACCATACATTTGACCTAGATTTTTTTAAATATGCATAAAGTTAAGCTGCAAAAGAAGATCTAAGGCATAAACTTAAGTAATATATGGGCACTAATAAAGAAGCACATATACTTAAAAATTCTCCTCAGTATGAAGTAAATAAAAGTTTTTTTTTTTTACCTTTTTACATTTCAATTTAAAAATGAATGAATCCAAAAAGGATAAATGCAGCTTAAATAAATATTGTTATTTTCAACAGAATACCTTTCTTCTTCTTCTTTTTTTTTTTAAGAATTCACAAGCTTTTTAGCCACAATATGGAAAATGGTTGCAATTTATCATTACAATTATTTTAAACTCCTTGATTGTAAGGGCTGCATCCTGTATTTGCCCCATAGTGCTTAACGGTAATAATCATGACAAGCATTATTGAACATTTTATAATTTGCTAGGCATTGTGATAGATGCTTTAAACAAATTATTTTATTTCATTCTCATAATGTTAGGTCCTAAATAAATTTATTTTTGATTGGCATGTTCATGACTTATATTGAGAAAGAATATGCTTAACTGATCAAATGATTTGTCATCTTAAACATGACATGAATAGACTTAAATGGGCTAATTAACTATATAAAAATTAAGATTGTTGGATACAATTGAAGTTACCTTCAACAGGTGCATACTTATAGGAAAAAAATGCTTTTATACCAAATGTTCATGAAATTCATTAACACAGTATTGCCAGTGAAATCACTCTTTAAGCCCCCTGCATAGCTTTACCAACCTTTATGTTAAGTCAGAAATTCTAAGGTTAGAACATTGAGATATTTTGAATCAATACATTTAACATTTATTCATTACTTTCAAAAGCTGAATGTATAAATATTTTAGCTTTATGGATGACTTTTGCAGTAATTTTTTATGGTAAAAAATTTTACAGAATCTATACACCACACAATTGGTTAAACAATCTATGGAAAACCCATACAGTGGATTACCATGTGGCCAATAAAAACAGTTGAACAAATGTATCTATTGACATAAAAATATATTCACATTAATTAAGAAGTTTAAAATATTATATTACATTTTCAATTTTCATTTATAAAGTCATATGTATTAGGTATATAATAAGATCTAGAGGTAAAAAGGCAAGCACATATTTTCTATAGAAATATAGAAAAACAAGACACATTTTCTCTGGATAGTAAAATAATGAGTAATTTTTGTTATTTATATATTCCTCAATCTTCACACTATCTACATATTTTCTCAATTTATTTTCATATATTTTAGCCTAATAAGATTTGTGTTCATTCATTCTAATAGCTTTCTAGATTTTTCACTGATATAATAACAGCTGTCATGACATGCTTGTAGATAAATCTTAGGATAAATCCCTAAAGATTATAATTCAAAGGGTTTCATTTTAATTGCCCTCCAGAAAGATTTACCAATTTATTTGCCCACTTTAAGTAATTGAGTTCCTATGACCCAACATCTTGCCAAATTAGGTATTCTGTGATTGTATGTATGTGTGTGTTCATAGATAATGTGTGTATACACACACACACAGGCCTTGTCCAATTTGATAAGTAAAAACTGATATTCTACTGCTGTTTTAACTTGAATTTCTCTGAATACTAGGAAGCTAGCTAGTCATATATTTACCTTTTTGTGTGTATATAAATGGTCTATTTGGGGTTTTTTAGAGTGGTGATTTCTCTTTCATCATTTTATAACATTAAGGATTATTTAGTGAGCAATAATGTCTTTCCTATTTTGCCATTTGTCTTTTAACTCTGTTAATGTTTGCCTTGGAAATATGTTTATGTGGTCAAATGTGTCCTGCATTTGGCCTTTAGGAAATGCTTAGAACTTCTCTGCACCCAAGATTAATTGCACACACAAATAATTTCTTATAGAATTTTCATAAATTTCTATTATATATTTAAATCTTTAGACCAATTGAAAATTATTTTGGCATGTTGTGTGAAATAGATAATTTTCCAGTTTTCCTAAAATCATATACTGAATAATATATTTTCTATTAATATGAAATTTTGTTCTTATCTTGAACCAAATTCTTATAGACATAGGATCAGTGTCTGTAATTTCCTTTCTGTTTCATGATCTGAATGGTTATTCTGAAACCAACAATAGTGTTATATTATGACTCTATAGTAAGTTTTATTATCTCACATAAGAGTTCCCAATTTTCCTTAACTGGAACAGAAACACAATACACTACCGTACTCTTTAAAGGCTCTCTATAAGCTATTTTCACGTGATCGTTATTTGAATTTTAAAACAATATTGTCAAGTTACCAAACAAACCACTGCTATGTCATGGGAATTACATTAAATTTGTAGGTTAATTTGATTCACAAGGAAGATTAACATCTTTACCACATTGCCCACAGTAAAAATTTGTGCTTTTCTTCTTGCCATGCATTTTCCTTGCTGAGTTCCTAAATTTTTAAAATATTTTTGTGCCTATTAAGAATGAGACTTTTTTTATATATGCTGTAAGAGATTATTTTTGGTACTAAAGAGACATTTTTTTTAATGAAAATGCTTTCAAGGTTATACCTTTAATTTGGCCATAGGATATTCTTTATCCTGCATGAAGGATGTATCCTGCTGCTAAGAGCTTTTGATTAATAATCGCTATAAAGTTACATCAAATTCCTCATTACTATGTATCAAAACAATCCTATTTTTTCTTTGACTTGTTAATACTATGAACTGGAAAATAGTTTTCCAAATATAAAATTATTATTGCCTTTGACTCTCTTACATCATAAAGCAATTTAATCTCACAGGAGGAGCAAATTTAGTTTAGCAATGTGTATGCATTAAAGGGCCCTTAGAAATGTTCGTGGTTAATTTAAAATCCATTTTCATTGGAAAAAAGTTTCGTTGAGAACGAACAAAGCTGAAGGCAACACTCTTTCTGATTTCAAACTATATTACAAAGCTATAGTAATTAAAGCAGTTTAGTACTTACATAAAAACAGACACATGGATCAATGAAACAGAATAGAGACCCCCAAAATAAACTCATGATTATGGTTAACTAATATTTCACAAAGGGACCAAAATATTCAATGGAGAAAGGATAGTCTCTTCAGTAAATGGTGTTTTTTGTTTGTTTTGTTTTGTTTTAGGTCTTAAAAAATTTATTTTTTAAAAATTAAAATGTGCATAAAAGAATCACAAGAAGCAAAGAACAAAATCATCCATAATCACAAGCAGTTTAGTTTTACTTCTAGGTCCCATTTGTGTATTTACACAACTAAGATTAATGTAATTAAGATCATGCAGTTATGTATCATGCTTTTTTTACATACATGAATATTTGCCATTTCAGAGTCCCCAAACTATGAGTATTTTGATAACCAAGAATACACCAGCCCTATCTGAAAGAAAAAAAAATTGTAATCCTGCTTTTCTTGGTGACAAAAATTTCATTAAAGACAAAAATGACAACAGGCCTCTAGACAGATATTGGCAGAGTTACAATTAAAATACTGCATTCTCTTAATGTTCAATTAAAAATGAAACCAGTAGATGGTGTTTTGAAAACTGAATATTCACATACAAAAGAATAAAACCAGACCCCTATCATTCACCATTCACAAAAATTAACCTGAAACAGATTAATGACTTCAATGGATTAAGGACCTGAAACCATAAAACTCCTGAAAAAAACATAAGGGAAATCCCTTTGACATCAAACTTGGCAACAAGTTTTCAGATGTGACATTAAAAGCACAAGGAATAAGGCAAAAATCCACTGGGACTACATCGAACTAAAAAGGTTTTGCACAGCAAATGAAACAATCCACAAAACTAGGGCCACCTATGGAATGAAGGAAATATTTGCAAACCTTATATCTGATAAGGGATTAACATCCAAAATATATAAGGAACTTAGGCAACTCAATAACAACAACAACAAAACAATCCAACAAAAAAATAGACAAAGGACCTGGATAGAATTTTTCCAAGAAGATATATAGATGGCCAAAAATACATGAAAAGGCAATTAACATTACTAATTATTGGGGAAATGCAAATTAAAGGAATAATGACATCATCTCACGCTTGTTGGAATGGCTATCATAAAGAAGACAAAAGATAACAAATATTGGTAAGGTTGTAGAGCAAAGGGAATACTTGTGCACTGTTGGTGGAAATGTAAACTGGTGCAGCCACTATGAAAGACATTATGGAAGATCCTCAAAAAACCAGAAGTAGAACTACCACATGACCCAGCAATCCTGCATCAGAGTAAATATCCAAAGGAAATGAAATCACTCTGTTAAAGAGATATCTACACTCCCATGTTCATGGAAGCATTATTTATAATAGCCATGACATGGAAGCAACCTAAGTGTCCATTGATGAATGAATGGATAAAGAAATGTAAGATATCCATCTATTTATCTCTGTTTATCTATCAAAATATAAAATAAAATATAAGTCAGGCAAGAAAGAGGAAAATCCTGCCATTTGTGGTAGCATGGGTGGAGCTTGAGGGTTATGCTAAGTGCAATAAGTCAGGGAAAAACTGTATGATTTCACTTATATGTGAACTCTTAAAAAAAGAAAAAAGAAAAGCACAACACACACACAGCTCATTGGGGGTCACCAGATGTTAGAGGGTGGGGGGAAATGGGGAGATGTTAGTCAAAGGATATAAAAAATAAATAAAATAGTTCAAAATAGACTTCAATATCAGACACACACACACACACACACACAAATGATAATAAGAAGCAAATGGTAGAAAAATTTTTATTGTGTAAATTATGTAGAATGGAGAAAAACTAATTCTGATATCTGAGAAACTTTGATCTAGAAGAGGATGCATCATTGGAAACAGATTTTGAGGGTGGTGGTTGCTGTAGTATATTCTTCAAACAAAAATACTGGCAAGTAAGATCTAACTCTCTGTTCTAGGTAGTCAAAACAAACAAACTGCTAACCACCTTTAGGATTCCAAGGATTTCTGTTCTATAAAGCAAAACCCATTAATTTCTATTTTCCACTTAATTGAGGAGCAGTAAAAAAGATTTTAAAAAATGTAAAAAAGATAAAGTACAGCAAAAGCTAGAAACAATAGTGTTCAGCACAAATAAATAGATATGGTGGTCGATTGGGCCTTCTTTACCTTTTCTGCAAATGAGTTAAAGGATATATCATTCACTTACATTATTAAAAAAATTCTTTTTGAATTGTTGAGGTGGGATAAAAGAAAATGAAACTGCTAGTTCAGCATCTTACATATTGTAGCTGCAGATTAACTTTAAATACATTTTTGTTTCTTTGTGGCCAGTTTTTGTTTTGATAGCCTCCATCTGGCATTGATCTGCATTCCTTTTGTAGTCTGATTACCAGGCATGAATCAAAGAAATCAACTGGCTCCTCTGTCATAGGACACTGGGAAAAATTACCTTTTCAGATTCCTTTTTTTTTTTTTTGTATTTAAGTAACTTATTTAAGATAAAAGGAGAGAGAATTCCTTCAGTACCTTCAGTATTGTAGTCAACCAAGACCTGTCAACATAACCACGTTCATTTAATTTCTCTTACTGGTAACACATAACTATATCCATCTTTAATTTCTTTAATTTTTAAAATTTTTTTTTTTTACTGGTAATACTTGGCATTTTGTCTTCAAGCCTCTTTAAAATATTCAGTTAATGGTCACAGTTATATTGGTCAAGACTTTCTACTGCAAAGTTAAAAAGCCCAACATAATCTAGTTTAAACGAAAAAAAAAGACCTCTTAGTTCATGGCCATATCAGGCAAAATGGATCTGTGGTTCAAATGGCAACCTCAGTGTTCTCCCTGCCCGCTATGACTTGGTTCTCTTCTCATAAGGAGAAGGCCTGATTTTCTCCTCCTGCATTTTGAGTTAAGGGTTTCCCTAATCTGTGGAATATATCTGCCTGCACTATATTCTTTTTTTTCAATTTTATTTATTCATTCATTCATTCATTCATTCGTTCGTTTGTTTTGAGAGAGAGAGCACTAGTGGAAGAGGGACAAAGAGGCTCCACACTGTCAACACAGGGTCCATGCTATCAACAGGGTCCAACATGGGGCTCAAAACCATGAACTGTGAGATCACGCCTGAGCCAAAATCAAGAGTCAACCGACTGAGCCACCCAGGTGCCCCTGTAGCACTACATTCTTGAAAGCAAGGAGCAATCACTTCCATCCCTGGCTCCAACAACTTAGGTGGTGTAATGTCTTGTGACTTTGTGAGGATTGTCTTAATGTGTCAATTATGTGCCCATTTGTGTTCAGATCTGGTCTGCCCTTCCTCTGAAAATTACACCTTGCCCACTGATTGCCAGATGGACTCAGCAAATAAGGGGCACTGGTGGGACAATGGAGGGCAAGATGAAGGGATAAACCAGAGGATTCCCACCCGCTCATCGATGCTTCAGGTTGTACTTGCAGTGGTTACTGCATCTCCACCATAGCTCTGATCCTTGCTGTAATGGCCCTGCTTCTGTGATCCCAGACTCCATGCAGCAGCCTTCCCACGTACCTAGCTCCCACGAGGTAGCACCAGGTTTGGAGCTCTGGTGACACCAATCCTTCCTTTGTGCCTCCAGCTGAGGAGTGTCAGCTTCTTACTATTACTGTATTCTGAGTTCCTTTCTTTTCTCTGTTTTGTTTAGCATTTCAGCTCTTAGAAAATCTTTATAGCCAGTTCACCATATGAAATTCCTTCCATTGGGCCACCTATCATTGCCTCTATTTCTGAGCTGGACCCTGACCAATAACCCTAGCCTGTGTCAGATGCCTTTCACTCAATCACTGTGGCCAAAGAATAAAGTTCTTTGATTGACTAGGTCTTGTTCATTTACCTATTCACGTGGAATATGTTACCAGAAAAAAATAGAAGGCAAAAAAATAAAGTATGTTGGGCCACCAATGATAATGGCTATCATATCATAGCCATTTGATACCATAGTTAATGAATATGAAAACCTAAGTTAATTTTTTTAAAACAACCCCACACAATAAATAGTGAACAGTGGGAATATTCATGTTAATTGCTTTTTAAATCTATAAATACTCTATCAAAATTCTGCCCCTTTTTGTTAAAAAATAGTGAGTAAATATAAAATAAATGAGAATATTAGGGGAAAGGAAAAATAAGGTAAAAACAAGACTGAGAAATGATGTTAGGTTACCCTTTTTCTGGTTAATAAAGAGAACTAATAATATATTAAAGATCTGCTTGAATCACGTTGTTTTAAATGACTTATCTTTACTGAAAAACATAAAATCAGAGATTATATGTCCATTTAACAGTTAAAGAAACTGATGTTAAGTAATTTGCCCAAAGTCACAGAAGTAAGATGATGAAAACATTGCAAGATGTCAAATTCTGGGGGCACCTGGGTGGCTCAGTCAGTTAAGCGTCCGACTTTCGCGCAGGTCACGAACTCGCAGTTCGTGAGTTCGAGCCCCACGTCGGGCTCTGTGCTGACAGGTCAGAGCCTGGAGCCTGCTTTGGACTCTGTGTCTCCCTCTCTCTCTGTTCCTCCGCTGCTTGCACTCTGTCTCTCTCTCTGTCTCAAAAAAAATAATAATAATAAAGACTAAAAAAAATTTTTAAGATGGCAAATTCTGTTTTTTGTTTTTGTTGTTGTTGTTGTTGTTTTGGTACTCCAGAGCCCATGCACTTTATATTACATCATCACTCCACTAATGTTTCTCCCTTGACCTGTATTGAATTTGCATTTCTCTACTCAGATTTAAAAAAAAAAAGTCTTCACTCAGGGTTCATTCATATTCACCTTCTCGTAAAATCACTTTATTATACACTCATCTATCATGAAAGCTATTAACAGATAGACTTCTGTAACAAAATTCCCTTGTATAGTATCCAGAATGAATCTCTCTCTCCTTTATTCACCCTTTATATTTGACATTGGCATGATGTGTAACAATATAGTGTTATAAGCAGACCAGTTTGTGGACCAGTTTGTGACCAAATTAATTCCATGACTATATATACCCCATTTCTACCCACCACAACATGCAATATATCTGAAATATGGAGAAACTACATAAACATTTACTAAATACTAGGTGCCAGGAATTTTCTACAGGGGGATATTTGTGAGGCTCCTTACATCTTACTGTGGCAGAGAAGATAAGGACATATTCTTCTATAACAGAATGTCTCTGATTTGTTCCTCATTATTCTTTAAGAGAATGCAAGTGGTCAGGACAGCCCCAGCAACCATTCAAGACTTTATTTGGGTGTTCCTACCCTGTGGAACAGCAACTGTGTGGTTTCCATGAGGGAAAATGCCCATATCATAATAACCAAGGTAGATACCACAGGCTGCCTCAACAACTGAAAGTTGAATGCACAATTTCTGTAAAGTTCTTCCTCTTTTATCCCTGTCTGTGGATATTGCTTTTCTTTTTTTTTTTTTTTTTTGGTTTGATTTCTATTTTCTGCAGTACACTGAAAGTACACCGACGAGCATAGACTGCAGTTTAGCTGTGTTCCCAGGACCATCTGTAAGAATTTATGCGTTTCTTGGGAATCTGATCAATTCTAGCAGCAATTCCCTATATTCTTTCCAGATTAAGGAGACCTGCAATCAATTTTATATTTAAAAGTTATTTTCTGCTAGAAAAAATTGGGGGCCCAGTATCCAAAATCCATTCTATGCCTCAGAATTGATTTCCCGAATGATTCTCTTTAATGTAAACACACATGCATTTTTATGTGAAGTCATAATTATCATTTCACAGAATTTAATTCCTTCCTTCCTTCTTCCTTCCTTTCCTTCCTTCCTTCTTCCTCTTTTTCTCTTTTTTTCTTTCTTCATAGTATTTCACAGCATAAGTTTACCCCATATATTCATGAATTCTCTTGCCAATTGTTTTTTTAAGTTATTCTCACTTTTTTATATTAAAATTTATATTGCCCTAAATATTCGTGTACATAGTACATATTCAATTTTATACATTGTTCTATCAATTATTGTTAAATTATTTTTAATGATATTTCCTGATTTCAAGATAATCCACGAGTAATTTAATTGAAATACAATCTTGTTTTGAGCTCTTTCCCTCTCTCTCTTTCTTAACCCAACTTCTTTCCCTCCCACTCTCCCTCTTTCTTTTTTTTCTTCTCTTTTTGTTTTGCTTGGTTTTTCTCTTTTCTTCCTCTGTGTTCTTCATTATATCTCTTGCTCCTATACGTAATTCTTGTTGACCTGTTTATATCCTTTCATTTTTTTCAATATCAAATAATCATAGATAAACACACTCTCATAGAAGTTTCTTTTGTCAAAGATGGATCATATTATATTCATTTTTCTTCATCTTGATTTTTTCATTGAGCAATACCTTGTGGAAATTCCCCAACGTAATTGTCATAGCTCTATTTTATCCTTTTTTTTTTTTAATTTTTTTTTTCAACGTTTATTTATTTTTGGGACAGAGAGAGACAGAGCATGAACGGGGGAGGGGCAGAGAGAGAGGGAGACACAGAATCGGAAACAGGCTCCAGGCTCCGAGCCATCAGTCCAGAGCCTGACGCGGGGCTCGAACTCACAGACCGCAAGATCGTGACCTGGCTGAAGTCGGACGCTTAACCGACTGCGCTACCCAGGCGCCCCTATTTTATCCTTTTTAATGATTGCAAAATATTTCAAGTTATGGAAACATCACATTTTCATCAAAATTTCCCCTATGAGTGTCCTTTTGTTTCAACTCAGTTTCTATGCTACTATGAGCAAGGCTGCAATACCTTTTCATTAAAAAAAAAAGCCTTATGTACTGGTACTTTACTTTTTTTAATGTTAATTTATTTTGGAGAGAGAGAGCATGTGTATGGGGGGTAGGGGCAGAAAGAGAGAGTGAGAGAGAGACGGTCAGGGGATTTGAAGTGGGCTCTGAGCTGACAGGAGAGAGCCCAACGCGGGGCTTGAACCCATGAACAATGAGATCATGACCTGAGGTGAAGTTCAACTGACTGAGCCACCCAGCCACCCCTGGTGTTTTACTTTTTTGGGGATAGATCCCTAATAGTAGGAATATCTGATGTAATAGATATTAGCATACTGGCATATTGCTTTTTCAAGAAAGGCAGCAAAACTCATACTCTACCAGCTTTGGATATGATTATACTTTTCCCCAGAAGTCCTGAGCAATAGGGGTTAATTTATTTATTCAAAAAGATAGAGTCCTTGCTTTAACGATGTTTATTTGTATTATTAGTCAAGAAAACTAATAAGTGAAGAATATGATGACACAAGTGTATGGTGAAGAAAAATAAGGCAAGTTTGGGGTATAGAAGTAGGGTGGCTATTTTAAATAAGATGGTCATAAAAAGTTTCTCTAAGGAGATGCTATTTTGATAGAGGTTTGATGAAGTGACGAAGTGGGCCATGTAATATCTGGAGTGGGAGGAGGCTTCTAGAAGGAACAAAGAGCAAACGTAAAATGTCAGCAAAGAGCTTGACACTTGTGTGGATGGGTAATGAAGAGAAGGCAGAGACCAGGTTATTGTCAGGTGTTGGAAATCGGAGATGTGGACTTGGTGAGAAGTGGTCAGATTCAGGATAAATCTTAAAGGGAGAGCTGATGGGAGAACTGATGTTTAGATGTGAGGTTTAAGAAAAAGAGATAAACATGAATAATTCCTAGGCTTTTAAACTAAGCTTTGTATTTTGGAATAATTTTATATTTATGGAAAAGTTGTAATAATAGCACAGAATTAGTTCCCATAAACCCTTTGGTCAGCTTCCCCCAGTGTTAGCATCTTACATAACTGTGGTATTACTAAATACAGTTCACATATAAGGTGGGATTGGTGATCGAGCTCTACTTCCCGAAGGGGAGAAGTATCTACATATATTTTCTGGAATATTTGTAAGAAAGATTTGTTTCTTCTACCCTAGTTACTTACTGATGCAGTCATTTGTTTATATCTGTGTAGACTGATATTCATTTTATTCTTTGGGTTATAGTCTAATACTGTAATTAAATTTTTCTTTTGCTTAAATTATTCCATTGAGAGTTCTTTCAAGTTGATTCTAATGTCCTATGCCTATCTTTTTCTTTCCCCTCCTTGCTTTCCATCACTATGAAATGCTTCAGGTTCATTTTGTGTTTACCCTGCCCTGATCCTAGAGTCAGCCATTTCTTTCTTTCTTTTTTTTTTAATGTTAGGCTCCTTTTTAAAAGGTGTTTGTTTGTTTTGAGAGAGAGAGAGAGAGAGAGAGAGCTAGCAGGGGAGGAGCAGAGAGAGACAAAGAGAATCCCAAGCTGGCTCCACACTGTCAGTGCAGAGCTGGACACAGGGCTCAGTGTCACGAACCAAGAGATCATGACCTGAGACAAAACCAAGAGTTGGATGCTTAACTGACTGAGCCACCCAGGTGCCCCTAGAATCAGCCATTTCTTAAGGAGCTATGGTTTTCATATGAGTTATTGGGCAAACACTGATGCCATTTACTGGAACAGGAAAGACTAGAGTAGGAGGAGGAAGCCTGGAGTCTGTTTTCTTTCTTCTTCTCCGTCTCTTTCTCCCTCCCTCTGTCCCTCCCTTTCTTCCTCCTTTCTTTTTTCCTTCCTTCCTTCCTTGCTTCCTTCCTTTCTTCCTTTCTTTCATTTTATTATTATTACTATTATACTAACATGTTAACTTTCAAAAGCATATTAGCCATTCAAGTGGAGCTGTGGAATAGACAGTAGATATAAGAATGTACAGCCCAGAGAAGAGGGCTGTTTTTGTAAAAAAGACTCAGCGAAGAAGTCTCAGACCTTAGTCTACTAAAGGATTTAGATCTCAGAAAGAATGGAAGAAATTAAGCAAGGAGGTTAAGAAAGGGCACCAAGTTGGGGTACCTGGGTGGCTCAGTTGGTTAAGCATCTAACTTTGGCTCAGGTCATGATCTTGCAATTTGTGGGTTCGAGCCCCATATTGGATTGTCTGATATCAGCACAGAGCCTGTTTTGGATCCTCTCTCTACCTCTCTCTCTCAAAAGTAGAAAAACATTAAAAAAAAGAAGAACGGACAGCAGATGAGGTAGAAGACAAGCCTACTTCGTGTATGGTATCCTAGAAGCCAAGTAAAAAAAAAGGGAAAGTGATTATTTAAGTCAAACTCTCTTGAGAGAAAATTTACCATTTTGTTTGGCAATATCCAAGTTCACTGCTGACCTTGATAAGTACTATTTCAGTGGAGTTATAAAAACGAAGCCTAATTTGGAGGAGTTCAATATAGAATAGCATCTGAGGAATGGAGAATACCCTCTCTGGAGAAGGTGCTATAAAATGGAGTTGAGGGGCACCTGTGTGGCTCAGTCAGTTAAGCAGCCGACTCTTGATCTCAGCCCAGGTCATGATCTCTTGGCTCTGAGTTCAAGCCCTGTGTCAGGCTCTGCATGGATCATGGAGCCTGCTTAGGAGTCTATCTCTTCCTCTCTCTGTCCCTCTCCTGCTTGTGCATGTGTGCACACACACTTCCTCAAAATAAATGAACTTAAAAAAAATTATAAATAAATAAATAAATAAATAAATATTTAATTAAAAAATGGAGTTGAGAGGGCTGCCTGGGTTGCTCAGTTGTTTGAGTATCCAAATCTTTTTTTTTAATTAAAAAGTTTTTTAATGCTTATTTATTTTTGAGAGAAAGAGAGAGACAGAGCATGAGCAAAGGAGGGGCAGAGAGAGATGCATGAGTGTCCAACTCTTGATTTCAGTTCAGGTTATGATCCCACGGTTGTGGGATTGAGACCCGTGTCCAGCTCCACACTAAGCATGAGGCTTGCTTGAGATTCTCTCTCTCTCTCTCTCTCTCTCTCTCTCTCTCTCTCTTTCTTTCTCCCCCTCTCCCCTGCTCTTGCTCTCCCTCTCTCTCTCTAAAATTAAAAAACAAACAAACAAACAAGTTTTTTAAGTTTAGAAATGGAGTTGAGAAATAAGGTGATGAGATAGAGAACTGATGTAAAGGAATTTTTTAATTAAATTTTTAATTTTAATTCCAGTATAGTTAACATACACTGCTATATCAGTTTCAGATGTACAATATAGTGATTCAACAATGCTATACATTATTCAGTACTTATCATAATAAATGTACTCTTTAATCATCATCACCTATTTCACCCATCTCCCCAACCACTTCTCCTCTGGTAACCATCTGTTCTATACAATTAAGAGTCTATTGGGGTGCCAGGGTGGCTTAGTTGGTTGAGTGTCCAACTCTTGATCTCAGCTCTGGCCTTGATCTCAGGGTCATGAGTTCAAAGCCTGCTTTGAGCTCTGTGCTGGGTGTGAAGCCTACTTAAGAAAAAAAAAAAAAAACGAGAGAGAGAGAGAGAGAGAGTCTATTTCTTGGTTTCTCTCTCTCTCTTTTTTCTTTTGCTCATTTGTTTTGTTTCATAAATTCCACATATGAGTGAGACATATGGTATTTGTCTTTTTCTGACTGACTTACTTCACTTGGCATAATACTCCCTAACTCCATCCATGTTGCTGCATATGGCAAGATTTCATTCCTTCCTATGGTTGAATAATATTCTGTTGTGTATATATACCACATCTTCTTTATCCATTCATCTATTGATGGACACTTGGGCTGCTTCATTAATTTGGCTATTGTAAGTAATGCTGTTATAAACACAGGGGTGCATGTATCCTTTCAAATTACTGTTTTTGTATTTTGAGAGGTAAATACCCTGCAGTGGGATTACTGGATTGTAAGGTAGTTCTCTTTTTAACTTTTTGAGGAAACTCCATATTATTTTTCACAGTGGCTATACCACTTTTCATTCCTACCACTTCATGAGGGTTTCTTTTTCTCCACATCCTCACCAACACATGTTGTTTCTTGTGTTTTTGACTGTAGCCATTCTGATAGGCATGAGATGATATCTAATTGTGGTTTTCATTTGCATTTCCCTGATGATGAATGATATTGAACATCTTTCCCTGTGTCTGTTGGCCATCTGTATGTCTTCTTTGAAGAAATGTCTGTTCATGTCTTCTACTCATTTTTAAGTGGGTTGTTTTGGGGGAGTGTGGGTATTGAGTTGTATCCATTTTTTATATACTTTGGGTATTAACCCTTTTTTGAATATGTCATTTGCAAGTATCTTCTCCCATTTGGTAGGTTGCCTTTTAGTTTTCTTGATTGCTTCCTTTGATGTGCAGAGCATTTTATTTTGATGTACTCCCAATAGTTTATTTTTGCTTTTATTTCCCTTGACTTGTATCTAGAAAAATGGTGCTATGGCTGATGTCAGAGAAAGTACTGCCTGTGCTCTATTCTAGGATTTTTATGGTTTCAGGTCTCACATTTATGTCTTTAATACACTTTGAGCTTATTTGTGTGTATAGTTTAAAAAAGTGGCCCAGTTTCCTTCTTTTGCATGTAGCTGTCCAGTTTTCCCAGCACCATTTGTTAAAGAGTCTGTCTTTTTTTCCATTGTATATTCTCTCCTCCTTTGTTGAAGATTAAATGACCATATAATTGTGAGTTTATTTCTGGGTTTTGTATTCTGTTCCTTTGATCTATGTGTCTATTTTTTGTGCCAGTACCATACTGTTTTGATTACTACAGCTTTGTAATATAACTTGAAGTATGGAATTGTGATGTCTCCAATTTTGTTTTCTTTTCCAAGATTGCTTTGTCTATTTTGGGTCCTTTGTGTTTCCATATAAATTTTAGGATTTTTTTCGTTCTAGTTCTGTGAAAACTGCTGTTGTTATTTTGATAGGGATTGCATTATATCTGTAGATTGCTTTGGGTAGTATAGACATTTTAACAATATTTGTTCTCCCAACCCATGAGCATGGAATGTCTTTCCATTTCTTTGTGTTGTCTTCAATTTCTTTCATCAGTGTTTTATTATTACTTTTTTTTTTTAACATTTTTTTATTTATTTTTGGGACAGAGAGAGACAGAGCATGAACGGGGGAGGGGCAGAGAGAGAGGGAGACACAGAATCGGAAACAGGCTCCAGGCTCCGAGCCATCAGCCCAGAGCCCGACGCGGGGCTCGAACTCACGGACCGCGAGATCGTGACCTGGCTGAAGTCGGACGTTTAACCGACTGCGCCACCCAGGCGCCCCTATTATTACTTTTTTTAAATGTTTATTTGTTTTTGAGAGAGAGAGAGAGAGAGAGAGAGAGAGAGAGAGAGAGAGTGCAAGCAAGTGGGGGAAGGGGAGAGAGAGAGAGGGAGACACAGAATCTGAAGCAGACTCCAGGCTCTGAACTCTGAGCTGTCAGCGCAGAGCCCAATGTGGGGCTCGAATTCATAAACTGTGAGATCATGACCTGAGCCAAAGTCAGAGGCTTAAGTGACTGAGCCACCCAGGAGCCCCTTTTCATCAGTGTTTTATAGTTTTCAGAGTATGGGCCTTTCTTTTCTTTGGTTATGTTTATTCCTAGGTATTTTATTTTTGATGCAACTGTAAATGAGATTTTTTTTAACATGTATTTTTTTTTTTAGAGGCAGAGAGAGACAGAACGTGAGAGGGGGAGCGGCAGAGAATTAGGGAGACACAGAATCCTGAAGCAGGCTCCAGGCTCTGAGCTGTCAGCACAGAGCTTGATGCGGGGCTCAAACCCATTACCCACAAGATCATGACCTGAGCCAAAGTGGGACGCTTAATCAACTGAGCCACCCAGGCACCCTGAGACTGTTTCCTTATTTCTCTTCCTGCTGCTTCATTATTAGTAGATAGAAATGGAACAGATTTCTGTACATTGTTTTTTTATCCTACAACTTTATTTAATTCATTTATCAGTTCTAGTAGTTTTTTGGTAGAGTCTTTTGGGTTTCCTATATACAGTATCATGTCATTTGCAAATAGTGAAAGTTTTACATCTTCCTTGCCAATTTGGATGCCTTCTTCTTTCTTTTTGTTTTCTGATTGCTGTGGCTAGGACTTCCAGTACTGTGTTGAATAAAAGGGATTTTTAAGTTTGGAGACATTGCAACATATTTGCAGACAGATGGGGATAACTCAGTAAAATGGGGGGTGAGGAGGAATAGTGGTGCAGGAGCAAGAGGAAATAATTCAAGTAGCAAAGACCTAAAACTGAGTGAGAGGAAATGGAATCTAAGAGAAGGGATTTATCTTAGGTGGGAGAAAGAAGTTTCTCCATTATGACAGCATCGAAGACTGACTATATGGGCACAAATATCAAAGGTATACAAGATATGGATAAGAGAGGAAATTGAGGGGCACTTGCATGCCTCAGTCAGTTGAGCGTCTGACTTTGGCTCAGGTCCTAATCTCACGGTTCCTAAATTCAAGCTCTGTGTCAGGCTTGCTGCTGTCAGCTCAGAGCCTGCTTTGGATCCTCTATTCCCCTCTCTCTCTGCCCCTTCCCCGTTTGTGTGTGTGTGCTCTTTCTCTCAAAAATAAATAAAAACGTTTTTTAAAAAAGAGGAAATTGAATCACTGTTCTTCCAATTTTCTCAGAAGCTGTTACCATAAACTGAGAGAGAGGAGATGGAAAGAAATGTTGGAGAGTTACAAAGAAGCAAAGGTGCTTTTGTTAGTGGTGTCATAGGGGTAAAGGCTGAATTAATAAGGGGAATGTGATAAAGAATGTCAGGTGTTACTGAGGACCACTTGAAGTCTGTGGTCATATATCAATAGTTATGCCAGTGATTCAACATCCTACATTTTCTCTAGTCATGATTATCTGTTCAGCTGTGAGGGTAGAGTCGTAGTAGGAAGAGAGCTGAATTTAACCAAGTGATTTTTTTTTCATGCTGATTTGTAGAAAGAGAGAAAAGTCTTGGAGGTGAGTACATATACCATACCTTGTTATAAAGGTTCTTTAAGGCTTCCCTGTGACCCACTGATCCTAAGTACTCTTGTGATCCTAGAGCCTGAAACACCTTTTTAATCCCTTTTACTCACTCTAATCAAGTTTGTACCACTTTTTTTGGTCAATCTCATTAATTTAAAATTTTTTTAGAATATTATATACCTCTTTAGGTTTAAAAATTTTTCCCTGAATTTTCACCTAGATTTTCTTGTAATTCTTGCAAATTTCCCACAATTATAGTTATGTCTTTTGCCATGTGTTAGAGATCTATCTGAGCAATTTTAGACAATTGTTTGTAAACCTTTGAGCACAGCTGATTGAGTGGAAGAATCCCATGGTGAATACCTGATACATAAATAGCCTCATTAGAACCGATTTAATTTGTTTTGATAACTCTTGTCCACTTTACTGAAATAGAATGAATAAGTGCTATCATCGTTTTAGAAAACTTTTTTGGTCATGTGATACTACTTTATTACAGTTCAACACATGTTAGGAAAACATGGAAATTCATTCTTTGATGTTTAGTGAGTAGATACTGCATATATTTTGATAACTGCACTTAAGTGTGTGTGAAGGTACAAAATTAGAGTGATACTGATACTTAAGAAATAAGTCTAAATAGAATCAATATGACTGTCAGTGTGTTTTTTTTTTCTTTTAGAAAAATAGCATCAAACTTTACATGGTGGATTGGTCTTTCCTGCTAGATGCTTTTGCCCTACGTCCTTTGTTCCTGTCAGGGAGCTGTCCTTCAGAGAGAATGATGCTTTACTGGATGAGGGCGTATTAATAATGCAATACCATATTTTAAGATGCAGTTGCAAATGCAATTAAACTATTGCACTGAACTTATAAGTATTTTTATCACCTTAGAAACAGTGAACAGCAAATTCACATTTCTTTACTTGTGTTCACAAATGGACATTTCCTTTTGAAATTCTGAAACTGAAATGAGCCAGGCTTCCAGACATGCAGAAATGACTGGCTTGGGAGTCTCAAATTCTGTGATTCTGAGACGAACAACTTTATTCTCAAAAACTCAGCATCTGCAAAAGATTTTTTTAATATTTCAAGTTCTAATTTAAATTTTAGTCAGTGACATATAGTGTAATATTAGTTTCAGGAGTAGAATTTAGTGATTCATCACTTACATATGACACTCAGTGCTCATCGCATGCAAGAGATACTAGGTTGTTTTGTTTTTTTAGCACAGGAACAAGATAAGAGTGTCTTAAGTTATATTTCCTTATAGTTAATCAATGAATCACCCATTAAAAATAACACAAGCTGATCTTATAGCTCGGTCAAGGCTATCACTGTGATGTGACCTTCAGTAACCTCAGTGAAATCTAGCATGACTATTGACTAAAACATGTCAACAAGAGCTTTGTGCCTCTGACCTACCAATGATGCCCTTTAGAGAAAATGTTGGCAAACATGGGAGAGTGCCTTGACCCTTGCCACTCCAATTGGCCGCTAGGATTTGGAGGGTGGTTTGCAGTAATGTCCATAGGCAACCAGGAAGCCAAGGAACTTGAAACAAGGAGAGGTGATAGTCATCATTCCCTCTAGCTCTGCAATACTGTAGGAATTTCTAAAAGTGAAAAACTGGGTTTCAGAGAATTTCTTTTTTTTCTTCTTAATTTAAATTCAAGTTAGGTAGCCTACAGTGTAGTCTTGGCTTCAAGAGTAGAATCCAGTGATTCATCTTACATATGACACTCAGTGCTCATCCTGAAAAGTGCCCTCCTTAATACCCATCACCCATTTAATGGATCCTCCACCCGCCTCCCCTCCAGCAACCCTCGGTTTGTTCTCTGTATTTAAGAGTCTGTTATGGTTTGCCTCCCTCTCTGTTTTTATCTTGTTTTTCCTTCCCTTCCCCTATGTTCATCTGTTGAGTTTCTCAAATTGCACATATGCATGAAATCATATCATATCTGTCTTTCTCTGACTGACTGACTTTGCTTAGCACAATACCCTCTAGTTCCATCCACAGTGTTGGCAAGTGGTAAGATTTCATTATTTTTTATCACCGAGTAGTATTATATATATATATATATATATATATATATATATATATATAAATACACACACACACACACACACATATATATATATGACGTCTCCTTTTTTTTTAATATTTACTTATTTTTGAGACAGAGAGAGACAGAGCATGAACGGGGAAGGGTCAGAGAGAGGGAGACACAGAATCTGAAACAGGCTCCAGGCTCTGAGCTGTCAGCACAGAGCCCGACGTGAGGCTCGAACTCACGGACCGTGAGATCATGACCTGAGCCAAAGTCAGACGCTCAACCGACTGAGCCACCCAGGCGCCCCTGAGATCTCCTTTTTTGAATATATTTTTATTTTTTTGATTTAAAAAGATTTTTTTTTAACATTTACTTATTATTGAGAGAGAGACACACACATACACACAGAGCATGAGTGGGGGAGGGGCAGAGAGAGGGGGAGACACAGAATCCGAAGCAGGCTCCAGGCTCTGAGCTATCAGCACAGAGCCCGATGCAGGGCTCAAACTCACAAACTGTGAGATCATGACCTGAGCCGAAGTCGGTCGCTCAACCAACTGAGCCACCCAGGTGCCCTTTTTTTATATATTTTTAAATGTTTATTTATTTTTTAGAGAGAGAGAGACAGAGCGTGAGCAAGGTAGGGGCAGAGAGAGAGAGGGAGACACAGAATCTGAAACAGGGTTCAGGCTCTGAGCTGTCAGCACAGAGCCCTACATGGGGCTCGAGCCTGACACAGGGCTCAAACACCAGCCATGAGATTATGACTTGAGCCTAAATCAGATGCCCAACTGACTGAGCCATCCAGCTGCCCCATATATACTACATCTTCTTAATCCATTCATCAGTTGATGGACATTTAGGTTCTTTCCATAATTTGGCTGTTGTTGATAGTGCTGCTATAAACATTAGGGTGCATGTGCCCCTTCAAATCAGCATTTTTGTATCCTTTGGATAAATTCCTAATACACAATTGCTGGGTCATAGGGTAATTTCATTTTAATTTTTTGAGGAACCTACATATTGTTTTCCAGAGTGGCTGCAACAGTTTACATTCCCATCAACAGTGCAAAAGGGCTCCCCTTTCTCCACATCCTCATGAACATCTCTTGCTTCCTGAGTTGTTAATTTTAGCCATTGTGACAGGTTTGAGGTGGTATCTCATTGTGGTTTTGATTTGTATTTCTCAGGGCGTTTCTTAATTGAACCTCAGATATTAGAAAACACCAGATATGAACCATAAATGTTAGGTGCACAATTCTAAATGATAACATAGATTTATGCCACTGTTATTTTTTATTGTAATTAAAATCATAAACTGGGGTTCTTTAGATGAATGCCACAAAGAATTGATGACGGCAAATAATGTTGCATTTCCAGTAGTATACATGTTCCTAGTCTTCCATAAATTTCACTCACCTTGACTATTTTTCTTAGTGTCTGGGATGGTTCTTTTTGTCCACAAATCAGTCCCAGGTATCACTTGTCATAGCTCAGGTCACCCATAGAACTGGGATCCCATTCAAGTACTGGTATAATAACAGGCTATGCTAGGAGTATCCAACTCAGGTCATGATTACTTCATAGACACAGAATTCCTGGAATCCTGGAAAATGGCAGTGCCCACAAATCTTGTGTAGACCACCACTGATGTGCCCAGAGGGGCTTGCAGAGGAAGAATAAGAGCCCCTAGATCTTCCTGAGATATATTACCTAGATATTTTTTCTTTACAAAGTTGACTGGGTCTCAGAGTGAGTGCTATTGATCCACAGATCTTAGCACAACTCTTTAAATTCTCTCTCGCATAAGTGCACACACATTTCCTTACACAGTCTCACACAGCCCATGTCCCCAGGTCAAACCTCCAGAAATAGGGTGCTAGGTTGAAATGGTTTCCAGCATCAACTACTGCACATTGTACCCAGAAGTAGCACTGATCCTCAGGTGTCCAATCTTGGAACTTTGCTTTGAATATGACTTTCTCTTCCAGAATTATTCTTGCTTTGTGATGGACTCCTCCCAGGGCTTGACTGGTCTCAGTTAGGGTCAATCCTGTCCATCAAATATATGTTTATATACTTGATTTTCAAACAGGTCAGAGTTTGGGTTCCTTTTTTCCATTACCAAGGGTCCTTTGGCCTCTGTCTAAATTACAGGGTAATTATAGGTATGTAAATTTAGATACTTTTGTTTTTTTCAATAGACTACTTAAATGCCTATGAAAAGTCTTTTATTTATTTGGTTATAAAAGACAATTATGTTTTCAATTTCAATTTTAACAATCAGTGGCCCCAAAATACTTAATCTCTTCCTACAGATTTAGCTGCATATCAAATATATAGCAATCAATTTTTGTATGTATAAAATAGGGAGACTGAACTAGAGAGCAATTTCCTTACTTTTTTTTTTTATAACAACAAACACTTTTTATTTTTAGGATAAAATTTTAAACCATACCTTAATAGTTAAAAGTGACATTTAAATAATATGAATTCATCTTCATTAACCAGAAAGTTTGAGTTGAGATTATGCATGACATTTATAGACATAGTCAACTCAGCATCTATTTATTTTTATTATTTTGTTTTAATTGCAAATAATTTTTAAAGTTTTAATTCGTTGGACAGATTATAAGCAGGTAGAGATCTGTTAGTATATTTGCTTGACCTGCAATCTTAGGATATGTATTTATCATTAACAGAGAAAACAGAAGAAGTTATATTCTGAAATATACCTCAAAATGAGTGCAACAGGTGATAGAAATAATTGTTTCAGTGGTCTTTAGTATGTCATCATTTGAGGGTATAATGTTCTCAACGGAGTTTAAGATACTTAAAATTATACTTAAAATTGAATTTTGAATCAATCTTCCCAAAATTTCTCAAATTCTTCTGCTAACCAAAGTGACTCAATAACCTCTAATGTGCTCTATAATTCTTCCTTTTTTTTTTTTTTGTAAATGTTTATTGTGAGAGAGAGAGTGTGAGCAAATGAATGGGGGAGGGGCAGAGAGAGCAGGAGAGAGAATCCCAAGCAACCTCCTTGCTGACAGCTCAAGAGCCTGATGTGGAGCTCCATCTCATGAACTGTGAGATTGTGACCTGAGTTGAAATCAAGAGTCAGATGCTCAACTGACTGAGCCACCCAGGTGCCCCTCTAGTTAGCTCTATAATTCTAACCGTAATTTGATAAAACTTATGAGTACCACAGATACTCTAGTCTGTTCTAAATCCATGTATCCATGCATTTCTGTGTAAATATACACAATGTTTAAAGGTAGAAAGAGGCTTCCAGATGTACAATGTTCCTGAGGCATTTTTTTTCCTTAAAGATTTTGATGTTTTAAGCTTGTATGAACAAAACAGCCTATGTTCTTTACTCAGGCTATTTCTTCATTCAAGTAACCCATTTACAGGTTTTCTATACTACGTATTATTATTGGTTATGGTCTGTGTTCCCTTCTGGCTACTGTGGAAATAATACATTAACCACACTTCACAAATTTCTCTATCTCATCTCTAAGGAAAACTTTTATATTTGTATATGACAGATAAAAAAGAATGGAAATTTCATTAATTCCTTAGAAAAAGTGATTATATACATTTTAGTTTGAGAAAATTCGAGGATATAATTGTTGTGAGGATGTCGTTACCTTTTAAAATTATTGCACTAATCATTTTAGTTTATGGCACTCTAATTTTAAAAACAAGATTTTTCTTTTCTTTTTTTTTTTTTTTTTTAAACGTTTATTTATTTTTGGGACAGAGAGAGACAGAGCATGAACGGGCGAGGGGCACAGAGAGAGGGAGACACAGAATTGGAAACAGGCTCCAGGCTCTGAGCCATCAGCCCAGAGCCTGACGTGGGGCTCGAACTCACGGACCGCGAGATCGTGACCTGGCTGAAGTCGGATGCTCAACCGACTGCGCCACCCAGGTGCCCCACAAGATTTTTCTTAAAAGCCTAAGTAAAGTATCTTAAAACCAGGACATATTAATGTTTGATATAATTTTATTTTTTTTTATTTTATTATTTTATTTTATTTTTTTTTCAACGTTTATTTACTTTTGGGACAGAGAGAGAGAGAGAGCATGAACGGGGGAGGGGCAGAGAGAGAGGGAGACACAGAATCTGAAACAGGCTCCAGGCTCTGAGCCATCAGCCCAGAGCCCGACGCGGGGCTCGAACTCCCGGACCACGAGATCGTGACCTGGCTGAAGTCGGACGCTTAACCGACTGCGCCACCCAGGCGCCCCTTGATATAATTTTATAATTAAATAGTTTCCTTTAAGCAAATCAAAAAACATAATAAATATTTATCCTGATTGTTATCAATGATTTAGCTATGACATTTTGGTTGTTTTTTCTGGATTTTTGTTTGTCTTTAAGATAATGAAACTCCTGGAGACTGGAAAGTTATTAAAATCTAGTGTAATGCTGATTAATAAGATGGGATTTCCTTAACTTCATTCCCATAGTAATATGTGTTCATTGATTAGAAATTTGCTAATTTCTTCTTCTAGGATGGATATTCTTTCTGCTAAATTATATACAGTCTGATCATTTAGTTCTGTATTTAATGCCTTGTTTATATTCCACGATTCCTATTGATTTTCCTGTGTCACATTATATTTATACCATGTAGTTAGCTTTGTTCTTTGAAAATATAACCTTATGTGACATATTGAGACATGTTTTCTTTTTTAAGGAAAAAATAAGGAGATATCAACTGACTGAAATGATGTTTTCAGAAGCATAGAGTCTTCAGGAAGATACTGGAGTTCATGAGATCTCAAGGTTAGCAGTTCCTACATTATTATTTACATGCTTTTACGGATCTGAAATATAACTATGTAACTGTTGCAAGTTGTTGCTAATGTGTAATTGGATAATAAGGACACATGTTTACTTAAAATACATATTTTAACAAGATCTCTTCAAAATTAAAAAAAAAATCATTTATACCAGAAATATATTGTTTAGTTCAATTGGGGATGGTTAAAAGAAAATATTGTTTCAGTAGAAAATCATTGGTTATTAAAATTTGCTTCGCTTTTATAAAGGGTAGTACTATTAACATAAAAATATAGGCATCCTTATAAATTTTTTTAATGTTTATTATTGAGAGACAGAGCATGAGCATGGGAGAGACAGAGAGATGGGGAGACACAGAATCCGAAGCAGGCTCCAGGCTCCGAGCTGTAAGCACAGAGCCAGACTCAGGGCTCGAACTCACAAACTGTGAGATCATTACCTGAGCGGAAGTCAGACGCTTAACCGACTGAGCCACCCAGGTGCCCCTAGGCATCCTTATAAAATTTTATTTCTGATTTGATAAAGCATGCACACCTACTTTGCAAACTTTTCATTTATTTTGTATCTTTGGTTGCAACATGTATGCATATATACAAATAGTTTAGAAAGATAGCTAATCATCAATCCTGCTACAATTCTTTGAATCTCATTCCCTGACTTTCCCAAAGTACAGTGAAACAAATTATCCTTTTGTTGGAAAATATGGGCTCAATAAAATGACAGTTCATATGAATGAGCAGAAAGATAGTTGAGGACCTTTTCTATGTTGTTTAGAGTCCTATGTCTGGAAAAGAAAAAAACAAAACAGCTTATTATAATAATAAACTAATGTAAAAATCTTCATTTAGAAGTTTGAATTACAATGTAGGTTGAAATAGTTTATTCTCATGGGATAGCTTGAGAAAGTAGATGATTTCTGCCTTCTTTATTTGGTAAGACCCAATATCAAATATTCATAATTTAAAATGAAAAAGTACTGATGATCTTTTATTTTGATTTCCTTGGTCAGTCTTGTCTTCAACTTCTACATCTTTTCCTCACCCATCCAAGGATATATTCATTCAAAATTCATTTAGGACTTACCACATGCAAGGCAATGGGCTAAGTGCTTTGGTTGTTTCAAGATAAGATGTGGTTCCTGTTTTCAAGAAGTGCCCAACCAATATGTTACTCAGAAATTAATTTTATTATTAACGCAAGCAGTAGGTATGTAAAAAGACAAGCCAGATTTAAAAGACCATGTAATGAATCCTAAAGTGCACTGAGAATTATTTGGGGGATTATTCATATTTTCACATTATGGCTTTTATTGGTCTAGCATGGCGAGAGTTTATACCAATGGAAGTGTTGTTGCTCTATTACAACCCACACCCAACTGACCTTTTGTTAAAGTATCTCTTCAAGTACAACACAAGTAATATGCAATTTTAAGACAGAAGTCACTTTTTTGCCACAACTGCAAATTTAATGTTGTAGAAAGTAGTCATGCAAACACCTATGAAAAGAACAAAGTTGAGCATTGCCTACTTGGTAGTTTTTTTATTTATTCCAGTACATTTGACTTCTTTATTAAGCTCACCAGAGAGCTAAATCATTTCCCCAATGACCCAGAAAGGCATGTAGGTTAGAAAAGGATTGAATGGGGGCGCCTGGGTGGCGCAGTCGGTTAAGCGTCCGACTTCAGCCAGGTCACGATCTCGCGGTCCGTGAGTTCGAGCCCCGCGTCAGGCTCTGGGCTGATGGCTCAGAGCCTGGAGCCTGCTTCCGATTCTGTGTCTCCCTCTCTCTCTGCCCCTCCCCCGTTCATGCTCTGTCTCTCTCTGTCCCAAAAATAAATAAACGTTGAAAAAAAAAAAAAAAAAAAGAAAAGGATTGAATGCTATAAACCTCTGAGGGATCCATATGCAAATAGTAGCTAGATGAGTAAAGAATTTGCAGTGGTGTGGGTGTCCAGACTGCTTGAAATAGAATTGCACAGTACTGTGCTTCTCATGAAAAGCTTTTAAAAAGGTGATATGTGAAGAAATTAAAGCAAATCAAGTAATTAAAAATAGTAAAATTGTTTTTTGAAAAGTCAGTGAAGATAATCTCTTTCTTAATGGTGCCATTAGATTTGCCATTAGATTGATTTATGTAACAACCACAACCATTCAACAAGTAAGTATTTTTTTTAAACTTTATTTATTTTGAGGGGCGCCTGGGTGGCTCAGTCAGTTGAGCGTCTGACTTCGGCTCAGGTCATGATCTCACGGTTTGTGAGTTCAGGCCTGCCTCAGGCTCTGTGCTGACAGCTCGGAGCCTGCAGCCTGCTTTGAATTCTGTGTCTCCCTCTCTCTCTGCCCCTCCCATGCTCATACTCTGCCTCTCTGTGTCTCTCAAAAATAAATAAATGTTAAAAAAAAAAGTTTATTTATTTTGAGAGTGCAGGAGTGTGCATGCGCGGGGGAGGGGCAGAGAGAGAAAATCCTAAGCAGGCTCTGCGCTGTCCCCACGGAGCCCTACACGGGGCTCCATCTCGTCAATCATGAGATCATGACCGGAGCCAAAATCAAGAGTTGTACACTTAACCAACAGCTACCCAGGCGCTCCTCAGCAAGTATGTATCAAGTGCCTAAGATGTGCATGGGAGGAACAACAATGAATAAAACACACCAATATTCTCACCATAGTGGAAATTACATTCTAGAGGGTAATAACATATAAGCAATAAAAACCAAAGTTAATTATATATTATGTTAGATGGTCCGAGTGCTATGGAGAAAAAGAAAACAGGAAAGAGAATGTAGAATATAGAGGGGTGGCATTAAAAAAAATTTTTTTTTAATGTTTATTAATTTCTGAGAGAGAGAGAGAGAGAGAGAGAGAGAAAGAGAGAGAGAGTGAATAAGGGAGGAGCAGAGAGATAGGGAGACAGAATCAGAAGCAGGCTCCAGGCTCTGTGCTGCCCGCAATAGAGCCTGTCACGGGGCGCGAACTCACAAGCTGCAAGATTGTGACCTGAGCCGAAGTCAGATGCCCAACCGACTGAGCCACCCAGGCGCCCCTAGAAGGGTGGCATTTTTAAATAAGCCTAATGACTTAGTACTGCATAAACAAGAGAGATAGATACTACCTTTGCCCAAATAGTGCCAATTAAAAACGAATATGATGAACTATAACACCTGCTGGTAAGTTTTCTAAATCATCATTTGTTAAGGTAAATGTTGTTGATATATGTAAAATAACTAGTATGTGTCTTTCTTAATTTCACCAGAAAGAGAAGATATATTTTTAAAATGATAATATACTTACTACTTGTACATAAAACGTCAAAATGTTTGCAAGAAGCATGCAATTGAATGTGGATTAGTCCAATCACTTACTAAAGTGCTAAAAGCTGTAACTGTTCATCTGTGTAGGGGAGAAAGTTAATCCCTTTTTTGAATTGAATAAATATTATGAACCTAAAGTAGTTACAGATCTCTATGATAATACATATAGATGACACATGGTGCTAGAAAGTTCTATATCGTTGTCTTTGTTCTTCTATCATTAGTCTTATTATCATTTTAGGAGAGCTCTAAGTACTGAGACTGAAGATGGAGGGGAGTTATTTAAATACCTTCTCATTCCTGTAGTACTAATTTTTAATCTTTTCATTTTTTTCTGAATGTATAGCATATTTTTATTTACTTTTATTTGTTTTAAAATTTTTTTAATGTTTATTTATTTTTGAGACAGAGACAGAGCATGAACAGGGGAGGGGCAGAGAGAGAGGGAGACACAGAATCTGAAGCAGGCTCCAGGCTCCGAGCTGTTAGCACAGAGCCCCGAGTGGGGCTTGAACTCACGGACCGTGAGATCATGACCAGAGCTGAAATCGGACACTTAACTGACTGAGGCACCCAGGCGCCCCAAGTAGTACTAATTTTTTAAAAGACACATGTCTTCCTTTGTACATCTGATTTATTAGAAGATATATGAGGTTTGGAAATTAAAATAAATTAGTCTATTTGTGATCTTCAACAAGTGAGCCATCAACTTTCATTTGATGGTAATCTGTTTGGAATTTTCTATGAAACATTATGAAATAGTAAGTGCAGAGCACAGGAATCTGGAAGTGTGTATGGCCCAGATGACCTGTTTGCAATCCATCTGAACTATAGGTGAATGCATCACATACATTGATATTATCTTAAAAGCCATTCAGTATTGACTTTCCTGTACAGAATTGAAAGGTTTAGCCAATTTGATATGCAGAAAAATAAGTTAAATCAATTCTTTTTCAGTGTTATTAAGTCAGTGTGAAAAGAATATCTAGCCATCCAAATAAAAAATAGATTAGGAGGTCTCAGAACCTATCAAATATTCCAACTCCTTCAATATTCCAAAAGGCAGGGATTGTAAATGGTGTATCATGTAAAGGAAATAAATGTTCAGTAGTGTAGTACTAAAGAAATGATGTAGTGAAGGTCACAATTGTTTAGAAGGTCTATTTTAATTAAACCAAAACAGAGAGTACCTCTTACATGTGGTGTAGACAGAAGAGACAGTCAGCTCTATGAGTTTGACCTGAAGAGGTAACTGGTATTATCTGTTTTGGGAAAACCAAAAGAAAAGAAAACATGAGAAATGCAAGAACCATGGAAGATTATGGAGAAAACAAGGACTTCTCATGTAACGTCCCCATGTCAGAGATCTATTCCTTCAAACCAGTATTAATCTTCATTGCGTTTATCTGGAAACTTCAAAGGAAAGAGCTATAAAGTCTTTTATTTAAGGGTAACTGAAATGCGACTTCAAAAGCAAGTGGAAAATAGCATATGCTTTCTTATAAAAATCCCTTGCTTTCATTCTCCCTGTATTTGCTTTACAAGAGTTTAAGCCAGGAATCCTTTACAAATTTGTACCCCAAATCCAGTTCCCCATGGACTGACTCCTCCATTTTCTCACAAACTGCCACCCACAAATGTACATCTTTGAATCTCCCATCATCTGGCATGCCCATGCCCTGGGTGGGTCCTCCTTCTCCACCTTTTTTCTTTTCTTTTTTTTTTTTTCAACGTTTATTTATTTTTGGGACAGAGAGAGACAGAGCATGAACGGGGGAGGGTCAGAGAGAGAGGGAGACACAGAATCGGAAGCAGGCTCCAGGCTCCGAGCCATCAGCCCAGAGCCCGACGCGGGGCTCGAACTCCCGGACCGCGAGATTGTGACCTGGCTGAAGTCGAACGCTTAACCAACTGGGCCACCCAGGCGCCCCTCCACCTTTTTTCAATGGTTCTCCAGATATCTACTACCATTCTCATTCTTCCATCATTCTTACAAGTAGTTCAACTATCCCAGGTTTCTCAGCCTCAGCAATACTAACAGTTGGATCAGATAATTCTTCGCTTTGGGTGCTATTTCATGCATTATAAAATATTCAGTAGCACCCCTGGCACTAGACATCCGGAGTATTACACACACACACACACACACACACACACACACACACACACACACCCCGCTTTGGAAAAACCAGAACTGTCTCTAGACATTGCCTAGTGTCCCCTTGGTACAAAATTATCCCAAGATGAGAACCACTTATCAAACCCTAACCTCCACAATCTCAATAGATAACCACTCCATATCAACCACAAAGCCTCCTAACCATCTTCAACATCTTGTTCTCAATTAAAGCTCAATGGAGACACTTTAAATTCCAGCTTCTCGTATTAAAGTGAGACTCACCTCTGACCATCGGAGTGTTTTTAGTTTCCTTTTATTTGCTTATACCTGGCTTTGTATCTAAAATGTGTCTTATGAAATAATGATTGAATGTAAAACAAATAAAAAAATAGGGAAAGGAAAAAATAAAGTAAAAACAAGATTAAGTCAGGAGTGAGGTTATAAATAAACCCTTTTCTTTTCACTTCTTTTTCTTTGAATTCAGTCAGACTTGGATCTTTCCATATTCACCAAGTCTTGCTTGAAATTGAGCTTGGACACCAGCAGCTTACTCTCTACATTTCTACAGCCTGTCCTTTCTTACATGGTACCTGCAGCCTTGAATCCAAAGTATAGTGAACCCTCCCTTATACCCAGGCACATGAGTACTACAGGAGCAAATGACCCACTCTGCAGATTTATGGTTTTCTAATCTGAGTTAGTTCCTCAATAGCATCCACTAATCCTTTCCCTATGACCATGGTCAGACACTATTTCAAAAGTTTATCGCCCCACTCAGGCCATACAATCTCTCCCCTTCATTCTTGGTGCACCTGCTATTTTAACAAGAAAATTGAGGTCATTGTGTGGAAACTACTTGTGCATCCTTGCCATTCCCTCCAGCATCAAACAGCTACATGTATCAACATTCTTTCTTTCCTCCATTCTTAAAGGATCAGGAATCCTTGCTATTCAAGGCACAGCCTGTGTTTGATTTTATTCCCTATTCACTGATGCTTTGGCCATTAGTTATTTCCTTTTTGTACTTTATCTTCAATTTTTTCTTCTTTGTTCACTCTTTTCTTTCAACCTGTATACATTCTTCAAACTTCTATCCAAAAAAAAGTTAATCAGCAAACAAAAGCAAACTGATCTCTCTTCACCAGATTTCACCAGCCCTACTATCCAATTTCTCTCCTCCCCAACCCATTCAAAGTCTCCATACAGCAGTCTACATTCATTATCTCCAATTTCTAAGATCCAGTCACTCCTCAGCACAGTGCGATCTGATTTCTAACCCCATTTAACAGAGCATGCTCTCTCTAAAGGCACAGATGACCCGGCAGCCCGTATCTTGACTGGCTCTCCCAGGGGTATTTGACACTGTTAACTTCATTTTTCTTCTTCCACTCCCTGGACTGTTGTAACACCCCTCCCTCTTGGTTTGCCTCACACCTTGTAGACCCTTTTGTAAAGGCAGGTTCTCCTTCCTCTGTTCCTTCACAAGGTGAATCACAAAGTGAATCACAAACTCAAATACTGATAGGTGGCCATAGGTAATATAAATGAATGAAATCAGGTAATTAAAAACAATAAACAATGTAGAGGGCAAATAACACACACCCATAAAAGTTCTTGACATTTTACTTGTGCTCAAATGACAGTGCTCACCTTATTGTTCATCTGTCCTCCCTGCTGTCCCTGATCAAGCCAAACCACTCTTATGACTTTAATTACAATGGCAATGACTACAACCTTTACTTGATTAAGCGACAGAATTACATATTACACACACACGTATATAGGATATCAATGCCTAACAAGGACACACACAAAAACCAATCATCAGAGCAATGGAATGGAATAGAAAGTCTAAAACCTGTCAGTTTATACATGCAATCATAAAATGCAACAAAGAAGTCAATTGGGAAGTTCCCCAATGAAAGACTATTAATGCTCCCAAGTATACATAATTAATTAGTGTCTGCTAGAGAAGGCATTTCAAATAGGAGAGGGGGAATGAAGCAGAGACAGACAATGGCTTACTGAATAGAAGATACTAGCACAATGTTTTAACTATATGGGGAAAACTATGGTGTGATCTATACATACAATATTAGGTAAATTGTAGATAAGGATTTAAAATATTTAAAATATTATTTTAGGGGTCCCTGGGTAGCTCAGTCAGTTAAGCGTCTTACTTAGGCTCAGGTGGTGATCTCACTGTTTGGGAGTTCGAGTCCCACATCAGTCTGTCTGCTCTCAGTGCAGACAGAGCGTTTCGGATCCTCTTTCACCCTCTCTCTTTGTCCCTCCTCCGTTCATGCACATGAACGCACATGCTTGCGTTCTCTCTCAAAAATAAATAAACATTAAACAAATTAAAATAAAATATTATTTTAAAGTATTTTAAATTACTTTAAATATTTTCAACACTTAAAACATCATCTAACATTGAATAAATTCAATAGCTTTCAAGAATTTATGTGACTTTGGTTCAGGAAAGAGGTCACTACAAGTTTTTTTCTGTAAGAAGTTCCCACAAGAGCTTTCCAATCATCCTAATGAAGTTTATATTTTCTCAGTGATATCTAACAACTCTATATTTTAATAATATTGACCATTTGCATAAATAATGCAAAAAATAAAAAGTGAGAAGTCATTTATTCATTTTTATATTTATAAACAGTAACATTCACTCTTCTCGGTTATAGTTTCACGAGCTTGACAGTTGCACAAAGCTGTGTAACCTTTACCACAATCAAGACACAGAACAGTTCCATCACTTTCCAAATTCCCTTGAGCTGCCCCTTGTCAGCTCCCCCCTACCTCCTCCAGTCCCTGGCAACTGACCTGCTCTGTGTCACTGTAGTTTTGCCTTTTCCAGAATATCAAATCAATAGAAACATACAGAATGTAGTCTTTCGCATCTGGCCTTTTGCATTGAGAATAATGCATCTGTAATTCATTGATGCTCTTATGTGTGTCAATAGTTTGCTCCTCATTATTGCTAAGTAGTATTCCATTGTCTGTATGTACCACAGTCTGTTTATCCAATCACTCAATGAAGGACACTTAGGTTGTTTAGTTCTTGGTGTTCTGAATAAAGCTGCAATAAGCATCCCAGTAGAAATTTTTGTGAAAAACTGTTTTCATTTATCTTGGGTAAATGCCCTAATGAAATTGTGTATCATGTGTTAAGTATAAGTTTAACTTTCTAAGACACTGTAAAGCTGTTTTCCAGAATGGCTTTTACCATCTTGCATTCCCACCTATAATGAATGAGCATTCACACTTTTTCACACTTTCACCAGCATTTGGTATTGTCAGTTGTTATTTTTTTTTGCCATTCTAATTGTCATTGCAGTTTTTAATTTTAATGCCCATAATGAATAATAATATTGAACAACTTTCCTTGTGAATATTCACACCTATACATTTGTGAAGTGTTTGTTCAAATATTTTGAAATGTTTTGTCCAACATTTTCAAAAGGACTATTTTTTAGAGCAGTTCTTTTTAGATTCACAACAAAGCTGAGAAGAAAGTATAGAAATTTCACATATATTCCCTGCCCCGACATGTGCATAGCCTCCTCCATTATTTATATCCCCTCCCAGAGTGATACATTTATTATAACTGA
This sequence comes from Prionailurus bengalensis, assembly GCF_016509475.1. Classification (NCBI taxonomy): domain Eukaryota; kingdom Metazoa; phylum Chordata; class Mammalia; order Carnivora; family Felidae; genus Prionailurus; species Prionailurus bengalensis. The sequence goes on from NC_057345.1 coordinate 155,416,144, forward strand.
TGAACCTACACTAACACATTATAATCACTCAAAGTTCATAGTTCACATTACATTTCATTCTTGGTGTTTTATATTCTATGGGTTTGGACAAATGTATAATGACATGTTTCCATCATTATAGTATCATACAGAATATTTTTACTATCCTAAAAAATAGTTTGTGTTCTATCTATTTATCCTTCCTTCCCAGCCCCTGGCAACCACTATTTTTTTTTTTTTTTTACTGTCTCCATAGTTTTGCCCTTTTCAGAATGTCTTATAGTTAGGGGCACCTGGGTGGCCCATTCAGTTGAGAACCTGATTCTTGGTTTTGGCTTAGGTCATGATCTCACTTGTGGGTTCGAACCCTGCACTATCATTACAGGGCCTGTTTGGGATTTCTCTCTCCCTCCATCTCTGCCCCTCCCCTGCTTGGGTTCTGTCAACCTCTCTCAAAAAATAAATAAATAAACATTAAAAAAAAGAATGTCTTGGGGTGCCTGGGTGGCTCAGTTGGTTAAACGTCTGACTTCGGCTTAGGTCATGATTTCACAATTTGTGAGTTCAAGCCCCACATCCAGCTCTCTTCTGTCAGCACAGAACCTGCTTCAAATCCTCTGTCCCTTCCCCAACTTGCACTCTCTCTGTGTGTCTTAAAACTAAATAAACATTAAAAAAAAAGAATGTCATATAGTTGGAATCATATAGTATGTAGACTTACTTCTCAGATTGGCTTCTTTCACTTAATAACATGCATTCAAGTTTTCTCCATATCGTTTTGTGGCTTGATAACCCATTTCTTCATAGCACTAAAGAATATTTAAATTGTCTAGATTTATCACACTTTATTCATTCACCTACTTAAGGACATCTTGGTTGCTTCTGAATTTTGGCAATTATGAATAAAGCTTCTAGAAACATTCATGTGCACAATTTTACTTGGACCATAAGTTTTCATCTCTTTGGGTAAATACCAAGAAGTGCAATCGCTAAGTCATGGTGAGAGTAGGTTTAGTTTTTTTATAGGAACCCACCAAACTCATTGAAGTTCCTATACCATTTTGCATTCCCATCAGCAATGAATGAGAATTCCTCTGGCTCCACTTTCTCTCCAGCATTTGGTGTTGTCAGTGTTTTGGATTTTGGCTATCTAATGGGTGTTAATAGTATCTTGTTTTAATTTGTATTTCCCTGATGACATGTGATATGGAACATCTTTTCATATTCTCATTTGTCATCTGTGTATCTTCTTTGGTGAGTGAGGTGTCTGTGCAGGTCCTTGGCCATTTTTTAATTGCTTTTTCTTCCTTTTTTGTTAAGTTTTAAAAACTCTTTGTATATTTTGTTTTGCTCTATTTTTTACTGAGTTGCTTTCTATTGTTGAGTTTTGAGAGTTCTTTATAAATATTTTGGATGCAAATCTTGGGAAATGTGAAATTTGCAAACTTTTCCCCTTCTGTGGCTTGTTCTTTGTATAATTTAATGTTTTTCACAGAGTAGGGGGGTTTTCCACTTTTATGAAGTCATAATTATCAATTTTTTTCTTTTATGTATTATGGTTTGGTGTTATGTCAATAAACTCTTTGTCTAGCCTAAGGTCACAAGGATTTTGACCTGTTCTTCTAAATATTTTATAATTTCATGTTTTACATTTAGGTATATGATTTAATTTTGAGAAAATTTTTGTATAATGTAAACAATTGAGGTTCAGTAATTCCATATGGACATTCAACTGTTCCCTCACCATTTAAAAAAAAGAACGTCTTTTCCCTATTAAATTGCCTCTGTATTTTTGTCAGAAAGCAGTCATATTTGTTTAGGTCTCTTTCTAACCTCTCTATTCGTCCCACTGATATATGTATTTATATGTTTTCCCATTATCACATTGTCTTGATTACTGTAGCTTTATAGTAAGTCTTCAGATCAGATAGTATGCATCCTCTTCTATTTCAAAATTGCTTTGGTATTCTAACCACTTTGCCTTGCCCTATAAATTTTACAATCAGATTGTTGATATCTACAAAAAAATTAATTGGAAAATTCATAGCTATATATTAGAAAATGCTCCAAATTCAACTTACATAAGGAAAGACACTTACAATATTCACAGCATATGTAAGTACAAATGGTCAATATTATTAAAATATAGAGAGGGGCGCCTGGGTGGCGCAGTCGGTTAAGCGTCCGACTTCAGCCAGGTCACGATCTCGCGGTCCGTGAGTTCGAGCCCCGCGTCGGGCTCTGGGCTGATGGCTCAGAGCCTGGAGCCTGTTTCCGAATCTGTGTCTCCCTCTCTCTCTGCCCCTTGCCCATTCATGCTCTGTCTCTCTCTGTCCCCAAAATAAATAAACGTTGAAAAAAAATTAAAAAAAATAAAATAAAATAAAATATAGAGAGTTTCTGGATATTGCTGAGAAAGTATAAACTTCCTTAGGATGATTGGCAAGATCTTGAGGGAACTTTTTGCAAAAGAACTTCTGGTGACCCCTCAACTGAAAATAAAATGTTCAACATAACTAGTAATCAAAGATACTTGATAAATAATGCTCATTTAAACATATAAAACTTTGGGAAATAGTCTAGCGTACTGACAGAAAGCATCGTTTTTAAGATCATACTGAACCTTGAGTTTATTCTCCAATTATTTGTGAAGATTTAAATAAACTTTAAACTTTCTAATGTTCAGACACTTTGCCAGTAAAGTAGATATAGAACCTGGCACATTGGAAGCACACAAATGTGTAGTTATCATCATTATATCCAGTATTGGTGAAGATGTGGAGAAATGAACCATGTCATACTATAGGGATGCATAGGTAAGTTGGTTTAAATTTTCTAGAAGGTAATTTGTTACTATGTATTAAAAGACCTTACTTTTTATATACTCTTTGACCTAGGGATTCTAACTATTTAAAAACCTTATTGAAATAGTCAATTAGGAACACAGAGCTATGTATACAAAGATGTTTACTGACATAATATTTAACATAATGAACATGAGAAACCTCTGCATGTCTGGAAAAAAATGAATGATTTAAATAAATTATTACATATCCACTCAAAATAATATTCTGAGGTCGTTAAAATAAGTGTTTCTATAGCATATTTTATTATTGGCAGACTATCTGAAATGTATTAATAAGTGAAAAAGGAGGCTATAAAACAGCTCTCCCAGTGATGCCATTTATGCATGGATCAAAGGATGATTAAAAAATGCATATGTGTATATAATAAAACTAGTTATATTGGGGTGGTTAAGTGTAGATTTAATTTATTGTCTTCTTGGTGTTTTTTGGTAGTCTCCAAATTTCCTCAAAATACATATTATTATAAAAAAAAGATAATTCCAAATAGGGAATATGAAGGGATAGAAAATCATAAGCTACATAAAAAGATAAATAGGCAACTACTTAAAACATTATTTCATAGATGACAGTGAGGGGTGATTACTTTTATTATTGAAGGACATTCACAAATTAATAAAATCATCAATAAGACTCCAGTGAAAATATGGGCTAAAAGAAATGAAACAACTTATATAAAAAAGAAATATAAAGAGCTAATAAACATATTAAAAAGTTCATCTTCAACAGTACTCAGGGGCACCTGGGTGGCTCAGTCTATTAAGCATCCGACTTCGGCTCAGGTCATGATCTCACAGTTCGTGAGTTTGAGCCCCGTGTCGGGCTCTGTGCTGACAGCTCAGAGCCTGGAGCCTGCTTCGGATTCTGTGTCTCCTTCTCTCTGACCCTCCCCTCCTCATGCTCGGTCTCTCTCTGTCTCAAAAATAAATAAACGTTAAAAAAAGTACCCAAAGAAATGGGAATAAAATGTTGTAATATTATATCTATCAAATGAGCAAGATTTTTTATTGCATATAGTTTCATATACTATTGATGGAAATAGGTTAGTAGCAAAATATGTGAAGGAACTTCCATATGCTTATGCTTTTGTATCTTAAACAACCAGTAGATTTCTAGACAAATGGAAATATATCATATAATTCTATATAATTATTTGAAATATTGAAAATAACATACACATCCAATATTAGAGTTTTTTAAAAACTTGTGGTACATCCAGAAGATTACACAGCTACTAAAATTTCATTTATAAGAGAAATGTCATTAAATATGACATTTGTTAGGATATGTTAGATGAGAAAAATAGACATAAAAAAGCAGAGATAATAATTATATATACACAAAGGAGCATTAAAGTAAATAAAAGACTGGGAGAACTTAAACCAAATGATTTACAAATATTTTGTGTAAATATTATAAATATTGTTTGAAATACAAAAATTTCCTTTCAAAAGTAAAGTAACTAATTTGTTCTTTTTTAATTCATTACTATAATTTTGTTTATAATTTTTAAAAATTTTAATGTTTATTTATTTTTGAAAGAAAGACAGAGACAGAGTGTGGGCAGAAGAGTGGCAGAGAGAGAGAGGGAGACACAGAATCTGAAGCAGGCTCCAGGCTCTGAGCTGTCAGCACAGAACCCGATGTGGGGCTTGAACTCAAGAACCGTGAGATCATGACCTGAGCCGAAGTTAGTCGCTTAACTGACTGAGCCACCCAGGCACCCCAAATGTTTATGATTTTTATGTAAATCTTAAAGAAGAATCTGCGTATCTCCTCCTTGCCCCAAATCTTTCCTGCTACTGTGTTCACCATCTCAGTTAAAAATAGCCAGTCATCTACGTCAGGAAACTGCAGAGTAACTAAGATTATTCCTTTTCACTCACCAGCCACTTCCAGAAAACCACGATTGAATTCTACAGAGTTTTTTCCGCGTGCTACTTCTCATCCCCTTGTGAGAGCTGCATTGCCCTGCTTTGTGTTACTCTTCATCTCATCTGTGGTAGTTTACTGATGAGTATCCCTGATTCCGTTTGTGTCTCTTCCCATCCATTCTCAATACAGCTGCCCAGAGGTGCAATCTGAAACAAGTATCTGACCATGACCTTCAGTCACCCTCTTAAATCTCTTCAAAGATTTCCCATACTTTGATAGGATCCAAGCTATTTGTGTCTGTTACCTGGCTTCTGCTTCCTCAGTATCTTTGCTCACCATGCTCAACGTGGGTTCTACATTTCATCAGTCCTGAACTTTTTCATGGTCACCTCCATGTTTCAGGAGGTGACCCTATGCCTTTATGTAGATGCTTATTCTGGCTGGAATGCTCTTCTTTCCACCCTCTTCTCCTCCACTTAAAAAAAAAATTAAGCTCTATACCCAATGTAGGGCTTAACTGGGGCTCCAGCTCAGGACCCTGAGATCAAGAGTCCAAGCTGTACCAGCTGAGCCAGCCAAGGCATCCCCTTCTCCCTTTTCTTTGCATCACTATCTCCTCTTTATACAGAAAGGCTTAGATCTAGTGACTCTTCCATGAAGTATTTCCGTGTTCTAGTGCCTTGTATTAATGTCTATCAGATAATTGACCACTTTATTCAAATTATTTATTTACATGTTATTCTCCCCTCAAGACCAGTGAGCTCCAAATTCTAATGCATATAACCTATGGGGTAAGCAAGAAGATCTGTTGAGAAGCAAAGTAAAAATAGTTGTATCTGTATTTATCTTTCTTTATCATTTCTAACTTCTATGTCTAAACATTCATATAGTTTAGATAATATATTTTTACAGTAATATATTATATTACATGTAAATACATATACATGCATATGTACGTATATAGGAGAACCATACATGCAGAAACTTTTTTTTTGTTTTACTAGTGGAGATGTATGATTTAAAATGCTTGAAGACCATTGTTCTGAAGCTTCTCAAGGGCAAGGAATACATCTTATTTATCCAGAGCATATAGCAAAACGTTGGGCACATATACACTCTCTGTTGAACTTTACTGAAATTAACATTTTAGCAAGCTTTTATCCACATTTCTTTTTTTTTTTTATTTTTTTTTCAACGTTTATTTATTTTGGGGACAGAGAGAGACAGAGCATGAACGGGGGAGGGGCAGAGAGAGAAGGAGACACAGAATCAGAAACAGGCTCCAGGCTCTGAGCCATCAGCCCAGAGCCTGACGCGGGGCTCGAACTCACGGAGTGTGAGATCGTGACCTGGCTGAAGTCGGACGCTTAACCGACTGCGCCACCCAGGCGCCCCCACATTTCTAAAGTTAGTAGTAAAGTTATTTAAAATTTGGTTTGGGGTGCTTGGGTGGCTCAGTCACGCGACTGAGCATCCGACTTCGGCTCAGGTCATGATCTCCCAGTCCGTGAGTTCGAACCACACATTGAGCTCTGTGCTGACAGCTCAGGACCTGGAACCTGCTTGAGATTCTGTGTCTCCCTCTGTCTGCCCCTCCCCTACTCACGCCTCTGTCTCTCTCTCTCAAAAGTAAATAAACATTAAAAAAATTTTTTTTAATTTGGTTTAAGGTGGAAAATTGTCTCATTTCCTGCATTTGACATGTATGAGAGCTAGAGGGAACTTAAAAGAGAAAATAGAAAGCAACAGAGGAAAAAGTCCATGTTAAAGTAACTTTCATGATTGCAAATATTTTTTAAATCATGAGTAATATAAAGTTTTAACAGATACATACATGCTTACAGTTTTTCAAAAGTAGTTAAAATACAACAGTGTTAAAGACGAGAAGATCTATGGGGATTTACCAAAGGGAGTATACATTTTTAAAGCAAATGAAATTTTGAGAATAGAGTATGTTTGTTGACCCCAACTCTACAAGCTCAGAACTCAAGTCCTTTAAAATTCTTTTACAAGGAGCTGCCTAATTTATACAATATTTATGTATGCAGGGAGATATCTGCCAATCAGTTCCAATACTAATCTGATAGAAGAACCCAAAGTCTAAACCACAGAGAATTCCACTCAAATAAATTTGATTATCTTATAGTGAATGACTCTGTTAATTTTAATAAATTAGAGTTCTAGTTATACATAATTCCAGGCAACAAGTGTAGGAGCAATAGAATGAAAAGTCAACTTTGCGGTTTGTATAAGGACAAATGGATACATAAATGAATGAATAAACTATTTACAGGCTGTGTTTTGGTGTTGTTTCCAGGGTACATTTGAAAGTATATATCTAAATATAACATAAGATGTTGGAAACAAATTTTTCTCTTCTGATTAGTTTTCAAGAAACATTTTATGAACATGATGAATTTGGAAGCCCTCATGGATTTTTTTTTTCCTATACAATACTGAAGCTCTATGTTTTCCTGCCCCCTCCTTTATTATAAGCAGAACAGATTCTAATTTAATTATTTAAGTTTTTAACATCAAGCCCAAAATAAGCATCTAAAACTTTGTGTTACTCTTCAAAGATTCTGTCCTATTCTAAGGCATAGTTTCTCTGAAGCAATGTTATTTTTATCCCACTCATGATTACCTTTAAGAATCAAAAGAAATGAATTTATGGTATGAGATAGTTCTCATATGGCCTCATGTATTAGAAAAAATAAAACTAACAGATGGAATCTATTTCAGAACACCTAAAAAAATCCTTTAGTTTTAAAGTTCTTTTTATTTTCCAAAATGATTTTTAAAAGAGGATTGGGGCGCCTGGGTGGCTCAGTCGGTTAAGCGTCCGACTTCGGCTCAGGTCATGAACTTATGGTTCGTGAGTTCGAGCCCCACGTCAGGCTCTGTGCTGACAGCTCAGAGCCTGGAGCCTGCTTCAGATTCTGTGTCTCCCTCTCTCTCTGCCCCTCCCCTGCTCATGCTCTGTCTCTCTCTGTCTCAAAAATAAATAAACATTAAAAATTTAAAAGAGGATAATATATATTTTGAGCACAAACAGTTAAGGAACAGTTTTAAACACAGGTTTTATTTCCAGTTGTCAGTATCATATAACAATTTCTTTTACACCCAGCAGACTATGGCAGCTTTACCTTTTTTCTTAAATATAAATTGGAAGTGTTGAGAAAATGGCTGTAATTTTATGCTTTATTTTATCTCTAGGTCTTTTATTTTTCAGGTCTAAAGAAAGAAATATGGCATAAATAACAGCCCAAAATACAAAAGTACAATTAGAATTACTACTGACTCATTTCCAAACTCTCTTTAATCATCATCATCCTCATGTCAGACTGACAGACTGAGGAACATTCTGCTTTGAAATCTTTTTCTTTTTTTTTTTTCTTGTCTTTTTTTTTTTTTTTTTTTTTGATGCATCCTGTAGCAATGGGAATCCTTTACTTGGCTCTCTCTACTTGACAGTCTCATCAGGGTAAAGGGCATAACAAAGTGCTAAGAGAGGCCAAGCTGCTTCATGCTTACATTCTGTGCTCTGTGTTGAAACTTGCCGAAGTTTATTGATGCAGTGGGACTAGAAAAATGAGAACAGAGCCAATTTTCCCTATGGCCTTCACCCTTTCTCCCAGACCACAGGATAACCACCATTATCAAAAAGAAACTAGAATTTTCCTCTTCTGTTTTTTGTCAAGCTAAAATAATGGGATTTCTTTTTTCTTCCCAAGGATGTTTTATGAGGTTAAATATCAATCTTAGCAGGATATTGCTTATATTCAGAACAAGTGGTGTATTTTCTTTTCTTCTATTCCTGATATGTGAATAATATATGTATTAAAATAATCTTATATTTAAAGTTAAAGATTTTATACCAACTTGCAAAAGTTAGAAAATTGTGCTTATGAACGAGCAAAGTATAAGATCATATTTTTTTTATTGTTTTCAACATATCTACCATAAAATATTTTGTTGATAAAATCAATACAAGATACAATAAATCCTAAATCTAGGGGAGAATAGTTCTTCTCATAACTATAAAATTTGAGGAAAAATATAAAGAAAGAAAATAAGGTTAAAATGTATATAGTAAAATTAATGATCTCATCAAAGATTATACTACTTTCTCTAGTCAAGGAAGGTCTTGCTTTAAAATTTAAAGAATCAAAATGAGGTGTATTCCATTAAGACAAGGGCTGAATTGGGGTGCCTGGGTGGCGCAGTTGGTTAGGCGTCCAACTTCAGCCAGGTCATGATCTCGCGGTCCGTGAGTTCGAGCCCCGCGTCAGGCTCTGGGCTGATGGCTCAGAGCCTGGAGCCTGTTTCCGATTCTGTGTCTCCCTCTCTCTCTGCCCCTCCCCCGTTCATGCTCTGTCTCTCTCTGTCCCCAAAATAAATAAACGTTGAAAAAAAAATTAAAAAAAAAAAGACAAGGGCTGAATAAAGATTTATTTTGTTTGGCCATTATAAGTCCCCCCCCCCCCCCGTCCCCAGTTACATTTGCTGAGTTTCCATGACTTCCTCTTTTCTTACTCTGTGCCATTTCACATACTTCGTTATCTGTGTGGCCCTGAAGTCATCTGAGTTTGTCTTAGCTTTAAAAAATTGTTAATATGTGTTTTCAAAAACACTGACAAATGCGTTACATATTATTGGTAGACATGTAAATTTTTTACAGTGCTTTACAACACAGTATTTACTAAAGCATTAATTCCTTCAAGTCTTCTATCTCTCTGAAGTTACTGTACAGAAACACTCTTATGAGTGCATAAAGGATATTCACTCATACATTGATGAAATTAAAAATCGGAAACCTTCCAAATACCTGTCAATAAGGTATTAGTTTAATAATTAGAGTAAGTCCATATAATGAAATATTAGAGAGCTCTTTAGTAAAAGAATCAGGCAGTCTTAATATACATTGAAATGAAAAGATTTTGAGTAAACATTAATTAAAAAGTGGCAAAATATTTTCATATTTCTATGAAAAATGATCTCATATTAAAACAATGATGCATTAGTATATTGCTAATATTTACCAAACCAATAATGGTAGCTATCTTTGACAGGGTGGGTGGAATTTTAATAGACTTCTTATATTCTATACCCATAGTTCTGTAATATTTAAATTAGTAAAGCAAGCAAATAAGACACATAATTAAAATCTAAACTTTAGAATCCCAAACTGAAATTTTCTATAAAAAATTATCAGATACACAAATTATTTTCCTATATTTAAACCTGTGGCAGATGGGACCCTTGCCTGGTTCAATGGGTCAACTCCTGATCTCAGTTTAGATCTTAATTTCAGCATCGTGAGTTCAAGTCCTGTGTTGGGCCCCACTGGGTGTGAAACCTACTTTAACAAAAACAAGGGGCACCCAGGTGGCTCAGTCGATTAAGCAGCCGACTCTTGATTTCAGTTCAGGTCATGATCTCACAGTTCCCGGGTTCAAGCCCCACATTGGGGTCCATGCTGGCAGTATGGAGCCTGCTTGGGATTCTCTCTCCGCAACCCCCCCTTGCCCCTTCTCCACTTGTGCTCTCTTTCTCTCTCTCAAAATAAATAAACTTAAAAATATATATAAAAATTGGGGCACCTGGGTGGCTCCATCGATTAAGCGTCCGACTTCAGGTCATGATCTTGCAGTTGGTGAGTTCAAGCCCAGCATCGGGTTCTATACTGACAGCTCAGAGTCTGGAGCCTGCTTCGGATTCTGTGTCTCCCCGTCTCTCGGCCCCTCCCCTGCTCATGCTCTGTCTCTCTGTCTCTCAATAATAAATAAATGTTACAAAAAAATTTTTTTAATATAAATAAACAACCAAAACCAAGCCTGTGGCAGAGCTTGGCTATTGATACAATAAGAATAATGGTATATAATATGGTTCAAATTGTAAACAATCCTTGGGTTATGTTTACCAGATTTTGTTACTTTTTGTCTTCTTATTTAAATGAATCAAATGCATTTTTAGAAATACAGGTAAGTTGTTAAATTTTAACTCATTCTTAGGAAGAAGAAAAACATTAAATATTTAGAGACATATTTTTCATAGACATAAGAAGAGAAACATGTTTGGAGCTTCATTAAAAGTGTTGTGCTGGAGACCAGCTCGATTCTAAGTGCTTTAGATATTTCTTTGCCTGACTCACACTTTAAAATTCTGTAATAACCTGTTTTGGAAAGGAAGAAAAAGGGTAATCCTCCTACTGTTGAGGAGAAAAATTTGTCATCTCTGACTTAATCATGAACTAGGCAGTAGTTGCAAAATAAACTACAAAATTTAGGTGCCCTGTCCTTGTAAACCATTTGGTCTAAAAATGGACAGATGACATACAATATGACCTTCCAGTCATCAAGGTAGAATCAAGAGTGAGGCAAGCTTGCATGCAGGAAGAGGACTTTGTATGCTAGCCTTGGAAAATTTTATGTCTGACCTGATCTCACTGACAGGTTTATTGCCATGATGAGGGAAAATTAAAACCTGGCTGGCCTAGAGAGGAACTTGAAAAGAAAGAGGGGATCAGAGTCTGGAAAATGAGATCATGGCTTGGACTATTGTCGTCATTATCAACAGCAAACACATACTGAGAACCCACCAGATGAAAGGCATTGAATTAAGCGTGGTGAGCCTAATGTTATAAAACCCATATGAGAAGCTGACAGAATGATATATATTTACACAGTTGATTTAATGGTGTGTTTAGTTATTCCAGGCATCATCAGAATTGGTAACATTTGAACATTTCTGTCTCGCATGACTCCTCAGAAAAATGCCCACAAGAAGTTTGCATGTAAAATCAGAGATTCATTTCTTCCATAGATCCCTGGTTTTACTTCAAAATGCATTTTTTAGGTTAACACTACACAGAGAAAAGACAATCTGGTTTTGAACTCTAAGGTATATGCACATTTGTATGCCAGTAATAAGCTTCCAAAATTTATTTTCATAAATCTTAAACAAATATGTCAATACAGTCTTTCTGAGAATGTCAGTTTAAACACAAAATGTCATATATTCTAGCTGCTTGTCAAATGGTAGTAGTTTTGCTGTTGTTGTTGTTGTTTTAATATTGTTAGTTCAAGACAGGAAGCCTCAAAGTTTCAAAATGCCAATTCATTTGACCTCAAATAACTCTTATCTATTTATTATTAACCATGTTTAAGCAGATTTCTTCAAAATATATCTGGGTATTCTCTTTACTCCTTTCCTAAGAGTCAATGACTAAAGTTTCTTCAGTGTTGCTATAAATTAAAGCTGAATATAGTTTTCATGCAATTCTACCCATCAGTGAACATGCCAATATCCAATGACCACATGAAAACCATACTTTATGATTGAAAGTATTGGTTCTGTCAGGTGACAAATAGATAACTGTCTTTAAGACTTAACATATTTTTCTAGGCATTTCTTGATCTTGCCTTTATGAAATTACTCTTAAAATTCCTAGAATATGTAAGGTTAAACATGTGTCGGGGCGCCTGGGAGTCTCTATGGGTAAATTAAGCATCCAGCTCTTGGTTTTGGCTCAGGTCATGATCTCACAGTTTGTGAGATGAAACCCTGTGTCAGGTTCTGTGTGGCACAAAGCCTGCTTGGGATTCTCTCTCTCTCTCTCTCTCTCTCTCTCTCTCTCTATATATATATATATATATATACATGTATATATATAAACTTTAAAAAACCATGTATCAAGCCCTTCTAATCAATATAGTGAGCAGAAATGTGTATATGTGTATAAGATTGTTTGAGCTCTGATTCTGTCATAAAGACACTGATGTAAACACAGGTTCTGGCAGTATCTGCTCATCCTTCCAAAAGTGATCATGAGCCACTATATGCAATTCTTTCATGTTTGTTAGTTTTAGACACATTAAATGTTATATCATAGGAGAACAAGATTTTAAATTACGTTTTTAATTAAATAAATGAGTAAATAATATGCATTAAGATCTGCCATAAGACTATACGTTGTCGCACTGGGTACAGCTATTATTTCCATATTGTATCAGATATATGGCAGTCCCTAAGGGAAATTGAAAACAGGATATATAAAGTGAACAATCAAACAGGAAGCTGCCTTTCCCTTTCCTCTCTGTCTCAATGCACCCTCCAAAAGGACTATCCATTGAGGTTCATACATCTAGTTTTCACATCGCTCTATCGTCTCTGCTGCCCAGGACAGAAGATAAATTGACTTCTTCAAATGTCAGGAAAGAAGGACAGTGGATAACAAACCTGACTGTTAACTGACACATTCAATTCCAAGCTGCTTTTTCGTATTTGTGGAAGAGGGACAAAGAAAGGGGGGAGAAGTAACCACTTACTGAGTGCCGGTGGGTTTACAGATTCTGACTTGGTGAATACTGGGCTTTAGGGATTTGTTGCCTATACAGCAAGGATATTCAGAGACTGAAAAACAGGAGACCAAAGACACTTAATGCCAGAAACTTCACCTTGAATTTTCCAAAAGAGAATATCCCTGGATCCCAGTGTATAATGAATCTTATTTAACTGCTCTATTACATCAATGTTGTGTTATATATATATATATATATATATATATATATATATATTTACATTGCATTCATGGTACCTCAAAAGAACATCATTATCCTACACACTCAAAACTTCCTTCTCTGTGCATTCTTAGTACTTCCTTCTTCCTCTTGCTTTTCCTTTTCTCCACCCTCCCTTTTCCATTTTCTTCTTTTCTTATTGATCTTAGAGTTTCCTTCCCTCGCCTTAATTGTTTTGACCTAGAACTGCTGTTTGTCTTCCATTTTTCTTTTTGATTTGTTCAATTCAGAAAACACTCATTATCTACCATGCGTGCAGGTGTTGAGAATCGTATGTGAAGAAGAAATAACTTCTGCCTTGGCTAGTGAGCTTTTTTCCCTTTGGCTCCTAAGGAGGGGTAAGAAAAGCAAAACTAGAAATGTTTGAGGATCGAGGAGGAGGACAGAGTCAGCCTCTGTCTTTAGCATTATTAGCAAGGACCAAGTGCTCCAGCAGTGACCCCTGTAGTTCACTTGTGGCTACAATTCCTTAAAGGGGGAAAATCTTCAATCTGATACGATAGCAATGTCTGTAAATACAAATACCCTTGAGAGAAATCTACTTAATTAAGCTCTTCTTATTTGGGATTCCCAGGGTGCATTGTGCAATTTCTTTTATTATTATCAGTATATACCATTCTGCCTCTAATTGTGCTATTTCCCCCAAACCAGTAGGAGAAAAGTGGGGCAGGCCATTTTGAGACTCTGGGATTCTAATTTCCAGCGATACCTCCATCCCTGTCTCTAGTATTCTTGCTTCTTTGAAGATCATATTAACTGCCTCCACTTTCCCACATTCTTCACAGAGTAATTATCTTTGTGCTCTCAACCACTTACCTACTACCTGCACATCCATTCTCTCTGTTCCTCTAGAACTTTGAGGAAGGAGGGGCATGTCCAGACTTGCATGATTTCCATGTAGCTTTAAAGAACCATTTTCTGGAATTGCTTTTGAAATGGATCATTGCCATTTTCAATGGCATTCTTCCTTAGTATCTTGCCTTGACATTTCCTCCACGTTTTTCACAATAGTGTCCAGGAATAGAAACAGATATTCCATTCCTTTGCTTCAGTTGAGGTGTCCCCTTCCTCTTAATTAAAGAATAATGAAATGGCTTCCCTTTGCATGGAGTCTTGACATATTTTCTGGAATGTGACAATATACTTGTGAGTACTATTTTAGGGACATACTCCTCATTTATGAAGGATCTAGCATCTGTCACATTGCTAGGTACCTGCCTTAGCAAATTCTCAAATAGCAAAAACTGCTATGTACAACACTTATAGCGCTTCTTACTTTAAAATCACCCCAAATATATTTGGGGTTTTCCCCACATTCGTTAAAGAACTTTTCTTAATGAGGGACTATAGCAAACATGAGCTATCATGCGGTAGCAGGTTGAGAAAGTGAAATGTTAAACCCTGACAGCCTTAAGTTTTTTTTTAGTCTTGTCCTTTTTCTTTAAAATTCATGCAACACTTTGCATTCAATTCCATGGCATATTTACATTCATTTTAATACATTACTTAAAGCATTTTCTCCAAAGTGTTTTCAGTAAAACCAATAGATCAACATACACTGGTTTTACTCTGAGGTTTCATGTTAAGTCCAACTTGTCTCCCCTGATAGAGAAGCAGGAAAAGACAAGAAATTGCTTTTTCCTTCACGCTGCTCAACTAAGATAGAATTTCCAAGGCGCACCTGGGTAGCTCAGTCAGTTAAGCATCCAACTCTTGGTTTTGGCTCAGGTCATGATCTCACAGTTCATGAGTTTGAGCCCCCCATCTGTGCTGTCAGTACAGACCCTGCTTGGAATTCTCTGTCTCCCTCTCTCTCTGCCCCCCTCCTGCCTGCTCTTTTTCTGAAAATAAATAAACTTAAAAAAACAAAAATGAATTTCCATAGCTAACCTACTTGATTTTCTTCCTAGAAATGTACATACCCACTTTTCCCCTCACTCCTAAGTAAGCTGACATTTTACCTGACATTATATAAAAGCTTCACCTATTTGTCCATTATTTAATTATTTTTCCTGATGCTTGTGTATTTTAAGCATTTTTACATAGCTCCTTCTAGATGTCTTTGATTAGGAACTCCAAGAGGACAGGGGCGCCTGGGTGGGTCAGTCGGTTAAGTGTCTGACTTTGGCTCAGGTCATGATCTCACAGGTTGTGGGTTTGAGCCCCACATCAGGCTCTGTACTGACAGCTCGGAGCCTGGAGCCTACTTCAGATTCTGTGTGTGTGTGTGTGTGTGTGTGTGTCTCTGCCCCTCCCCCGCTCATGCTCTCTCTCTCTCTCTCTCTCTCTCTCTCTCTGTCAAAAATAAACATTAAAAAAAAACACAAGAGGACAAATACTTTGCTCTATTCTATAAATTACAGTGACTTATAGACCTAATGTATAACAAGATGTTTAATAAATGCATTTTGATGATGATTTTTGAATTTATATTCCACAACTTTCTTTATATAACCTTCTTGTTTGGAGTAATGTGGATTTATATTGCACTCCCAGTGGTTCCCTGTTAGAGACATGGTTAGCAATAAGAAAGAAGTAGGCAATAACAGTAATTGTTGATATCAAAATGGCATCGGGGCTCCTGGGTGGCTCAGTCAGTTAAACTTCGGACTTTGGAGTAGGTCATGATTTCATGGTTTGTGAGTTCAAGCCCTGCATCAGGCTCTGCACTGACAGTGTGGAGCTTACCTGGGATTCTCTTTCTCTCTCCCTATCTCCTCTCTCAGAATAAATAAATCAACTTTTTTAAATGGCACAAATTAAAAAAAAAATAATATAATATGTAAGAGATTTTATTTTTATTTGAGATTAATTCTTGGTTGAGAGTGTCTGTTAGTGACTATGTTGGTACAAATTGTAAAAAAACAAAAACAAAAACCAAACTTAGACCTAAAACCAAAGGTTCTAGAAATCAGAATATATTTGCAGGTGAAGCCTCATCCTTGAACTTGAGCTCTCCAGAGTTGCTGGTAATATGCCAATAAACCCGAAGGATGAAACGCCAGAAGTAATTGACCTGTAGTCCATCCCCAATAAAACAACATGAAATTACAATCCTCTCTAGCCCAAACCTCTAACCTATTACTATTCCTAGAGAGAAGAGTGCATTGTTGCACTGAGGCAAGGTGTTGGCAGGCAACCAGTGCTCCCTCTCCTTTTGCTCTAAAATGCATTGAATAGGCTGTTGAACTTGTTTATATTATTTGCTTCAGTGGCTTCCTTTGGCAAATTACTCCCTGTCTTTATTGTTAAATTCGGTGTACTGGTAGTGTTTTAATTTTAGTTTGTAGCCTAGTGTTTAACGTTTCCACTAGTGTAAACAATATTGGATAAGCTGATACTCTCTCTGAGACAGAAGCTTATAAAGTTTATCTCATCCGTTTGGAAGTTTTTTACTCAACACCTACAAAGTCTTTATTTTTTGCACTTAAAATTATCTCAATTTTATGGGATCCATAATTAATACCTATAACCTTGTCCTTTGCTCTACCTCTAGGCAAGGCAGCCTCTTCCTTACCTCCTTTGAATGCTTAATAGTGAAGTCAGTTTCTCCGTACCATTCTTTGCTCACTAGCTCTGGAGACATGCAGACTTTCCCCGTGTATTGCACAAGACACCTCGTTGATCTTTCTAGTTTTATTGCACTAGTTCTTTGTTTTCCACAGGAATCCCTGCTGGCTTGTCCCTACAGGATTCTTGCTGTATTCTGAATTACCTAATTAGTCTAAATCTCTAAACCTGAACTCTGGATTCTAGTAAATCAGAGGGACAACTTAGATGCCTGGTCCTTCCTGGAAGAGACAATCCATTTTCCATGCTTGGTAGTTTGGTAGTCCTTCTGTATTTATCTTTAACATAGTTTCTAGATATCTGTGTAATTTATGCTTCTAGAAATAGTATCACAGGAACATTTTGCATATATGTTAAGAAGCCAAGTATTTTTATATGGCGGGGTTTTCCCTGAAAAGTGTGCCTTTCCAAAGAAAATGTCAAAGAATAACCTCTTATATTGCCCTGACTGCTTGAATTTGGAGTATTGTATAGTCCATCAAACAATCAACCTCTTCTGCTTGAATATCCATCTGAAGGGTAAGTTACTGCTCAGAGTTCAAATACTAGTTCAATCCCTATCTAGAGCTTCTGGCCTCTCTCTACCTCATTGTCTGGTAGAGACAGTGAGAAAGGACTGTCAGGTTCTTTTACTTATTGTGTAATGCACATTTTGGAGATTATAGGAGTCCTTTTGCCTTATTCTCTACCCGATGACTTTTCACATAACTTCTAGAATTTGGGCTCTCAGTGACTCATGAACATTATGCAGGTTGTCTTAAGGCCTCTCTTGTTTGTCTTTAGGTACTTCAAGATGACCTTAATATTGGAGGTCTGCCTACCACATACTGGGTGGTACCTCCCACTGAACATTTCTGCCCATTTTATGGCACAGATTCTTCTCCTCACAGATCTAGAGCACCATGGGCATCTAGCCCAGCTGACACACACCATGAGGCACAAAGATGAGTTAGGTCATCTATGCCTACAGAGACCATGGATATTGATACAATGGCTGCTGAGCTCACATGTGGCCATGACAGATCTCATGCCCCTCAGCAGCTCTCTCTACTCTTAGTACATGGGTCATAAACAATGTAAGCAGTTTTTTCCATCCCTCCATGGCGCACTCAGTGAAGGTACAAGTCTCCCCAATCCCCAGGTCTAAGGTAAATGCTCATATTCGCCACACTAGTGGAGTAGACAGTCAATTATTCCCCTGTACAGATTTTTTTTTCAAGATGTCCATACAGTATCATAAAATCAAGGTCACATAGGTCGAGGGCAAAACTGTCTTCTTACCAATGAGGAACCTGAGACTTTGTGTGGTCAAGTGATTTGTCCAAAGTCTTGGCCAAATCTAGAACTTGAAAATCTGTTTACTACAGTCCTTGCAGACAGTTTTGAAATACAGCTATCACAGCCTTGGGGCCATGATTAAAGTTGTCAAAGACTATTTTTCACATTGCCCATTCTTTTCCATAACTTTTGATACTTCACCCTAACAATCCTGATATTCTACTCCTTCCTTTGGAAAATTAGTTTGCCTATTTCAGACTATCACTGATGGGATTGTTCTGTATAAGTTAATGACATGAAAAAAACTACAAGTGTTGACAACCAGGCCTTTGAGAATTAGATGAACTTTCTTAAAAAAAGGGGGGGGGGAGGGGTGCCTGGGTGGCTCAGTCAGTCAAGCACTGGTTTCATCTCTGGTCATGATCTCACAGCTCATGAGTTCCAGCCCTGCGTCAGGCTCTGTGTGGACAGCTCAAAGCCTGGAGCCTGCATCAGACTCTGTGTCTCCCTCTCTGTCCCTCTCCCACTTGTGCTCTCTCTCTCTCTCTCTCTCTCCCTCTCTCTCTCTCCAAAATAAATCAACATTAAAAAAAAAAGACCATACCCACAAATTTTTGTTTGTATATATGTTGTGAATGTATATAGTGAAATATAATAGATATGTGTATATATGTATATAAACATCTAATACTTAAATGAAAAGACTCAAACAATTCATAATATAACATTAGCTGCTTTTTTCAGTTGTCAGTACATTATGAACCTCTTTTCATAATTTTAATGGCTGATAAAATCACACTGTATAGGTATATCATATTATACTATACTACACTAATACATATTATACTATGTTCTAAACAGTGAGGTTGTTTATATTTTCCTACTATTCATAATGATCCTTAGAGTTAAGTCTTTAAATACATACATGATTGTTCTCTCTGCATAAATTCCTAGAAATGAATTTTAAGACATTGAATAAAAAATGCCAAATCAATGGACAAAATTTATCTTGCATATTCTAATTGCAAATGATTGTGGTATTCTCTGTTAGTAATAGATTTTTATGTTGAAATAGTCATTATTTAGAAATAGTCATACTTTTTAAGATAGTGACAAGTTTTTATGGAATATTCAGGAGTAAATCTGAATGACGGTTTTGTTTCTTTTTTTTTAAATTTCTTTTTAAAGTTTATTTATATTTGAGAGAGAGAGAGAGAGAGAGAGAGAGAATGGGGGAGGGGCAGAGAGAGACAAAGACAGACTCCGAAGTAAGCTTCGGGCTCTGAGTTCTTAGCACAGAGTGTGACACAGGCTTGAACTCACAAGCTGTGAGATCATGACCTGAGTGGAAGTCAGATGCTTAACTGATTGAGTGACCCAGGGGCCCCTAATTTTTTTAAGTTTTATTTATTTATCTTGAGAGAGACAGAGACAGTGCAAGAGGGGAAGGGGCAGAGAGAGAGACAGACAGGACGAGAAAGAATCCTAAGCAGGCTCCACGCTGCCAGCACAGAGCCCAACATGGGACTCGAATTTACAAAACTGTGAGATCACGATGTGAGCCGAAACCAAGAGTTGGCTGCTTCACCGACTGAGCCACCCAGGCTCCCCTGAATGATAGTTTTCTAAACTTGTCAGGAATCTGTACTTCAGTCCACAGCAGTGGACTCTCAAACTCCTCTGACACAGATCGAACAACCAGTTGGGTCTTATTAGCCATTGAAATACGTTGTGTGGCTGTGTCCTCTCCTGGGTAAGCTGAGGGTGACATTTATCTGGCTTTCTGGAAGAGCTGAAACATCAGTTGGCTCACATTTAATTTGAGGCTCTGGGATTTTCTTCTCCCTTCACTAGACCCGGTTGTCTCCTCCATCTTCCCTGACTATGCCAGACATCAACCTGGACTGCAGGGCAGACCTGTCCTTGTCTCCGGGGTCTTCCTAGGTTCTTATATTGTTACTCTTTTCATTAATGAAAGTTTTATCTAATTGGCCAGCTTTTTTTAATTCATAGAAGAAAATGCTTGTTGCAAAAGGCTTACAACTTAAACTACACTCAGAACTTAAACTTACAACTTAAACTACACTACTAAAGACAGAGGTAAAAATTAGTTGAAATTATTTACCTAAGATCTTGTAAACACTGATGTTATATTTTAATCAGAATTTGAAACTGCATGTGCAATTACTATTTTTTTTCAAGTAGACTCTATGCCCAACATGGGGCTTGAACTCATGACTTTGAGATAAGAATCACATACTCTACCAACCAAGCCAGCCAGGCACCCCTGGAAATGCAATTATTACCAGATTTTCAGTTTCATTTAGTTATAGCTATAAAAGGTCAAATATATTATTTTCTATTAATTAAAAAAAAAAAGGTTGATTTACCTGGAGAAGGGACACACTTCTTAACCATCAAATTCAATTATTTTCATTTTATTCAGGATTCTGTTGATGTTCTAAGGAAGTTAAAGTTGATTTAAATAGTAGGAATATAGGGGTGCCTGGGTGACTCAGTCTGTTGGGTGTCTGACCCTTGATTTGAGCTCAGGTCATGATCTCACGGTTCGTGAGTTCAAGCCCTACGTTGGGCTCTGTGCTGGCAGCATGGAGTCTGCTTGGAATTCTCGCTCTACCCCACCCCTCTCTCTACCCCTCCCTGACACACACGTGCACACTCTCTCTCTCAAATTAAATAATTTTTTTTAAGCAGCGGGACTTGGATTATTTAAAAATTTTTTAATGTTTATTTATTTTTGAGAGACAGAGAGACAGAGCATGAGTGGGGGCAGGGGCAGAGAGAGAGAGGGAGACACAGAATCTGAAGCAGGCTCCAGGCACTGAGCTGTCAGCACAGAGCCCAATGTGGGGCTCAAGCCCACATACTGTGAGATCGAGCTGAAGTCGGATGCTTAACTGACTGAGCCACCCAGGTGTCCCATTAGCTTATTTTTAACTTGCAATAAAATCAGTGGTTTTAAATCATTCATTCAATATATATTGATGGAGCTTCTACTATGTGCAAGGTACTATTTTAGGACCTTGAACACAAAAGAGAGCAAAATATTTGCCTTCCAGGAGTTTTTTTCTAGTGAAAGAAGAAAGAAAATTAGCAACTAATACAATACTATGGTATATGTATACATATACATATCATGTATATATATATTATATAAAATAATATATTCTATTTGTATAAAATATAGAATATCATATAGTATGTTAGAAAGTGACATGGAAAAAAATAGAACTGGGGAAATGGAATCTTAAATACAGATTAAATAAAGTAGACAGTTCAGATTTTACTGAGAGGCAAAAAAATGGAAAGAAGTGGAGGGGGTAACCAAGGGTTACCTGGGCATTGGTGTTCCAGGCAGAGAGGACAGCCATCTGGACAGAATTTATAGGTTTGGGAATCTTCAGAATATAGAGGATATGTAAAATCATGAAGAAGCATGAGATCACAAAGCAGTAAATATAATTTTTTTAAAAAGAGCCAAGTTTTGAGACCTGATCCTCTCCAGTTTAATTAAGATAAGAAGAGAAAAGCACTACCACCAAAGGAAACTGAGAAAGACTAACCAGTAAAGCAAGAGAAAACCCAAAAGATGTGGCTCCATGGGTCACAAGTGAAGAATGGGCATCAATGAGAAGGAAGTGATTGGTTTTGTTAATTGCTTCTGATGGGTCAAGTAAAAGGCAGATTGAGAACTGGCCATTGCATGTAACAATCATGGAGACTACTGATGGCCTTGATAAGGGCAATTTTAGTGTGCTGGTGGAATTCAAGCCCAATTTGAAAGAGTTTAAGAGAGAATGGGTAGAGAAGACTTAGTGTGTGCATTGATAATTATTTCAAGGAGTTTTGTCACAAAAAGGAGCAAAGGAAGCTAGGGTGCCTGGGTGACTCAGTCTCTTAAACATCTGACTTTGGCTCAGGTCATGATCTCACAGTCCATGAGTTCAAGCCCTGAGTCGGGCTCTGTGCTGACAGCTGGGAGCCTGGAGCCTGCTTCTGATTCTGTGTCTCCCTCTCTCTCTGCCCCTCCCCTGCTCATGCTCTGTCTCTCTCTGTCTCTCAAAAATAAATGTTAAAAAAATTTTTTTTAAGGATCAAAGAAAGGACAGTAACTGGAAGGGAAATGGTGTCAGGAGAAAGTTGTTATTATTTTTTTATTGAAAGAAATAACAGCATATTTATATGAAAATGATCCAATTGAGAGTGAGAAATTAATGACATGGGAGAAGGAAATAATTACTGCCTCAGTGTCCTTGAACAAGCAAGATGGGATGAGACCTAGTGTATAAAGAAAAGGAAGATACTGAAGAGATTTTAATATACGTTGACACTGCATAATGTCAGGGTGTTCTAAATAGTCCAAGGAGTCCAAGATTCAGAGTGAAGGTTGGGAGTGCATAGATAGGTATCTGGGGTTGTTGTCACTTTTTTTCTAGGTTTTTAATTTTTTAATTAATTCTTAAACATTAATTCTTAAACATTCTTAAACAATGGCCATGAAGATAGTGGTCAAATCTGTTTTATCTATGTGCCTGGTGCCTAGCATGGGTCCTGGCACATTAAATAGGCACTTAATAAATATTTTCCAGTTGACTAGATGAAGGAGATATTTTATTTTTTTCCTCTTTTACCTGTATTTCTTAAAATCAACCTAATTAACATTTATTACTTTTTAAATTAAAGAATATTATTAATCTTAAAAAGATAAATGGACCCAGGAATCAATCATTGATGATTTAAAGTGAAATGCATTATTTGATAGTCTACCTTGGGTGATTTGCTAAATACTGTGTAATTCTGAACCAAATTTAAATAATATACATTGGATGCCAATAATGTGGTAAGGATTTACATTTATGTAGTAAAATATATAATCAGCCCCACTTTACAGACGAGGAAACTGAGGCTCACAGATGTTAAGTAACCTGCCTAAAATCACAATGTGAAGTGGAAGACCAGACCTTATCCTTTATCTGCCTGACTCCCTGCTCCTTTCACTCAATCCGCTACTTCACAGATCTGTCCATTGTAATGCAGGTACTCTGCATAAAAATATTACCCAAATGCCCAATGCAATGTTTTCTTCAAATCAGATTTATTCTAAACAGTTTTTTCACCACAAAAATTCAGAACTGTTTTCTAGCAGTTTTATCTTGGCCTAAAGAATATCTTAAACTATTAGCCTTTAAAGATCTGGAAAAGCACATTTGAATGAGTTCAAAGAATCGTCCTCAAATAACATAATGTGTAGCTAGATTGTGGTTTATAACATGTACCTATCTTTATTACCCAAGGGGAGGTGGGGGAAGAGAAGAAGTTTACAGTATTGCAACCCATCCATAATTTGGAGCCCTGGAAAACTACAAAGCAGAAAGTGAATTACTTGTGCTTTTTTCCAAGGTGGAATTCCAACGGACTGAGAAAAAAGAACAGAATTTAAGTCAGTTTTAGCTGTGTTCTGCTTGTTTTTTAATTTGAGGTACATTCATAAGCACTGTAAACGTATTTTCAAATAATATTAAATATATATGAAGCAACAGGTGAACGCTTCCTTGTATCTCCTTCTGATTTACTCCCCTTGTAATTGGTAAGCACAGTCAGTGCTGTCCATGTATCCTCTTAAACCTGTCTGTGGACAGTTAAAAAATGCTACCTTGATGTTCTTTTCTTTGGAACATATTGGTGAACCACATTCATATTAATACCTGCAGAGTCTATCATATTGTGAATGTGTCGTTACTCATTTAACTACTTCTGTACGGAAAGACATTTGAGACTTTTCACAATTTCACAAATACAAATACAAATAGTGCTACAACAAGCACCTATGTATTTCCAAAGAATATGTTCCTAGACGTAAAATTGCTAATCTAAAGGTTCGGGCAGGGGCACATGGGTGTCTCAGTCGGTTAAGTGTCTGTCTGACTCTTGATTCCAGTTCAGGTCACGATCTCACAGTTCTTTAGATTGAGCACAGAGCCTGCTTGAGATTCTCTCTCTTCCCTCTTTCTCTGCTCCTCCCCCACAGGCATCCTCTCTCTCAAAATAAATAAAATAAAATTTAAAAACGGTTTTGGCATTAGAAATTTTGGACAGATATTGCCAAATTACCGAACAAAACAACTGTCTCCTTAACCATATAGGCAAAATCCTGCTATCATAGCCCTTTGGTAACACTGGATATTATTGGACTTAAAATCTGGCAATCTGGGGTGTGTGTGTGTGTGTGTGTTTTACTGGTGTCTGAGTTTTAATTTGCATTTTCCTGGTTAGTAGAGAGGTTGAGCTTCCTTTCATATATGTATGAAAGGTATTTCTTTTTTCTATTAAATACCTCCATAGAATTAAAAATATGCCCAGCTTCTCAATGATTTCTCCTTTTAGTTTTTATTGAAATATTCCAGAGGGTACCCAAATTCCACCCAGAACATAACAGTATATATGTCAAGGTCGTTATTTTCTAAATGGAAATTATTTATTTTTGTAGAATTTTTATTGACTATAAAAGTAAATTATGATAATGATAAGAAAAAAAAAGATCTAGGTGTGCAGACAACTATTAAGAATACTATTATGAAAAATGTTAAAACCACTTAAAACAAAAACAGGGGTAACCACCACTAACATTTGGGTTAACATACATATATATACTTAACATGGTTTTGTAATATACCATTTTACAGAAGTGACAAAAGATTACACGTATTGTTTTGAAATCTGAAGTATTCTTTTAAATTTTAATTTATTTTGTTTTGTTGTGAGAATAACATACGCTCATGGTAAAGCATGCAAATATGTAGAGAAGTGTAAGGTGGAACTCAGAAGTTCCTGCTCTGCCCTGCCCTTGATAATTTTTTTGGTTTGCTAAATTACTTCCCTTAAAGCTGCCTTATTTTGGCATCCAGACTGCTATAGGAAGCCTACATAAGCAAGAATGAGGTAGAAATTCCCTCAAAATATTCACTGGCAATAACTAATCCAGAATTTTGCTTTTTCTAAAGTTTCATGGATAATCTATAGCCTTGGGGTTTGAAGACATGATTGGAGTCCCATTTCTGCCATTTACAGCATTAAAAACTGCTTCATTCCTCCTCGGTTGTAAAATGAGATTAGTAACACATACCTCTCCAAGATACTCTGCAAATTAGATGACAGTACTGCCCGACACAAGGGAAAGTGCCCAATAAATTTGATTTGACTTTGAATTTTCCAAACTACTCTGTATAACTGTGTTTATCTTATAACTAGATTTATACAGGAAAAAAAAATGTTATTTTCACTTCATTCATTCATAACCCAAAATCTGTCGTCACAAAGATGGCAAAGAAGATTTCTTTTTAAGTATTGTGTCGTAAAATGTTAGACTTTTACCAGGTCATAACATTTATTATTTTCAAGCAAAGGGAGTCTAAACTGTTTTGAAATCATTATGTCCTGAAAATGAAGAGATGCATAAATATGAGTAAGCACATAAAACTTATAAGTAGCCTCTGGTTTTGTTGTTGTTGTTGTTGTTGTTGTTGTGTTTATTGACATTAGAGTGATGTATTTAATCATGATAATCTTAATATTTCTATGAAGAATCTATTCTGGACAGGGCAATCTTTAAATAAAAGGTTTGGCCAGAATGATGTCAACAATTAATACGATCCATATTTGTGACATTTTTCA
Source organism: Prionailurus bengalensis (assembly GCF_016509475.1). Classification (NCBI taxonomy): domain Eukaryota; kingdom Metazoa; phylum Chordata; class Mammalia; order Carnivora; family Felidae; genus Prionailurus; species Prionailurus bengalensis. The sequence goes on from NC_057345.1 coordinate 155,441,984, forward strand.
AATCTACTCCTTTAGGAATTTCAGTTCCAGTCTAAATAAAAAGGGAATTCGCTTTTAAAAATATTTTCCCTCTGCTTACTTTCCTATCCTTTTAACTTTTAAAAAATTGTTTTACTGAGGTAATGTCTATGATTTTGTTTTTTTTTAGTAAAGACTTTTATGGCTTACTTAAGGGAAACTACCTTTTGCATTCTTGATTTTTTGACTCTGGCTACTTAAACTACTCTTAGCTATATTGAGATTGCCTGAAAGGTGTTGAAAGAATAACTTGGAGCTGGTGTTTCCTATTGTGAAAATATTTCATTTATAATCTGTGCCCATAGAGGCTGAATTGTTATGAAGTCTACATCTTAGAACCCTATTAAATCTGGCTAGGACCAGAAATGATTGTCATTTTTTTTCAGTGTGAAAATATGATAGGATTTCCAAGACTCAAAACTAAAATCTATTCATTTAATTGGGAGAGTTGAAAGTCAAGATAGTAAATGAAACTTAAACTTACATGCCCAATTTGAAAGTTTAAGTCTCCTGGGGCGCCTGGGTGGCTCAGTCGGTTGAGCGGCCGACTTCAGCTCAGGTCATGATCTCACGGTCCGTGAGTTCAAGCCCCGCGTCGGGCTCTGTGCTGACAGCTCAGAGCCTGGAGCCTGTTTCAAATTCTGTGTCTCCCTCTCTCTGACCCTCCCCCGTTCATGCTCTGTCTCTCTCTGTTTCAAAAATAAACGTTAAAAAAATTTTTTTAAAAAGAAAATTTAAGTCTCTAGGGGCACCTGGGTCACTCAGTTGAGCATCATGATGACTTTTGCTCAGGTCATGATCTCACAGTTCATGAATTCAAACCCTGTGTCAGGCTCTGTGCTGACAGCTCAGAGCTTGCAGCCTGCTTTGGATTCTGTGTCTCCCTCTCTTTCTGCCCCTCCCCGGCTTATGCTAGCTCTCTCTCTCTCTCCCAAAAATAAATAAGTGAACACTAAACAAAGAAAAAGAAAAAAATTACATCTCTAGTCCACTAATCCAAGTTAATAGCAATTGTTTGCTTATGAAACTAGGTGAATAGAGAACTTGACCTCTCTAACATAGATAGTGCTAGGGTTTTAGTCAATTATTTGATTTCCTTAAGAAATACACCCTACTTACTTACTCAACCTTAATTAAAGCTTAATGTGGTAGTTCTCAGTTACACATAACATTATTATTCTGAATGAGCTGTTACATTTTTCTTCTATGTTATTCCATTTAAATCTTCACAAAATTGCTGAAAGACACATCTCTTCACTAGCACTCAAATTGGGAAGAATCAAAGGGGTGGGGAGTGTGACACAATCTAGCATGACAACGAGATAGAGGCTACACATTAAAACCCCCTACAAGGCCACACAGGCTCTAGAGTACAATGAAGATTCATCATTATGGCCGCCTGAAGGAGGCCAGTTTTTCTGTAGTCCATATGGTACAGATGATGTATCTTTTCACATTTGTATTGATGTCTTGAGATAATCATCAAAATGACCTTGGAAATGTGTGGAGTAAAAAAATGATCAGCCCAGCCCATGGTTTTCCTGTAGTCTGTGGCTCCTCACTGAAGAATCCTAACATTTTAGAATGGGAAACATATCAAGTCTTTAGCAATTAAACTGTTATTACATGTAGAACCGTGAGCATTCTTAAGATCTGGCTCAATGACCTTAGCCTTGGCAAGGAATTCAACATGTAGTAAAATGATAAACATTCTTCCCAGACTATGCTGATCATTGTTCATGATTTGAGGGCAAAAACAAAGACATTAATAAAAAACCCACCAATCATTCAAACGTCACTGGCAACGCATGAACAAAAACAGAAAAGAGAAAGAAAGAAAGAAATGCATGCCAACTGAAAGAAGGCAAAATGTTACTTTGATATTGTAGAATGTTATTGTAAATAAGAGCCTATCTTGAAGAGCAATTTAATATATCAGTGAGCTTGTGGATGAATTATGATGTGGTCCTGTGGGACAAAGAAAATCAAGGGGAACAGAGTGGACAATTTATTTTGAATTGAGTGGGGATGGTATTAACAGCTCAATTAAGTGCCAACAGTTTAGAATTAGCTAAGAGCCATTGTCTTCCTGGGACAGATAAATTCTAGCCATTCTAACTTGCTTTATGTTTCACATAAATGTGAACTAAAATGTGCTTACATTGTTCCTGTTGACAACAGAACAAACCAAAAATGGCTTCATTTGCTGAGTACAAATGAAGATTCATCCATCCTCATTTTCTAGATCACTGTCAAGGCACACATTCTTTTAAGTTTCTCTATATACATTAAGGTAGATACATTTTCACTGAAGAAACCTGGTCCGACCCATTCTGAATCGTCGCCATTCCTACCTGTCCTACTCTCTCCCTGTCCCCAGCACTCGTTCACTGACTGTCTTAGGACGCCACCATCACTCTATAGGTAAAAAAAGGTTTTCTCGTCAGTTGTTCTGCACTAGATTCGGGGCTCTGCCAAGAACAGCTGTTTGATAAAATGGGCAGTGGTCAGCTTTTCCTCAAACACAGGTTCTTTGCATTTTTGCTGTTATCACATAATCTTGCTATTTCCACCTCATCTCCTGAAAACAACTTATTTTCCTTTACCTCTCAAGTCACTCTTCCAGGTCTACTTTTCCTTACCATTTTCTGTCATTTGTTTTCAGAGCTAGAGAGCTTTTACAGGACCTTCCTGGGCTGCCATTCTTTGATTCCACATCTGCCTGAGCTTTAAACAGAATCCCAAGGACATTCCCACACGGAGTGTTAAAGCTATTGTTTCACACTTGCTAGATCAAGCTAATACCCCTCATCAGTCCATCTCCACTCAGAGCCTTAGGATAGACATACTGCTATGTGTTGTCCCCACCCAGTATAAACTCTGTAAAAGAATATTGAAACAGACATCTTCAAAGATCCTACCAAGAGAAAATGAAGTATCCTTCACACCTTATTTTCATAGCGCCTTAACATCTTAACGTAGTGCTTTAACGATTTCCCCAAACATCTTTTAGTCTCCTCCAGAATCGTGGAAACTCCTGCTGTTTGTCTGTCTGCCCCTCATCTTTTTCTTTCTCTGTGGTCCCTAAATACTAAATCACAAGAGGAAATGGAGAAATTACACATTAAAAATTCTCCTGTGTATCCAGCAATGGCAGAAGTCAGTTTCAAAAGCCCCTGCAGATCTTGATAATAACTATTTCTTTCTAATTCTAGCTGTTCATTGCTAAAATAGAAAGCTGGGAGCAGAACAAAATTGTATTTCCAGTGGAATCTAACTTGTAGCACTTCATAACAAAGTAAAAAGTATGCTTACTAAAGTGCTGATTTATAAACTATGGCTATGTCATAAAGTGCTGGGCTACCACTCTGGATCTGGTAGGAAAACAGGAATATTCAGAGAATTCCAAAAAGAACAGCTCAGAACTCCCTACGAGTTTAGGCTACAATGCCAACCTGTCTTCAAGTGAGCCAGATACACAGAGGGAAATCTTCAAGAGCACATTAAGAGTCACTAAAAAATATGGAAATTCAATAAATACAAAAAAATGTGAAAAAGCAATCATGTTTATTTCTAATGAAGAGTCTAGCCTATTAATTCTCATGGCATGATGACAAAGCAATAAGAGAGCCCACATCCTTGGTTTATGAAGACTTTATGAAAAATACTGTCCTCTGAAGTATGGAAAAATCACTTTGCTGGGAAGGCCAGTGTTCTCACATAAAATTTCTGATCATTGGGCTTGCCCACATTTTTCATTTATAAGCATGTTGGGCAGGGTCACTCAAGGAAAATTTAATTAAAAGAGAAAAGGGCTATTAGTTTGCTGTAAGTGGGTAAATCATAATTACATGGACTTCCTTGTTAATTCAAGTATATTATATACTAAAATTGTCTCATCACAGAAATTTCACTTTGTGGTGCTCTCAAGCCCACCCCCTACTCCAGACCCCTGCAGCTGTCTTGATCAGTAATCTAGAAAGAAAACCAAACATCCATTGCAACACAAAGCTCATCCTGTCATTCAGTGTTAAGATGAGTCATGTTCTGGTATTGGCAGTGTAATTGTCAGCTATGGACACGGGAGGAGAGTAAAAGTTGGTACTTTTCACTATGGACTGGGTACTATGGACTGGGTACTCTGTTGGTCACTTTATTTATTTTTTAATGTTTATTTATTTGAGAGAGAGAGAGAAAGAGAGCACACACAAATGGGGGAGGGGCAAAGAGAGAGGGAGAGAGAGAATCCCAAGCAGGCCCCACACTGTCAGTGCAGAGCCCAACAATGTGGGGCTCGATCTCATGAACCGTGAGATTATGACCTGAGCTGAAATCAAGAGTTGAACGCTTACCCAGCTGAGCCACCCAGGTGCCCCCCTGTTAAGTCATTCTATATTCATATCTCCTTTAATCTGCAGCAACCTGAAAGGTACATACTATCATTATCTTCCTACACAGTCATCCACAGGCCCTGTGTCACTCCTGCCTTCCCTGAGATTGTAGCACTTGTCTCTCCCATCACACCTTCATAATTCTTGGTTATGTGAATATCCACCTAGATGATCTTTCCAGTAGTAGCTTTATGACTACCTTTTCCAGTAGTGTCATCTTTTACTTTCCTTCTGTGTACAAACCATACAACTTTTTATAACCAATAATCCCATTCCTTCCATGATCTCAATCTCAAGTAGCCCATTCTTCAACCACTAATTCCTATCTTTAGAGAAGCTCCTTACTTCTAGTGATCTGATTCTTGTAATTCTTCAGCCCTACTAAGACCTACCATGCATTGATCCCACCACCTTTCCACTCATGTCTTCCTTTCCTCCTGAACTACAGTAGATTCCATGGTCCATCATTGTAACTCAACTCATTACCCTCAAGTCCCTTCGCCCACCTCTCTTGCTGGCATGACCCCAGTCCAAGTTCAATCTAACATTCTGCCAGTTTCATATTTATTTCCAGCTGAACATGACTAGAGAAAAAAATGAGCATGACTAGAAAAAAAAAGTGCAACTATTATGATTTATTCCTATTTAAATTCATAACTACTAATTTCACCTGAGCCTTGTTTGTAGCCACTAATCCTCTTATTTTCCAGGTCTATCTAGTCCCTCCCTATCCAGATTCTCTCTTCTTCTTCTTCTTTTTTTAAGGTTTATTTATTTTTGACAGAAAGAGAAAGACAGCAGGAGCAGGAGAGGGGCAGAGAGAGGAGAAGAATCCCAAGCAGGCACTCTGCTGTCAACACAGAGCAATGTAGGGCTCCATCGCACGAACCGTGAGATCATGACCTGAGCCAAAATCAAGAGTCGGATGCTTAACCAACTCAGCCACCCTACGGATTCTCTCTTCCTATGACAAAACTTTAATACCTCCCCCATGATCTTAAAGATCAGCTTATGATCTTGTTTCCTGTTTCACAGAAAAAATTGAAGCAGAAGAGAACTTTCATAGGTCCCCCCCTACCATGGTTATCTCTACTTTCTATTTGTCAATTATGGATGACCTATTTATGTTTCTCTTCAAGAACAGAATTCTATTCTTAACTTAGCCACTAGATCTCATTCCTTATTGCTTACTGAAAGATATTTCTCCGTAGATACCCCTCTCTGATTTAATATATATATTATCAGTATCTTCTTCTACAATATCATCTCTATGAGCATATAAATAAAGTGAAAAGTCTCTTTTTTTTTCTACATTTCCTTCTACCTACTGCCTCATTTCTATCCACCCACTTAGCAAAACTCTTATTTACACTTTTTGGTCAGGCATTGCCCCTACCACTTTATCAAAACTGCTTGTCAAGGTCACATTGCCCTCCATGTTTCTAAATCTAATTGTAAATTCTAAGTCTTTCATTTATTTTGCTCATCAGTAGCTTTTGAGAGAAGTGATCACTCCCTCCTGCACCTTGCCCTATTTTTTAAAAATCTTCTTTATTTTGCTGCCAAGAAACCATACTTTCCTGGTTTCCTCTTACCAGCTTTGCTGGCTCTTGTCAGTTTCCTCTGCTGGTTCTTCCTCTTCCTCATTCCCTGATCACTAGACATTGAAGTGTGCGGGACTCAGTCCTCAGAGTATGTCTCTTCTCTGTTTATAGTCTAGAGGCTTTAAATATTTGTTGAATGGAAAATTTTTATCTTTAGCTTAAAATCCTTCCATGACCTTTATCTCCGATAGATAGATAGATAGACCTACACATTTGACAACTCCACCTGAATATATAATGGACATCTCAAAGTTAATTTGGCTGAACCTGAACTCTTGTTCTGCCCCATCCTTTGGAAAACTATTGCAGGCTTTCCCAGCACAAAGTGCTAACACCCTCCTTGAAACAATACAAGCAAGAATCCTTAGAGTCAAGGTGTCTCCTCTCTTTTCCCTCATTCAACATCCAGCAAATCCTTTTGACTCTACACTAAAATATATTCAGAATAAACCATCTTCACCTGATCCAAGCCACCACCATCCTTCATCCGGATAACAGCAGTGGTCTCCTAACTAGTCCATCTTTCAACCTTTACTCTGCTGCAGTATATTTTCAACACAGCAACCAGAGTCATCTTTAACCTTAATCAGATCTTTCACTCCTCTGTTGAAGACCCTCCAGTGACTATTTCACACAGAGTGAAAATCAAAGTCTTAGAATGGGCTACAAATGATAGCACTGTCTCCTGCTGTTCTTATTCCCTGATCACCTTGCTCAAATCTCTGGTCTTATCCCCTCCACCTCCTCCCTCCCTTGCTTACTGTTCTCCAACATTTTGCTTCCATGTTACTCCTGGAGCATGCCAGAGCCTTTGCAGTTACTATTTCTTTCTGGTATTCTCTTCACCCCAACTATTCTCATGACTCACTTCCTCACTTCCTTCAGGTCTTACCTCAAATATCACTTCTGAGTGAGGCTTTCTCTAATTGTTCCATTTAAAATTTGCCAACCACTTTCTACATTTCACTTTATTCCCCATCCCTTGTACACTTACCGCTATATAATATACTGTATATTTTATTTAGTCATTTTCTTTTTACTACTTATTTTCTTTGTCTCTTTTGTTACCTGCACTAATACAAGTGGGGCTTGAATTCACAAACCATGAGATCATGACCTGAGCCACAATCAGGAGTCGGATGCTTAACCAACTGAGTCACCCAGGCATTCCATATGTTGTTGGTTTGTTTGTTTTATTTTGTTTTGTTTTGAGAGATAGAGGGAGACAGAGAACCCTAAGCAGGCTCTACTCCCAGCAGGGAGCCCAATGTGGGGCTCAGTCCTACGACCATGAGATCATGACCTGAGCCTAAGTCAAGAGTCAGACACATAACTGACTGAGCCACCCAGGGACCCCCATAGTATATGTTTAATAAGTATTTTTTTCAAGAGTGAATTCAGTTTCCAGTTTAAATATGAGGCTTCACAGTATAAGCTCGAAACCAAAGAGCACTGGAACTCCCAGGGCTTGCCAAGTGTTCTTCACCTAGGCCTGATTACCAGATACTGGAGGAGAAGCTGGGGTGGTGATGACAAACCATACCTTGTTTACTCAATAATGGTGATGGTTACAGAAGATAGAGGTTGTAGTTCCAATACAATTTGGTAAATGAAATGGAAACAATGAGGAAAGGTCTTAGACTAGTTTCACAAATTCAGAAGCTGAATCTTAATAGATGAGTGGGCATTATTAGGTAGATGAAGGAAAGAAGAGATATTTCAGGTGATAAGAATAGCACGTACAAAGACACGAGGTATATAGTTGCATTTTTATGTTCAGTTACCTATTCCTAAGGGATAATAATTAACACACCCATACACATGCACGCACAAGTTTTGATAGAAGATAGGACTGAGGCAGGAAGCAGAGTCCAGGTAATGGAGTCTTGGTGCCATGCTAAGAATCCTGACAGTGAGTCACTTAGGAGTTCATCAGGGGAGTTCTTTGATTACATTTGGTTTAGATTGCCCCCCTGGTGGCAGTGTGAAGGGGGGGACCAGTAACTAAACTAGTGAAATAGTCCTGTTCAGCAAAAAAGTCCTGACGTAGGACAGCAGCAATAGGGATGCTGCTGAAGAGGCAGAAGGATGATACATTTGGAGGGAAAGTCAGTTATTCTTAGTACCTAAATAAGTAGAACTAGGAGTGAGAGCAGGAAAGCATTGAGGATGATTCCAAGTTTCTTGACTTTAGCGGCAGGGGTGGTGTTACTGGGCTAAGACACAGGATGTAAGAGAAAGATGTCTGGTGGTAATGGTACAGGTTCATTGTTGGACACACTGCCTTTAAGACACCTCAGGAAAATCCAAGTGGTGAAATGAGTCTTACTATCCAACGAGATGTCAAAATCAGAAATGTAGACAGGAAGGTCACCTACATAAATGTAGAAATCAAACCGTGAGAATGGGTCTGACTGTCAAGCCAAGAACAGGGTACAGGAAGCAGTGAGTCAGAAATGCTGGGGAATACTGCGTGGGAAGGATTGCAGGAGAGAGGGCTGGATGGAGGGGAACCTACCATGGCAGTCAAGAATCAAAAGTCAGATTGGTGGGGGGCACCTGGGTGGCTCAGTCAGTTAAGCATCTGACTTCGGCTCAAATCATGATCTCATCGTTCATGAGTTGGACCCCTGCATCAGGTTTTCTGCTGTCAGTGAAGAACCTGCTTTGGATCCTCTGTCTCCTTCTCTCTGCCCCTGCCCTGATCTCTCTCTCTCTCTCTCTCTCTCTCACACACACACACACACACACACACACACACACACACGTCTCTCTCTCTCTCTCTCTCTCTCTCTCTCTCTGTCTTTCACCCTCTCTCTCTCTCAAAAATAAAATAAACATAAAAATATTTTTTTAGGGGCACCTGGGTGGCTCAGTCGGTTGGTCATCTGACTTTGGCTCAGGTCATGATCTCGCAGTCCGTGAGTTTGAGTCCCACGTAGGGCTCTGTGGCGGCAGCTTGGAGCCCAGAGCCTGCTTCAGATTCTGTGTCTCCCTCTCTCTCTCTCCCTCCCCTGCTCATACTCTCTCTCTCTCTCTCAAAAATAAATAAACATTAAAAAAAAACACCTCAAGTCAGAGAGGTGGCAGATAACTAGAGGAATTTAATGCAAGTGATGGAAATAGAGTATTTTTTAATGTTTATTTTTATTTTGAGAAGGAGAGAGAGAGAGAGAGAGACAGAATGTGAGTGGGGGAGGGGCAGAGAGAGAGGGAGACACAGAATCTGAAGCAGGCTCCAGGCTCTGAGCTGTCAGCACAGAGCCTGATGCGGGGCTTGAACTCACAAACGTGAGATCATGACATGAGCGGAGGTCAGAGGCTTAACTGACTGAGCCACCCCGGTGCCCCGGAAATAGAGTATTTTTAAAAGGGGAAAAGATAAGGGGAAAGTTCTTCTGGAAAAGTCAGTTTTAAAGGAATGGTGGGAGCAGATGCCTTATTAACCACTAGATGAGAGATTTTAAATTAGAATAATTTTCAAAAATACTGGGTACAGAGAAGAGAGAAGTGGGGCAATATCAAGACAGCAAGGCAAGAAGAGTTTTTGGTTTTTCTTTGAATGAGATGAGAAGCCTATGATCTGGGCTGATATTTACACCAAGATTACCCACTAGTTTTTTATGGCTGGTCCCAGATCTGGATTGCTGGTTTGTCTATTCTGAGTGGTCAGAATCCAGAGTAGTTAGTCAGTGCCCAGAGTCCCTGCTAAATATTTTTAATATTCTCTTTTTAAATATTTTTAATATTCTCTCAGTTATACGCTAAAGAGAAGAGAGTAGAAAAAAAGAATGGCGATCTCTTATAGCGGAGGTCAGCAAATTAAGGCTGAGAGCCAAATTTGGCCACTAGCTCTTTATATATGGCCCTCAAACAAAGAAGGGCTTTTTAGTGATTAAAAAAAATAAGAAGAAGAACATTTCACAGCACATAACAATTTTATGAAATTCAGATTTTGATGTCCATATATAAAGTTTTATTGGAACATGGACGCATCCATTTGTTTGCATATTGTCTACAGCTGCTTTCCCATCACAACAACAGAGTTGAGTCATTGTGACAGCGACCATATGTCTGGCAAAAGCCTAAAATATTTACTATCTAGTCTATTACAGAGAAGACTTGTTGACTACTGATTTATAGTACAATTTCCGAGAAAAGAGAGGAAGTAGGGATCAAGGCACACATAGAGGTATTGGCCTCAAACAGGAGAAAAGATAACTTGATCCTAGGAAAGAGGGAAGGTGTGATAGAATTGTGCAAATATAAACAGGTTTGTAGCTAGAGGAGAAAGAGGAGGGCGCCCCCCACCACATCCACCCACACACTCTAAGTTAAATGTTTTGGCTGCCGTCGACCATGACATTCTGGAGGACAAAAACTGTGTCGTGTTCACCCGTCTCCCCCACGGCTTTCAGCACAGAGCCTTCCTTTCAGCCACTCTCACTAAATATTTAATTGAATCCCAGGTGAAACTCTATTATAAGCACATTCCTAGAAACCTCTGCCCTTAGGGCCTTGCATTTAATTCTCTTACTATCTGGGCCCACATTTATTAAAGTTTGATGTTATGTTTAGAGGTGCGAAGAGAATGGAAGCTGGCTTCTTATTTAGTTAATTTCCAGTTCGCTAAATGGAGGCAATATAGTCAGAGAGTTAATATTCTTATTAAAATTGTCCTGTTTTCCCCCTTTTTTTCAACCTGAAGAGTTCCATGTATCACTAAGGGGTTTTGAGAATAAAACTATACAAATAGTATTTATTAAGCTACTAATGGTCTTAAAAAAAAAAAGAACTACAGGAGAGTTGAAAAGTTAAGGGAGAAAAATTATTACAGAGTAGAATATGTGGCAACCCTTATTTTATTTAGCCAGCACGCTGAGTTTTAAGAGTTTGAATTTTAACACCCTTGGCTATACACTACTCATTCACAGTCTCACACCTGCTCATACAAATATATTGCCAGCCTGAACCTGAAAAGTACTTAAATTTGTAGTTGCTAATGAAGAGTTATCTGAAAGCACGAAAGCAGTCCAGATGACCAGCTTGAGGTTAAGTTTTATTATGACCTAAATATACATGTGCGTGCGTGCGCGCACACACACACACACACGCACACGCGTTCACATGAATATACATATATTCACTCCAATCACCCAAACCACCAGGTCTCTCTTGTTCACTTAAAAAATAACAGCATGACAGTGGTAATCATTGCCATATATAAATATATCAAACCAACACTCTTGTACACCTTAAACTTACACGATGTTATATGTCAATTACAACTTAATGGATTAATAACACCACATTAAAAAAATAGCAGCATGTATGTGAAAGTCTCTGATTTTACCTATTAATCTATTGTGAATGCAGAAATTAATTTTTCAAGCACTCAGTTATCTAATGTTCTTCAGTCCCTTCAATAAATCTTTGCATCTCCAAAGGGAGTTATACATGTGGTGACCTATAATGCTATTCATCCTGCCATGATCGTCCTTATCATTAATCTTCTAGGAAGGCAGAAACTGCTGAAAGGAATACTCTGAAGTGACTGATGACAGCATTGTAGTGCTCAAAGACAGAAAATGTATCTATGCATGCAACCTAAGAGTAATGAGCGCATTTTCATACTCCCATACCACAGCCTGTGATCTACAAACTAACTCATCTATAGTATAACACCAACTTACAGGCATGTGATGTGTCAGAAGCTGTTAGGAGAGAGAATGAAGAAAATGTGTAAAGAAAAAGAAAGCAAAACATTTTGCCTGTTAATTTATATGGGAATTGGAATACAGGAGTGCTAGTTTCTTCTTTCTAATTGCATTATTTTTTAAGATATGTGAACTTTTGCTTCTCTGCCACTTTCTTCAATAAATCACTCTGGTACCAGAAAAAAAGCAGTGCTTGGTCTGTGAAGGGGAGAGAAACAGCAATAAAAACACGGTCTGTCAACTGTTAGTTTCTACTGATAGAGGTGTACCATTAAGATCACTTGTTCTAAATAATATTAAACTCCTCATAGATAAAGGCCAGGAAAAACAGGAAATGGTCGTCAGTTGAACATGCTTTTTTCTAAGTATCTTATTTTAGGCTTTTTAACTGAACAACATTTAAATGCATTAGACCCAGATAAATGTTGGAAAGCTGACTTTTTTAAAAAAAAAGGAACTAAACATAATTTATTAGTAGACTATTCTTTGGAAAGTATCCCAGAGTCATCCACGAGTAAATAAAAGGGATGTAAAATAGAACTGATAGTTGTACTAGTGAGGAAAATCAGGTTCTATTGCCACCATTTAGCTTTGACACAATAGAATTTAAGGGGATATAACTAAATTAAGATTTATGTAAGAATTAATAGGAATAATATTAAATTTGTGTTTTTAAGTCATCTTTCTACTGTCCTATTTGTCCTGTGTTATGGGACTACTCTGTATGTAAAATATGAACAGACCAGTTTTTATTTATCCTTAATCTAAGGACTAAAGGTGACAGGTCCAATTATTTAGGAAGCTCACAAACCCTTTTATTATTTTACCTGGAAATTCCCCCCTTGTTAAGTGGTGGAAGGAATGGAATTTTTTTCTGAAAATATTTTTTGAATAGTAATACCAAATTTAAATAGTATAGATATACTATTTCCAGAGACAGAGGAAATTGCTCAGTGACTGCTGTAAAGCCATTTTGAAAATAACCCATGGTCTTGAACCATGTAGTAAGAGTACTAGATAGTTACAGTCCCTTGTTAGCACCTCCTGGACCATACTTTTCATAAACACCTGTGAAGATGCTTATCTCTCCCTTTTCCTGTGTCCTCTTCTGTCATGTTACTCTGTAGCCAAGCCGAGATTTATGCTATCTTTTCCCTCTACCCTTAAGCCATGTGGTTCTCACTGAGTGATTGTGACTGTGCTCCACTGCCTTCCCATCTCCGCTGACTGTCCACCAAACCAGTGGAAGCCTGACTGCAATATTGCCGCATTTACTACAAAACGGAGCTTGAGTTACTCAAGTCATTCTGTTTTTCACAGGAAAGAAAGCAATACAGTAATCAGGTGGTAAAGTACTGTCTAAAAGCAAAATTCAAAATATTATGTATAATTTGACTACTCAATCAGATATGAAATGCAGGTCTGTATGGTAAACCACATGTTGTCCCTTATGTACTTGGCTTGCAGATCTAGTCCTTTAGTGATCTGTCTTTAATCGCTAAACTGTTTCACTAGTGTTCATGATGTGGTTTGGTTCACTGTGGCTTAAACATTCAAGAGACCAAAAAGATGCCATTATGTGTGTGTGTGTGTGTGTGTGTGTGTGTGTGTGTATGGCTGTCCACTTTCACATAGTGTGTTTATAGCTAAGAAACATCCCTTTAAACACAATCCGTTCATCTAATATATATAAGGAAATACTTTAATTCCTTATATTAGTACTAAGGACTGTCACTTGTCGAATACATTTCTGCAGTTAAATAATAAAAAGCCAGAGTACTTGAGTGAAAAAAAGCATTACTCTAAGCTAAGAAAATGGCCACTTGAAATATTTATGCCTTACTTTTCCTGTCAGTAAAAGGGGATAAAGTTACAAAGTTACAAGTGATCTTTCTATTCTGTGGGGCTATTTAAGGACGAAAAAAACTGTTTAAAACATCTCAGGAGAAGATTCAAGTCCATAAAAAGGCTGAATAAATTCAAGTTAGGCAGCAAAAACCCCTAAAAAGGCATATGAAATTGGACTTATAAAGAGAGAATGGTTGAGATCTTTCTTCTTCCTCTCCAAGAATAATTTCTTACTTTTCCAATTCAATAATAATTTTTCTGTTTGTTCTGTGTTCTTGATATTCTACAAAAAGCCATTTCAATTTTGGCAATATAGCCACTGAATCCAAAAATGGACTGTTCATTGGGATTTTATTTTCTCTGCAAATATTATAAAATTACATTTGCTCTCTCTTCTACAAATTTAATGCCAATGTTTATAAAATTGGTGCAATATAGGCCACATTAAAATCTCTTTTGTCCCGTGAAATTCTCCGTAACTAAATTGAAATCTTACCATTTTCTACAGCACAGTATGTCCCTTGCCTGAAGAGGAAAGAATAGACAGCTGTGATAGACAAAAACTTAGTAAGGAATTTCTACTTTGTAAACCCTTTTTCTTTCTGGTCCATCTGTTGTAGGTTCGATGGGGGATAGGGAATTCTCATTATCAATCAATGTCTGAAGAAGTATTTCTTATGTTAATGACTATTGAAGTCCAGTGAAATTAATGCTGAATGAATATAAATTAAAAACTCTTCTATATGTAATATTCACATATGGACATTTTCGTCTGTCTTATATAGTTTTATTTAACACATGCCATCAATTGACAGAAAGACTCTGGACAGAAATAGTATTCTTAAAATGGCTTACGTTTGGCAGATGTGTTGATCCAAAATATGAAAATATTTGTGAAGGCCCATTAACAAAGCCGTAATATCTCTTGATGTCCACATATCTGTACTCCAAAAGAAATCTACCTGACTTCAAAGAGACTATGTTAGGTAATTAAGTGTGTGCAAAGTAAGTGTGAAGCACATCTTTTCATGTTTTAAGGAAAAAAGGGGAAGGGAGAAAAATTATTGGCAAAAGGAATAGTAATGATGATTGGCCTTTGAGAAAAAGGCTCAAGAAGTTTTATCAGTGGGAGAAATTTTTAACAAAGTTGAAAATGTGTTACCAGTTGTGGAATGGGCTACAAGAGGAGATAAAATGCAGGGTATCCTGTCTGATCCAATTTTCCTAACTCTGTTGTACGGGGTGGGGGAGGAAAGGTGTGCAAGACCTTCAGCTTGTCATCTTTTTTTTTTTTAAGATAAGCTCCAAAAACACAAACTGCAAACTGATGTTAAACAATAATTCTGTCCTCTGAATAACAGCCTTCATGTTACCAGCACTATCAGACATTCTAAAGACAGCTTTCTAAAGGCCTGCATACACTTTATATTCTAAAAACAATTTCACAAAGACTTGTTCAACAACACTGAACATCTCTAACGTGAAAGGCTTGCAGTAGGCTCTACGGATATAAATAGGAGTATGACAGAGCCTTTAACTTTTAGATCCCAGCTTATTGGTATCTTTCTAGAATGCAAACAACATTAATATAGTATGGTGTTATAAAATGTATAGGAGAGTAATAAACATGGAAGAGAGACAGAAAGGAATGGCCTCTTTCTCCACCATGTGCAAAGAATATGGAGGTAGGCTTAAAAGGATGGCACTTTTGAGCTGAGTCTCTAAGAGGGACTCAGAGTTCACCTGATGAAGGGAAGAGGAAAGTGTAAAATCCAGACTCTCCCATTTATAGCCAAAGATTTATTGATCAATACAGAATGAAAGTAGTCCCTCACATGGTTGCCTGGGAAACACTCTCAGTCTGTATTATGGCTGGTTCCTTCCAATGTACAATTAATAACTCTACCAAAATTCACTGACAATGTGTTTTAGGTTCAGATGTCTCAGTATCACTTGTCTCTGGGAGAGCAACAAAGCAGGAGTTCAGTTGCTTGACTTTCGCATTGCAGGCACTCTCCAAACAAACAGGCTTAGTAGGAAGACACTAATATTTTCCCAATTCAGTGTTTCACTGCAGGCCTTCAGCTTTTTCTATTGCTAAATTTCTACTGGAACTACATAGTGCCCAGCTATAGATTTTTTTTTTAACTCTCAAAATCTTTCTCTATTTTAAATATGTATCACATCCCTCTAGCGCCCTTACTATTTTTGTTAAAATATAATCTCTCTCGGGGTGCCTGGGTGGCTCAGTCAGTTAGGCGTCCGACTTCAGCTCAGGTCATGATCTCACAGCTCGTGAGTTCGAGCCCCGCGTCGGGCTCTGTGCTGACAGCTCAGAGCCTGGAGCCTGCTTCTGATTCTGTGTTTCCCTCTCTCTCTGTCCCTCCCCCACTCATACTCTGTCTCTCTCTGTCTCAGAAATAAACAAACATTAAAAAAATTTTTTTAAATATAATCTCTCTCCTCTGGGCAAGTAAAATAATTCACCATAATGTGGGGCTCAGCAGTTGAGTCAGAAGTAGGGTTACTCACTGACACTTTATTGCACCACCTGCAGTCACCCCTTGGGTCCATTGCCACTTAGAAAGAGAGTGGGAGTAGACAGGTGAACTTGCTGGTAGTGCCTCGGCAGTGAATTCAGAAAAACAACATATTGTGTGGTTGCTTAAAGAAAGTGTTGAGAAGATATTTGTTCTTCATTCAAAAGCAATCATGTCTTTAAGGAAACCTTGTAGTCAGGATGCCATCATGTGCCAAATTCAGCCTAAGGTTAGAATACGGAGACAGAGTTCAATTTCCCTGATATCTAAAAGCTTACACTTACAGCAAGTGAAATCATTTGAACAGTCTTCTTATTTTTAAATGTTTTTCTTATTATTAAATGAATTCTAGCACAATTAATTTCAGTATAATAACAATTGTAATAGTATTGAATTTTACATTGTATTATTAGCAACAGGGAGAAGAATAATTGTGAAATATTTAGAAAGTCAGAATTGAAAATCAGAATCACCTATTACCTAAAGCCCAAGAGAGAACTATTTTTATGATTTTGATTCTATTTTTCTAATTACTTTATGCTTGTATATTTAAAATATTGAGATCAACGTGTATGTATTGCTTTACAGTCATGCATACTCTTAAGACCTTTAATTCCTGAGGTACCTGAGTGGCTCAGTCAGTTGAGTGTTTGACTCTTGATTTCAGCTCAAGTCATAATCTCACGGTTTGTGAGTTCTAGCCCCTCCTCGGGCTCTTCACACTGACCGTGCAGAGCCTGCTTGGGATTCTCTGTCTCTCCCTCTCTCTCCGCTCCTCTCCTGCTCGTGCTCTCTCTCGCTTTCTCAAAAGAAAGAAACTTAAAAAAAAAAAAAAAAGACGATTAATTCCTCTCTAGTCTTTCATACATATTAGTCATAATAATGTTTGTTAGTATTTCTGGTAAATTTTTTCATAAACTACTATTTTGTAAACATTTTTGTTGTTGTTGTTTTAATTTTTTTTTAACATTTATTTATTTTTGAGACAGAGAGAGACAGAGCATGAACGGGGGAGGGTCAGAGAGAGGGAGACACAGAATCTGAAACAGCCTCCAGGCTCTGAGCTGTCAGCACAGAGCCCGACGCGGGGCTCGAACCCATGGGCTGTGAGATCATGACCTGAGCCGAAGTCGGCCGCTTAACCAACTGAGCCACCCAGGCGCCCCTTTTTGTTGTTTTTATACAGTCATAATGATTCTGATTTTAATGGCTGTCTCATATAACACTCTATTAATAATCATATATTAAGCATATTTAAATGATTTCAAGTTTTAATCATTCTAAGTGTGGTCTCTTGAAATATCTTTGTATTTAAAAGCCTTGTTCTCTTTGTAGTGCATTAAACCATAAATTTATGGCTGCTACCTGTTTCCATAGTGGCCACAGAACATAGTAAATTAAAGTAATGGAGAAATGGAGTAACGTAGCCATCAGCTTCCTAGGTCAAAGAAACACTGTATAAATACAATGTATCAAACATATACAGACAAGGTTAAAGTCACCTCACTGTGAGCAGCAGGAAAACAGTAGCAATATGATGCTCAGTTTTTTTTTCTCAGCCATCATAATTGCATGTTCCATAGATAACCATCAGTAATTAAAGAGGCAAAGATCCCAGTCATGCTATGGCCTCTGAAGAGTGGCAATTGCTGCAGTATCCATGGTTGTCAGCTAAAGTTATCAGGGATTCTAATATTCAAATAAAGTGTGTTTACACTTTTCTCTATTCTTAATCCCACATGGTTTGCTATTCACATGAGAAACTCTTAGAATATCTAGATAGAGTTTATTGAGACTGGGATCAAAACTTGTTTTTACTCGTTTATTTACAAGGCCAGTGGCTTTTTTTTTCCTGCAATGTGTTGATATTCGACACTAAGATAGGTGTGAAAAAAAATGTCTGTCCTTTAGCCTGACCACCCAAATTAAACAGCACCACTTTCTAATACGAAGGAACATGTATGTACTAAGACCCCGTATGTACACACCGATCATATATACCAGTATAATAAGAGTGTATAATTTTCTTCCCTCCACAGATAAAAATTAGAGCCAAACATGCTTGGATCATGGTTTCATGTACTCGTGCTCTTTGATAAAAATAGACATGAATAATGAATACTAAATAAGAAGCTGACTGTATGAACAAGAAAGAAAATGCATGCCTCATTTCAAAGAAGCCAGTCACTAGCATTAATAGCAAGCCACGGGATTAAGCTCATTAAAACATTTGCCTAAAGGAGAAATCTAATTTATTTCTTGTATTTCTTCATGTTGTATGATTAATAGAAAGCATGGAGGTGGACTTTGTGATCTGGATCATGATTTTAATCTGTGCAGAACACTTTTTTATAGCTTTTTTATATACGTGAGCACCACGATTAAGTTCAATCGGTGGTATTTCAGATTTGAAATTTTATTGTGGAAAAGTCACTCTTTGTTCTTTTTTTAACCTTTAATCGGGCCACTGAGAGAAATTCTATAGTCTTACAAGTTATCTGTGATGGAGGGAAATGTGTATTCGGGTAACAGATTTTGTCTGTGAGCAACTCTACCAGGCATTGAGCACAGAAGGGCCAAATTGGCATCTTTGTATCCTTAAAACCTTATACTCTTGGCCTGGTGTGTGGTAGGCCTTCCATGTTCACTATTAAATGGCTCCACATCTAAGCTTTTTCTGATATTTCTAACTGTGGCTACTGGTGTCCTCATCCATGCTGTCTCCTAAATTAAAATTCCCAGATTCAGGGTTCTCCCTCACTTCCAGGCTAAATATCTGCTGATTTACTTCCTCAATATCTTTCCTCTCAGTTCCCAGGGATGTAACTCAGAGCTTTGTAACTTTTTTCTGGGATATTTCAGCAGTCTCATTGGGTCTCCCCTCTTCTAGGCCCTCTCTCTAATTCATTCTCCAGTGTTACCTAATAAATCACAATCAAGCCACTTAAACCTCTCCTGTGAGTACAAACTGACTCCAAGATGAGTTCCAAATATCCCAGCATCCCAAATGCACAATCCCATGAAGATCAAATAACCTTACCATTCTCACAATGAAATTTTTAGTTTCTTTCATACATGTATTAGTTATGCCTCAGAATCTACATATTCTAGCTCTTCTGCCTAGAATATACTTCTCCTTTTCCACAAAAGGACTCCTACTCGTCCCTTAAGATTTATTTCCCATGTCACCCCTTCTGTGCAGACCACATGACTACTACCTTAGGTAACATGTTCTCAGTGGAGCCCCACAGCATTAAAGCCATACTGCCTGGGTTTGCATACTGATCACCACATTGGCAAGTCACTTAGCCAGTCTCATCTCAGTTGTCTCATCTATGAAATTGAGATGTCTCAATAGAGATGGTAAAAGTGGAAATTTCATAGGCTTTTGCAATGGTTATATGAGTTAATTAATACGTATATAGTAAAGCACTTCAGTCTTAGTAAGTCTTGATAACTATTCGTTATTTTTATATAGTATTATTCACTCTCGTCTTGATGTTCTTATATATTCTTCATTTATAGAACTTATCCCATTATGCTATAACTCGTTATATCTGTTTCTACCTCTAGATGGAGAGCCACTTTGTATACTGTGACTTATTCATCTCTTTAACCTATCAAAGCAGTGAACCAAGTTCTGAGCAAATAGTACTCAGTGAATGTGAAATGAAAAAATGTATGAGTGAGTGAATGAGTGAATGAACAAATGAACAAATGAACATGGGTAAAAAATATGCCAAAGCTGTTTCTTAGACAAGTCAAAGTAGATTCAGTCTATTAACCAAGTATTTATAGACTTGCATTGATGACATAAAATATAAGAAACTTTTAGGGGGGCCTTGACCCCCAAATAGCCCTTTTAGCTATGATGCAACCTTTTCATTGACTTGGAAAAGGCACTGATCCTATTAAATTATTCTTTTTTTCTTTTTTTACCCGCTCAGCTCATGTCTGATTTTTGCATATGCTGTTTGACTCCATATTTTTTGTCCCAGGTTAGACATCTAATTCAGCGTAAGAAGAAATCATTGTAATTAACTTTGATGGTTACTAAGAAATAAATGTATTCTTTGTGTTCTCAGGGAGGAGGTTTGCTTCATTTACCCTTTTCTCTTGATAGATGCTCTTTTTTAATGCCTTTGTGGTGATAAAAAGACTGAAGGTTAGGGGGAAATCTGGATACTTTCTTCTCTGGGTCACTTTGCATAAAGACTTCTTTGCAGCTGTGTTCCAATGATTTATGTGCATATTGTATGTGCAGGAGCAGCAATTATAGAACTATTCCTACCATTTAACCTGCATCATTCTGAGTGGCCATTCACTGGCCACTTAAC
Organism: Prionailurus bengalensis; assembly: GCF_016509475.1. Taxonomy (NCBI): domain Eukaryota; kingdom Metazoa; phylum Chordata; class Mammalia; order Carnivora; family Felidae; genus Prionailurus; species Prionailurus bengalensis. The sequence goes on from NC_057345.1 coordinate 155,462,439, forward strand.
ATCTGCTACTCTGGTAGCCTAATAGCCAGATAGAATGAAGATTCAAAAATATAGAACTCCCAACAGGCTTGTCTACTTTGATAGGTAATATGGTGTGTGTGTGTGTGTGTGTGTGTGTGTGTGTGTCCGTGCATGTGTGCGCGCGTGTGCGTGTGTGTGTGGTGTTTTAGTTTACGTTATCCAAAATTACCTTTTTTTTTAAATCTTTACAGAACTAGGACATCTTTATCTTTTTCTGACATTGTTTTCCTAACTTAGGAATCAGACAACAGGAAGAAATATAAGTGCTATCCTCTACGTACTTTATTTAGGGAAGGTCCTGTTTTTTCAGTCTTTTGCAGCCCCTCAAACACAACATTAATAATATTTGATATGAACAATTTCTTTTCAACATCTGAAAGTTGACAAACTGAGGCCAACAAGTTAAAATACCTATGAAATTACTAAATCTGCCTGACAAAACTAGTTTAATGCTCTCTACTTGTCATATATAATTGGTAACTGATTCATTGAAACATTGACTTTTAAAGCTAGAAAAGATCAGACTGGTTCATCCAATCAATTTTAAAGTCCTTCTTTCTTTTTGATGAATTCCTTTCTGCTCATCTCACCCAATCCCTTTAGTTCAGATGCTCATCATTTCTTCTATCTCCTCTTCATCAAGCTCCCTGTTGTGGCCTCAGGGCCCCATGGTCTAGCCACTCCCGAACTGTCAGAGTTGCCTTCGTTATCACTTTGACCATACCTCCCTTTTTATGCCTTGGTGACTTCTCAGCATCAATGTTCCAAAAATCTCCTCATTTCAAGCTTCAGAGCACTCCAAGAAAGATCATTAGATTTCCTTTTTCTCTTGCAACCTCCCGTCACTTGCCTGTCATCCAAATTTCTTCAGAGTTCCTCTCATAGTTAGTAAAGCTTTAGCTCTTGTTTCTGGGCTTTTCCCAAAGTACCCTTTTGCAAATGGGAATTCCTTTTCTCTTGGCCAGTTAAGCACTTTCTTTCCTATCAGTTCAGAAACCCCCTTCCTGCAGTACAATCTTCTCAGATATCTCCGTCTTTCTTTGCTTTGAACACTGCTTGAATGTTTTTGCTTCTCTTTTTCCACCCTCCCAAGTTGTATTTCCTTTTAATATACCCATTAACTGCATTCATTTTATTGAGTGAAATTCATTGATTTCACTGAATATGTGTATCAGATTATAGTTTCGTGTACTTTTAGGTTTATTGTGTTGTCTCTGTCATCCACGTCAATATGTTCCACTTAGTAATTGGCAAATAACTACCACAACACTTAGTGGTGTAAAACAGCAGCAATTTTATTGTATCATATGCATTCCACAGGACAAGACTTTTTTTACCCGCATTTATTGTATCATATGCATTCCACAGGGCAAGAATTTGTGAAAAGCTCAGCTAAGTGATTCTTTTCCATATACTGGCAGCTAGGATCACTTTTTGGTGTCCAGTTGGTGGATGGATAGGTTTTGTTGGTCTAAGACTGCACGTTATACATATGTCAGGTATCAGGAATGGCTAAATGCTGGGCTCAGTTGGGATTGTTGACCTATATGTGGCTTCACCATGGTGGTCTTATGGTAGTCAATCCTCTTATGTGGCAGTCAAGGCTCCTAGAGAGAGTGTTCCAAGAGGCTCAAGTATAAATGGCAACAATTCTTAGGCACCTAACCTTGGACATTCCAAAACACCAATTTTGTAGCCTCTATTGTTTAAGCAAATGATTGAGACTAGCTTAGAATAAAGATGAGGGAAATTAGATTCAACCTCTTGATGAGAATTATAGCATAGACTTTGTAGCCTGTGTGTGTGTGTGTGTGTGTGTGTGTGTGTGTGTGCGTGTATTTGATAAATGGCTTTTAATTACAGTAATGATTTCTGATTTTAGGAAACAATACTGAAAATACAGAAATTGTGCTGATTGTACATAAAATGCATGCTAAGTGAATAAAATATTCAAACCTTAAAAAACATGTCTCTACTACCCTCCCATAACTTGGTCAGTAATTTATTTTTATTTTTTTATTTATTTACTTATTTATTTATTAGCTAGAGAGACTACAATCTTCTGGGGAACAGTGTATATTTCATTTTTTATATCCTTAACAACTGTTTCAAAGCTTGGTACATGGTAACCTCTCAATAAATGTTTGTTGAATTGAATTGAATTAGTCCTGGATTTTGAGGCTGACATGGATAACTTATTGCCTTCTCTGACTTCTCTGAATGTGTTGTAAAAGAGGATGAAATGTAGCAAGAAAATCCAGCCTGATCAAGGATAAATCCAACAGAAGGTGCTGGTATATATGCCAATTAATACAGTTCCAGGAGAAACAGGTGATGGTATAAGTAACTCTCCTCTATCTTCCTCCGTACAGTAGAATGTTCAAACGATCATCCATTTAGCATGAGCTGGATAGCACATATTTTGACTTACTTTGATAAGCTTTGGTTATTTTGTAGAAAAGCGGGGAGGGCAAACAAAATAATTCTATGATGCTTCTTTCTCATTATAGAAAAACCAAGCTTTTAAGAGTCAGTAGTAAGAATCAAAACATCTTTTTTAATTCAGTTTTTAACATAACAAAGCAAGTTAAAACATCTTTTTAATCTTGGATGGAATTTTCTTCTTTAAGTCGTGATCTTGTGTTTCTCTGCTAATTTCAAATTTTAAGAATTCTTGGCTGGTGAAACTGTTCTATAAGCAGAGGCACCATTGTTCATTGTGTAATGTGAGAATTCAAATGCTCTGCTGCAATTCTCTTGTTATGTTACAGACAAGAGACTTCCAGAATTTTGATTGGAAAGATGGGTATATTTTGTAATTTGTTTTCATCCTGAGACAATTTTATAAATATTGTTTCATATCAGCTACTAAATTTATTTCTATTTTTTTTCTGCATGTATTAGAAAAAAAAAAATCACCTCGTGCTTCCAACAGTCCTGTTTGTCTCTGCTTTTAGGATGTGTTTAAAATTCTTTTAAACAGTCATTAAGATTTTACATCATCTTTTTTCATTTTACTAATACTAGTTGACACTGCTTGGTTAAAACCAATTTAGAGAATTGAACTATAAAAATATTGCTATATATCTCCATGACATGCTTTCCAAAGACTCTTCTGTTCCTCTTTTGCAGACTTAAAAACTAAAGCATAAGATGTTAGAATGTTTCACCAAATGACCAACGTCATTTAAGGCAGTAGCAGACTTGGAAAGATAATTACTATTTCATGATCATTCTGTCCTTTTCTAGATCTTTCTAGCTCTGTTGTCTACCTTTAAAGATCATTTTTAATATTAATAGATTTAATAGGCTTTTACATTTAATGTATTACGTTTATAGACTATAGTCTTTCCATGGGAGACTCATTATTTTACTGGTATTTGTTTTAATTACTAGCTATTTCTATATTCCTTGTATGTATTTACTTATTTATTTATTTATTTATTTATTTTGCTTATTGTAAATTATTTCTTTACATACACTCAGATAAACTTCACATACATGTAGTTTTTATTTCCAGTTTCACATCCCTTGCCCTCCCTCTCCCAAGATTTGGAAGTAATTTAGTTTTCTGCTGATTCTTTCCTTCCATTTGGCAACCATTTTATTTCACTGTTTTTGAAGTGATGCAGTAAAAGAAAAATGGCTGCCTTTTGTTTATTTCCTTGTACATTAACATGATGACATCATCAAAGATATTAGCTACAATGAATATATATTTAAATACCTAGAGGTACACTGTAATACAAGAACACTCTGTTTCCCTTTTTCTTTTAATGCCCCAAGGTTTTGTAGCTTTAGCATAGATCTTGTGTGCAGAGGAAAAAATGAACATGAGCATTTTGGAACAAATGCACTAAAATGGTGGCATTTAAAACATATCTGAATATTTTTCAATGTTAAGAAAAGCCCACCAAAAGGCATTTATTTAAGACCTAAAACATTCTAAATCAGTGCTAACCCAACAAAAAAATATTGTAAAGAATGATGTTAGGTCATTGTATTTAAGGACTGGACTATTTAGCTATACTTACTATTCTGGCTTAAAATTAGTTTTAAAGAATTCAGTTGACACAAAAAATTGTAAGTTATAACTGTTTCCAGAAAACAATTTCTTATTGGTGGAAGGCTTGAGCAGATACATACGTTTGTAATTTTTAAGATTACTGTTTTACTTACAAACACTTTTAAAATGTACCGTATGTCTAACTATACAGAAAATTTATTTTCTGGTCTTCATTTATGGCGCTTCTGACTTTTCCTTCTGTGCTCTTTGTTGCACTTTGCATGTATTTGTCATAAAATTTCAACTGAGATTAACAAGTGACAAGCTTTCAATTATCAATTCAATTTAGACAGATTATTAAAGAGATAAGAAATCAATTTTTTTCATCAAGTTCCAATAATTAAATAGCTCTTTCATTTGGAAATCCACAATCCATTTTCGAATGTTAAGAAATAATTTTAGGTAATTATTTCATTATTTAAAAAACATTTTTAGAAAGGTGTTCTATATATGTGTATCTACATGTGTGTGTATATACATACACATATTTATGTTAATATATATTAATCGAATATCTACACAGCAGAAAATTCCTGTAAATGTTGAGTAGTCAGCTCTGAAACTACTTGTTAACACTGAAATCAGATAAGGTAAACCATATGCTTTATTGAGGTTAGCTGTCTAAAATAAGTTACTGCGATTTTAAGAATTAATATGAACCACATGTCCTTTAGATCTTTAAATTGAAATCTTCATTGTTCTTTTAAGTCAGCTGTTCTAAGAATGTGTCATCTTTTGAGAAGATAAATTAATCACCTACTTCATTTATATACATCAATAACAGACTCACCCTCTTATCTACTTTATCAAAAGTAATTAGAATACTCTATTTTTATTCATATATAGTATCTATTAGTGATTGAGATTTTCATTGAGGAGATTTTGAGGGAAACAGCCACTCATCCTTTTCGAAAATAACCACCTCCAAGAAAAGAAACACCAGCAACTGAAAGGTTAAAACAGACTGTCAAATCATTCAGTTGAGCAAGGCTCTTTAATAACATTTGTACAAAAGTACTTTCAGAAAGCAGAAGGTAGAAAACTGCTTTTTTCTAGTTCCTTTTCCTTAAATTATTATTCAGCCTCTTATTAAAATAAAATCTAGTTAACTTCTTTTGAATGCCTGCTCAAACGTTTTCCATAATAATAATAAAAAAAAAATCTTGTGAAAGGATTTCCATAAGTCGGGCTGCATTAATGACTTAGAGCAGCTTCATAATCTGTTATTCCTTCCTCCTAGCAGACCTCAGCTGATAAAAATATCCATAGACACAGTGAAGTCAGTGGCATGCCTGGCTTTCTCAGACAAAACTCCCATGTGATCACATATAGGCAGCCTCAGTGAGGCTGATGCCGTGCAGCAAGCAGTAGGTAATGAGTCTTTGTGCAGAGTGAAGCTCTTGTCGCTGAACAATAAAGCATACGGTACCAGCAATAAAACACAGGGCTGGCAAATTTAAGAAGATTCCACTGAACCAGGAAGAACAGTGCCTTCGGTGATGCTGACACATATTATAAAATGATAATCAATTTATTTTGGATGCTAATGAATAGAGAGTACAAGGACTAAGACTACATACAGCTATTTGAACAGGTCAGTGATTTTATAAATTACTCCCAACACTTCCTTGTGTTTGATTGGATTTAAATTAGGATGGGCTAATGCGTGTTTTCCCTTAAACAAAAACTTTGCAAGATATTTGCAGTGTGTAATATGAAGGATGCACTTGAATTGACCCAATGTGATTAAATCGTTGCTGTAGTCAGATGTGGTAGAGAAATGTTCCTATGATTATAGTAAACTGAAAAGTTATTTATCCTATTTAAAAATTTATGGGTAAGAAAAAATGCATCCAATAATTTCTAATCTTCTATATATGCAGAAATAATATAAACCAGAGTACTACTAATAAATAGCTCAAATAAAAAGCTTCAAATTTATTTGTCCAGTGTTAAAAAAAAATCCTGCACTGCAACAGTTTACATGTCTTATAAATTGATGATATATCATTCAGATTTTATGGATGTCTTTCTGTACACTGAAAGAGGAAGGTTTGGCATATTTAATTATTTAAATGAAAATTTTCTAAATAAGGAAATTTTGAAGTGTTAAGAATGCTACTACTAGAACAATGCATTTTATATTTAACTATAGTAATATATATTTATATTAATCTGTTGTGTGCCTTTTATTTTTCATTTTATATTTCTTTTGGTAGATGGAAAATACTTCATAAAACCTTTTATTTTCTAGATATTATTCACTCCCTAATGGACAAAAACAAATTAGCTTAATTTTCAAAAGAAGAATGGATTAATTTTGTGATGATGCATATTTCCATTTATTCACCATTTAGGAAAGAACATGTACCCTCATGTATATTTATAAAAATATGTACACACATGACCTTCTGTATCTAGAAAATAACCACTTCTTAGGCTTATGAGCAATAGAGAAGTTTATGTTTTAAAGAGAGAGATTGCTGTGTGTAGGCAGACAAGGGAAGAAATAACTCTAGCAAATAATAGCACAACACTGAACATCTTTGCCAAAGACAGACAAGCATTACTGCTACATGAATCCTTGAATTTAAACACATAGTTTAACTTTGCTCTACATTTTTACTGCTGTATTGTTTTAAAAGCATCTTGGGACCTAAATTCTTAACAATTAATTTCTTGGACACCGCTTAGGATGATGGTCTTTAAGACACTAGGGCTCATGTTAACATTTTATAGAATTACTACAGTGACTTCATGTATCTGTATAGTAACTAAAATATATTTATGCTTGTAAAATGCTGTTTAAACCACCACCACAACAACACAAAATACCCTATGTCCCTGATTATGCATGCGATGTGTATGCCGATGGGGGGAAAAATAGCTATGTTTCAAAAACAAGAGAAGTTAATGAAATTTTTAAATTGGTTTTCCACATGTATTTAAATGAAGTATTTGACTATTTGGGTTTCCTTGGTTACCATAGTTGCTGCTGACAGCTCCCTTTGGTGGGGTGGGGGAGAAAGCAGGACTCTAAAACAAAGAGTTAAAAACACTTATCCATTAATAGACACGGGGTCGGTGATGCTGGCAGCCCAGAGAAGTCCGTGCCCACTCCCCATCGCCTGTTCCATCCCTCCGGTGATTCAGGTATTCTGGCGGAGCTGCAGTTCCACACTTCCTTACCCAGCATTCCGTTCCAGTTGCTGGAGGGCTGCCTGAGCCTTATGCAAATGAGACCAGCTCTGAGGCTTTGACTGCAGAAGCGAGGGGGTGGGGGGTGCAGAAGGGAGTTCAAAGGTCACGGGGCTGGTGGAAAGCTGGATCAGTTGGCCGAAAAAAAAAAAATGCACTGGGCTTCTCTGCAGCAGTGTTTTGCAGCAGTTAAATGAAGTGTGCTTTATTTCTCAGAGTGAAGATGTTACAGCGTGTGTGCCGTAGTCCTTTAAAGTGCACGCAGGTACGGTGACGGATTTCGTGATGCGCCTAATTTTATTTCTATAAAAGACACTGAGGAGGACTGGCTATTTTAGTCATTGTGGAAATTGGCAGGGTGTTCTTGGTTTTCAGCTTCTCTTAACTAGTTTATTAAATCTTCTAGTGGTTTTTTTTTTTCCAATTTGAAACATGGGTGTTTTGTTCCAATGGAATAATTTCACATAAGGAAAAAATTGAATTGGGGATTCTAAATAATTGTTTTGTTTTGGAAAGTTTTTGATAGCAGAGAGATATCTGGGCTGAAACATCTAGGTAAATAAATATCAGGACTTAAAACTTTTGCAGCATTTTCACATTTTTCAAAAAATTGTATTTTAAATTAGAACTGGGTTCATAGCCTAAGATTCTTGTGAGGTATCTGTAATTAAATGATGGAATTCTTTGTTCATATCCCACAAAACGTCATAAGGACAGTTTTAATAAGTTGTATTTCATCTCATTATACAGAGGGTTTCAGTGTTAATCATCTTCATTCTATATTTTATTGCTAAGAACTGTATCAAAGAAAGCATTTCTTATTTAGGGGTTATAGTTTGGAAATGCTTCTTTCATTTTTCTAGTTATTACTCATTTTCTTTGGGACTTTTTAGACAACGCTATTTTGAACTCAGCATGTTCAACTTCCTATGACTTTGTCTTTCAGTTAAGTCTGGGTTGTAAAGTGATTCTTATAAATGTCATAGGCAGGACAAAAGTCTCCTTTTTCCATGCACTAAAGATCACACTCTTGTAGAATGTGTGATTACATCATAGTAAAGTCTGACCTGTACCAAACAAATGTGTACTCACTTATATTGCTCATATTGCTTTTTTATTCCCAAAATGTATTTTTAAATAAACTTAATTAAAGCAGCATGATCAGACTATGTTTATCCACATCATTAAAAATTTTAAATGTATCAATTCGGCAGTTAAAATGTTGATAGGGAAAAATGTTATTCTAATTTGCATCAAGTGTGCATCTGTCTATATTACAGGTTGTATGTGTATGAAAATTTATGTTGGAAAGATGAAGAGACAAAATAATGTTTAGTCATGAAATTACTGCTTTATGCTTTTTTATTTGCATAAGATTTTAAAATGAATTCTATGAAGCTTACATACAAAGAGCTAATACATATTTAGATAAACTTAATTACTTTCTTTGCACTGAAAAGAGGGCGTTCATTTTATTATAATGATTAAGGCTTAGTAGTTTGGCAACAATATCTTTTATTTTAAAACAGAGAGTGGGGTGGGTAGAGGGTGGACCAGAACAGGAGGATAGCCATTTAAAACAGTAGAGGACACTTCAAATATTTATGAAATCACCTTGTGTTAGTCATTTAGGGCCAGATTCCCACCCTTTATCACTTTGTGGGGACATTATGACATTTATCCTGGATCCTGACATTAATTTAGGAGATGGAATTCATGTCTTGTGTGAGTTTTTTAAAAATGCAAAAACTGCCATTTGCTTCTAAACTCTTTCTGTTTTGAAACTTTCAGTAATGACTGCAGCTAAAGGGGATATCTTTTAAATAATCACCTTCTTATGTCAAATGGAATATGCTGTCCTCTGGTACAAACAGCACATTTGTAGACTTTTATTTTACACACACACACACGTGCGCGCGCACACACACACACACACACATATATATAAAATTACATATTATGAAGTAGATATGTATAGATACATTTTACATATGTCACATATCACATCTATGATATATATTACCTAGTTATACAGCCAAATAAAATTTTTCTTGTGGTCAATCATATTTAATCCAATAATTTTGAAACAAAAATTTTTTATTTTCCTTTTACCTCACTCAGGTCATGTCCATAATTTGTTATCTACTAACCTATGTGTGTTTAGACAGCACACAGTGAGGAGGAAAGAACCCAGCTGAAGATTCATTTAGGCAGTCCAATACTGGTAACTTTTCAATGCAACCATTGCCAGTTAGCACATTCTGAATATAGAAATAAAAATGCTGTGGGCCAAAAAGGAGACCCTATGAAGGTTGGAGAAAACCTGGTAATAGATAAATGTGAAATAAAGAGAATTGTGCTTCCGTAAGCCACCAGAGAGCTATATATGTCCTGCAGCAAATTTATGGCTTTGAATATCCTGGATAATTTATGTCTCTATGCAAATTCAGTCAAAACTTTGAAGTCTTTTTTGCATTAGCTGGAACCACACTACTTCCATACAAATCTCAGCAGCATGTACACAGTAAGTTCATGGACTGGATATTTAAATATATATGGAAAAAATGTATTCATGTAAATACAGCTCAAATTGAATTTGTAAAGTAAAAGAGTAAATAGAGCGATGTAAAACCCAATCATTGGAGGATATGCAGTTGGTGTACTTGAAGAAGCGGTGTTATATCAAATTTCAAAGGAATCTTTAATGATTTTTCAAAAATTAATTTCCTGCATTCTGATTACCAGTCTGTCTTTGTCATCACTCAAAACTAGAGACCATATTGTAAGCTTGGAAAAGATTTTAGGGCAAATATGCTTTACTCAGTCTAGCAGTATGGAACATAGTCTAAAATCTACAAATAACTGTTGTGATCTCAAAATCACATGTCTAGGTTTTAAGTTGTATTATCACCGTATATGTCCTTCTCCTGAACTTCCGGTGCCTGTAAAATAGAAACAAGAACAAAATGACTTATAACATATAGAAGGAGAATGCTCAAAATAAATGCGTATTCAAAACAATGACATTTCTTTCTATATTTTAACCTGGCATTTCTTCTTTTTTTTTTTTTTAATTTTTTTTTTAACGTTTATTTTATTTTTGAGACAGAGAGAGACAGAGCATGAACGGGGGAGGGTCAGAAAGAGGGAGACACAGAATCTGAAATAGGCTCCAGGCTCTGAGCGGTCAGCACAGAGCCCGACGCGGGGCTCGAACTCACGGACTGCAAGATCATGACCTGAGCCGAAGTCGGCCGCTTAACTGACTGAGCCACCCAGGCGCCCCTAACCTGGCATTTCTTAGGACACAATCAAAATGATTGCACTTTTAGCGACCTATTCTGGAATTTAAATAGAATTGTATTAATTTTACTGAAAAGTATAATAAGGTTGTGAAGTGATTTTAAAGACTTATTTTTATTCTATATTACTAGAAACATAGCAATGCTATAGTAATACTTTGTCTAGAACAGTTGAGAAATAATCTGTCCTAAATAAACCAATTTTCCAAATAAGTGAAGTTTATAACTTTAATAGCCAGTTATCTTAAAAATAGTCATTGCTTTCATGGAAGCAACATATAGTACATATCATTATTTTCTTCATGGTATAAGAATCATTATTCCCTCATTATATTGGACTTTAAAACTGCTCCCCAACTGTCCCCCAACACCAAATGGCATTGCCATCATATGCTTTTGGTATACAATTGTATATCCTTTTTATAAATTTTATATGCTTTTTATAATTTTACTCTTTTCCCATGTTACTACTTATTATTTTCTAATATAGTTAATAATTGCTCTTTATCTGAGAACAATTTAAAAATCAAGTTTATGAACTTGGTTTTACATTAAATCCTAAATCTTTTGGACTTTGGTGGGCAAAGAGAGGGAGGTAAACATCACTCCGTACTTTTCCTATGTATTGAACTTCTGATACCTGCACATACACAGTATAGTAAGTATAGGAACATAAAAAATAAATAACATTTATCTTAATTTTTCTTATCTTCAGGATATTGAAAATCATGTTTGAACTCCAGTTCTTGTTGCTACCATGAGAATCTGGCATGTTATACCATTAGCAAGAATTTGAAATACTTTGCCTAATAGGGAAATGAGGAATCTCCAACAGATATACCAAAGGAAACACACAGACCAATTTTTTTGTGTGGCATTTGAATAAAAATTGTTGTCCTATACCTATTCTTGCCAATTTTGGAGGTTATGGTCTATTTCATTCTCAAATCCTGGGGCTCTGAGATTCACCACCTCCCACCACCATGCTAGCTAGGAAGAGTTGCTACTTGAACAATCTTTTATCTCAATGCAAGCTTATGAATCCACGTATTGGTGCAGAAATGTGTTGTGTGTGCGTGCGTGACACACATACTTTACATTTTCCCCAGTAACATACGAAAAAAGTTAACACAACTGAGCCATCAATCTTCATGTTTTTGAAAATTCACTAATACAATGTATATGTTAAGATAACAAGGAAGCTAGTACCATGCTTCCAGGCCAGGTTCTTAGTTTACAAGTTTATTATAAAAAAAAACACTGCAGTGCTCTTGTGCTGTGACATCCTTTTATAGGAGAAGGAAAAACAGTTCTATTCAAGACAACTCATCAGGTTCTGACTGTAACAAAGAACAACTGCGGCTGAGATTTGAGGAGAAATCTTACAATTAAATGATATCCCTGAAAATAAACAATGATTTCAAAATGAACAAGTAGAAGGGAGACCTTGGTACTTATTTTTAAAAATGTTCATTAAGCTCCAATAATTGCCGCTATCTTTATCTGTAGTCATGCTGAGTAAAGCTATAGCTAAATGGAAGTTCAAGTGGATTCACGAGGTATTAGTATTTACATCTTATTATCTGCAGTCTCTCAGAGAAAGCAAAATAACTACAAATAGCACTATGCCAGAAACTGGTTTCTTGACCAACAATGTTGGCACGCAAGACATTCATTCATTCTAAAGTGGCCACAGCTGTTGATGACAAGAAGCTTTGTATTTTTATATAGTATATCTTTCAGTCCATGTGAAACAAGTTTTTTTGAATGTTAACTATTCTCAGACACTTTGGAGTTACTTATTTCCATTAGATCAATAGGTGTTCTCATACACTCTGAAGAGCTTTGATGATGTGAAGGAATGTTGGTTCCATAAACTTAGTGTCAAAAGATACTCTGTAAGAATAAGAACTAGTACAAAGTATTGGGGGAAAGCTTCATATTCTGGTCTTCTTTTGAAGAATACCATTAGTATTTCAAAGAACCTGAGAAGTACTTCAACAAACCTGGGTAATTTTGTTTAATATAATAATGCCTTATAAATTTAGGGCAATTTAGGAACAACTAAACAGCCAGGAAAATATTCTGTTGTTTTCTTGATAGGTAAATGCCTTTATTATATAGTTTCTTGGGTATGTGAGTTCAAAGTATGTCGTGGAATGCGAAGAAGCTGAACAGGTTAGTGGTTGGGAAGTAAGGTTTAAATTCCAACCCTGTGTCACTTCCAGGACATGGTCTGTCAATTACAATCCATGTGCCCTTGGATATGACACTTGAAATCTGTAAGCCTCATCTTCATCTGCAACGTGGGATGATCATCTCTGTGGTTTTTATGGGAATGAAATTGCACAATGCATGCCCAGCACATAATAACATTATAAATGTTAGCTAATATTATGATTTTTCAACCCATAGGAGTTGATTCCCTGGTGCCGATAAGACACGTTCAGCTCAAACCTGTAGTTACAGAGACTCTTGATGAAACATCTTAGATTTCGGCAGATGAGGGAAAGACGTGTTTTCCAAAAGTAGAAACCCATGAGGAATTTATTGAAAGTCATACCTCCCTCGTACCATCTTCTATTGAGATGTGGCAAGTAGAGAAGGCAGTCACCATAGCCATCAAAGTTCAAACTATATGTGGCTTCATAGATACCTTGAATTTTTCCAACTGGAAGCACAGTCTCCACAAAGATCCTCACATATGTTGTGACAGTATGTACTTTTATAAGCTCTCATTTTATATCCTTTATTGCTTTAAAAATTTTCATCAATGTGCCTTTGCTCTACTTTTTCCCATTCCCATGTTGACTTTACATGACCAAGGTATAGTTATTCATCTCTGCTCCATCCAGAGTTCCTGTCTCATCCATAGACCATGAACTTTTCAATTATAGAGGGAGCCTGGCACACAGTAGATGCCCAAGAAATGTTTGCAGATCCAATGCTGTTTTGCAGCCTAGTCTGATTCCAACTCATGTGGTAAAGATGCTATTTCTCTGAATCATGAAACAATCTCTGTGTCACAGATTTGCTGTTTTAAAGTTCCTCTGTATCATAATGATGTTTAGAAATACTGTATTCTGACTCTTGATTTTGGCTCAGGTCATGATCTCATGGTTTGTGAGATCAAGCTCCACATTGGGCTCTGTGCTGACAATGTGGAGCCTGCTTGGGATTTTCTGTCTCACTCTCTCTCAGCCCCTCCCCAATCACGTGCACGCATGTGCACTTTTTCTCCTCTCTTTCTCACAAAAATAAATCTTAAAAAGAAGAAATACTGTGTCAACTGATATAGTCACAAGAATTTTTCAAAAGAAACTTAAAAAATATATCGACACTTTTTACTTAAAATTATTTTAATAGTTGGGGCAACCTGGTGGCTCAGTTGATTGAGTGTCCAACTCTTGATTTCGGCTCAGGTCATGATCACAGGGTCGTGATATCGAGTCCCAAGTCGGGCTCCACATTGAACGTGGAGTCTCGTTGGGATTCCTTCTCTCTCCATCTCCTCCTCCCTCTCTTTCTCTCTTGCACATGTGCATTCTCTCTTTAAAAAATAAAATTTAAATTAAAAAAAATTTAATTAAAAAAGTTATTTTAATAGTAGCACACCCAGAAGTGCTTTTTGATAAATACACATTGATAACAAATGTTGGATAATTGATGGGAAAGAGTATCATGACTCTGCTTTTGTCAAACTTGTTTGAATGGTGAAACTTCTCTAAATAGTGAGTTTCCAAATTTTAGAAGATTGTATGAATTTGATGTGACTTATTTCCATTTTGAACCAGTTTTCATCTGTGCCAGTAGAACCTTCACTGAGACTTGAAAACCCAGGTATTTAATCTTACAGTCTATATTATTTTTACTAATTGCTCTATAATGCAGTGTGCTCTGGAGGCTGAATAACTCGTTCTCTACCTCAGGTAGTAAAATCTATATCTTGCCTTAAGGTGGTGATTCATTTTAAAGCATGTCCAAAGTACTTTTTTCCACTTATTCTAATTTTAAAAATCTCCTCTATTTTTTGCACAGTGTCTTTGGCAGGATCCCAGTGCTTAGATGGGTATGGTCTCAAAGCTTGGCCATATTTTACTCTGATGTCCACTTTAGAGTACTTTATGGGGAAAATGTTTTCAAAGTTCCTTTCCCTTTGGACTATTCTTATGATTCTTCTGGAAGAAAAGGATATCATATCCCTTAAATACCCTTTGATCTACACTCGCTAGTCTACTTTATTATTTAATCAGAAGCTTTCTAAAAGACTGAAGAGAAACTTCTTAAGTGCTAAGGAGGAAAAAAAAATGTTATCTCTCAGTGTTGCAGTAATAATTCTAAATTCTTCTAAGTATGTGAGGTCTTTTTTTTCCCTGAATGCGTAAGTATTGCTATTCGCCAAAGGAATTAGGCTAAGTACTGTTCTTTAGCCTTAATAGCAAGCACATAAAATAAATTTTTCATTGGCACTTTTGTTAGAGTAAGAAAAATAGGCTTACAATGAGCACTTGATCAGTTTTCAACAGTTTTAAAAGCCTTATCATGTCCTTGGTTAGTTGTGTCTGCTCTTGCTAACTAAAAGAACATCCTGGAGGACAGGACTTTTGGCTTCTAGTTCACATGTATTCTAGTATGCCATGTTGCCAAATACCAACTAATGAACAATGCTTAGGGTTAAGAGGGGTTAAAAACCAAGTTCTGTCTTTCTTATATGGATGGTAACTAATCTCAATGGCAGGTAACATGGAAAACTTCTTGGGGCCCCCCTGCCAGATAGAGTCATATGACCAAGCTTTTATGGCTTTTATGACCAGGTAGTGGGGAATGCATTGCATTAGAGCCATTCTCACTAGTTATGTCTGCCCCTTATTTTGACAGAAGTGGAAATTGAGACCCAAGGAGGTAATCCTCTTACTTAAAATTAGGCCACTCGTTAGTAGCTCATCCAGGATTAGACTCCAAATTGATGGCCATTCATTTACTGAGCAAGCACTGGAGTACATCTTCAATCCATGAGGAACCTTACAGTCAAGTGTGAGAAAATGGCAGGCAAGCCAGCAATTATGATAAAGAGTGATAAGCACTGGGAGCTGTGAAATACAGAGAGATCACTTAACCCAGTGGGGTGCTGGTCAGGGAATATTTTTAAGGGAAAGTTTGGGTGAGGTCTTTTGGGAAAATGATCTAGATTTCTGAAAGCTTGCTTTCTTTTGTTAAAATAACCTTGGAGGATTGGGAAAAAGATTACAGAGTATAGGTACAAAGAGCCTAGCCCATGGTCGGTGCTCACTAAAAGCTGACCAGTATTATAAATGTATCAAGGCACTCCAACTACCTTTTAGGAAAGACAGACACTGTTTTGGGGAGAGTGTACTGCAACCCAGAATCATCCACCAAGATACAGAGTTATAGAGGAGGTCAGTTTGGGGTAGTCGTTTTAGAGTAGTAGGTGGTAGCCAAGAAAACAGTGAAGGAACCCCTAAAATTGTTATGGAATGTCTCCCTGAGAGTAGAAGACACCGAAGAAGTTGGAAAGACCCCTTCTCTAGGAAGTGGATGACCCTGGTGGTAAAAGGAACAAGAGACAAGAGATTCTTAAGCTTCTTTGATACTTTGAACTAATGTGTCCATAAGAAATCATTTCTCCAGGTTCTGAATATCCACCCAAGCTGAGGAAGTGGGATAAATCACCAGAGTGGAGGCTCTTGACCAGGGAGTCCGTGGATAGATGGCATGCATTTGTACTTATTTGCCCTTTTTTCTGTGGAAAGCATTCATTTCTTTCATAAGATTCTCAAGCTGCAGATCAGCAAGCTGCAAAAATTTTGAGATCCAAAGCACATAAAGTAACTCAGACCTTTAACTCAAGGTCACAGGCAACTCTGGCACAAGGAACTCATACATAATTGGGGAACCCTGCAATCATTTCTCCAACAAAAATATTCATTAGACAGGAGTGCCCCCAGGGTTCTTGGCTTAAACAGGCACCTGGGCAAGAGGTGTATTTGGCCAACTTGCGCTTGTCACATTGGCAAGCCACCAGCAGCATTTTTCACATTGGTGGTGCCCCGTGGAAACACCTTGCAGGATTTTACCTTGTGAAATCTTTGCCAAATCCCTATCCTCTTGGAGGCGGATATGTCAGTTTCTTGCCAAATGGGTTAAAGCAGAAATGGCCTTAGTATTGTGGAAAAAGATATCCCCTCTTTTCTTTTTTAATAAGAGAAATGCATAAGCATTCTGAGAACGTGTGGAGCGATGAGTGTTCAAAGGCATAGCATCTGATGCCAACTTCTTCAAATAATGATTATCTCATTTAGCAGAGACTTTAGTCTATAGTCTGTGCTTGATTAACAGAATAGTGTCAGGGCAGTAGTAATGTCAGTGTTAGGGCCAAACATAACAAATTACTCAACATCATGGTTTAAAAAAATAATTGGGGATGAAAAGGATTTAATACAAACTAAGTTGATTAAAATTGTATCCCAATAGTTAGGAACACATCTGGATAATTAAAGATATTGCACCCAAGGATTCAAAATAACACAGTATGATTTTTTTTTTTTAGCTAAGCTTTGCTTTCTTAAGTATTGGAATAAGACCTATACGCCATCAATTGAGCAACTGTCCTCTTCATCCTCTATCTGGCCCAGTAACAATCTGGCTGATAAAGTGTGACATTGTGAATAATTTTGCTTTTGCCAGTTAGGCTTTTCCCACCTGCTATCACAGATGAGCCACACACCAGTATTTTCGTCAATCTGTTTGCAGTGCTGCTCAGCTCTTCATTTGAATTTGGTGAAGCAACCAGAAGAAGCATCAAAATTGCTTTCCATTCTGAGTGAAAGTAAAGAAAAGTAAGCTTTTCTTTCCATGCAACTTAATCCTGACACTGGTGTTTCCTGGGCCTGAAGCCCACTGCTGATGGAAGCAAGCAGCCTCGTCTTAGCAAAGTCCTTGGAGTAGAATTTTATCATAGTTTCTTAGCTTTTTGTGCTTGTTGGAAGAATTTGATGAGGTCATAAAATAAATTATTTTGTTCTTTGAGAAGTCATGGAGAGATGTCCTCCATGGCATGTAATGCAGGGGAATGTGCCATTTGATGTATGTCACGTCACCAAGGTGAAAGTGTCTTTGTTAATGACCCTTGCAGTTAGAGAGGACTCTCACTTTGCTTAACTACAAAACTAGCAAGGCAGCAATGCAAAGGACAAACCCAGGCCCCCACAAGAAAGTGAACAGAAGGGTTCTAGATGTATCCCTTTTTCCCTAAGGGAGTACCATGGAAGGTTTTTGGTCTCGGCAGTCTCCATGGAATAAAGAATTACCAGGTCAGATGAACCACAAACTCACAGCTCATCTTTTTTTTTTCCACCAAGCCAGGGAGGAGATAGCATTTCACTAAAAAGATCTCCTCATTCTCATAGAAGGAAATTCTTGCCATGCCAGAATTACTTCCTTTTAAATTCACTTCTTCCCGCACCAGTGATAGGTCTGGCCTTCCCTTAATCTATTTAACCAGTACTCACCCCCTCACCTTTCTTTAATTATTTGTTAAACTCATGATTCACCCTAATTACCTTTCAGGTTTTATTTATTCAGTTTCATCTGTTTGGTAAAGGACAGGAATATTCAGATAATGTAGCTCCAGGTGGTAGGTGGTATTTCTTTCTTTCTTCTTTTTTTTTTTAAGGCTTACACCCAACGTGGGACATGAACTCATGACCCTGAGATCAAGAGTTGCATGCTCTTCAACTCTTGACCTCTGCTCAGGTCATGATCTCACGCTTCATGGAAGTGAGCCCCATATTGGGCTCTGTGGCCTGTTTGGGATTCTTTGTCTCCCTCGTTCTGCCCCTCTCCTGCTTTCTCTCTCTCTCTCTCTCTTTCTCTCTCTCTCTCTCTCTCTCTCTCTCTCTGTCTCTCTCAAAATAAATAAATAAACTTAAAAGAAAAAAAAAAGAGCTGCATGCTCTACCTACAGAGCCATCCAGGTGCCCCAGTAGGTGGCATTTTGTATGTAGATGTTTTTGTTACATTCTAGTCATTCTTCTTTCTCCTCCAGAGCTGAGAACACCCCTTAGGGTTGTCAGAAGAAATTGTGGATACTCAATTAAATTTACATTTCAGATAAACTACAAATAATAAATACAAATATATCTTGAAGGTGATTTCATCTTTTATCTAAAATTCAAATTTAACTGGGTGTCCTATATTTTTATTTGCTAAATCTGGCAACCCCAAAGTGGTTCTGCAAATCAGATAACTTGCTCATCAGAATTTGGGATTGATGATATTCTTAAGGCATATTTTCTGTGGTAATTTCCTTACAGCACATAACAAAGCATTATGAAATAAGGACAGAATGAAAAATGAAAACAGGGTTAAACATTAGGTGAATAGAAGTGGGATAGTAAGAACTAAACGAGTTACCTATGAAAGCTACGAAATTTTTACGTTGTCAGAAGAGAGTGATATGAACATAATTCCAGCAAATACCCAAGTTAGCTTCAGTCATTCTTCCAAATGCATTAAAATGTACATTTTCGTCCAGCGTCTTGATTTGGCATTCTTAGTGAAGCTCTCCCACTTACTTCAGTCTACATCCTTCTGTCTTCTGATATTTTTCCAGAAATACATTAAACAAAAGAATTGCACTTGTAACCATAGAACATCTAGTGTAGTTCATCAGTATTTGTGTGTGTGTGTGTGTGCGTGTGTGTGTGTGTGTGTAGAGATTTGAAAACATTTGTAGCTCTCTACTACTTTTTCATTAAATGTGCTCCAACACTTCTGAACAATGGTTATATCTAATAAAAAGTTGAGAGCAATAGTATATGTTAGTGAAGAATAGCAGAGATCCAAGATCACAAGATGCTTATTGGAGTTTTATAATGAAGTGGTTATTAATTTGGCAATAGAAAAGGCACGAGGGTGCAGAGAAAGGGGAAGCTGTCCAAGTGGTGAATTCATGGACTCTATTAATGAATGAAAAAATTAGGATAAATCAGTGTTAGACAAGAAGAAAATATTGGCTTTGAAGTACAGTTGAACTTATTGAGGCCTCTGAGTAAGATTCTCTGGAGTAGTACCTAATTGGGTGGCTCTTTGCCTTCCGGCCATGTAGTTGAGTGATCAAAGGACTGACCCCTCACCCAGGATGGGCGAAAACATTACTCACTCCTCGGAACACTAAACTTGAACTGTGAGACATAGAGAGAAGTTGCTGGACTTAAACCTGGTAACAGTGGTGCTCTAGAAAAAAGATAAGGAATTTCTACAGTCATAACCTTAGACGCTGTCCTTACTCCTGCATTCCTTTAATTTTGGATTTCAGCTCTATCTTAGATTGCATGAACTAGTTCAGTATTTTTCCAACAGATGTCTTTGTGCTTAAGTTAGCTAGAATTTGCTTTTGGGCTGCTTGCAAGCAAAAAAAAAAATGTATGACGTTTTGAGGTCAATTTCATCTTTCATTTTGATTCTCATCCAATCAAAAATGCCAGATATTTTGTTAGTAAGGAAAGAGAGAGTGGTGAATGAGATGAACTTGATTTCTGCTTCATGGAGCTTTCAGTCTCGCAGAGAAAACAGACACTGATAAGTAATTAAAGTATAGAAATGGAAGGGTTCTATGCATTCATCAACAAATATTTATTGAGCATCTATAATATATAAGACACTGTTCTAAACCATTGGCACTCAGTAAAGAAAACAAAGATCCTTGCCCTTGTATCTTGTAGCAGGGGATGAAAGCGATAGATAATAAACATCGAAATATATAAATAAATAACATGGATTTAGAAGATGGTAATTGCTATGGGAAAAGAATTAAAAAGGGGATCAGAAGGAACAATATATCAAAAGGCCTGGAAGCCAGAGAGAAATGGCAGGTTGGAGAAACTGAAAGATTATTAGAGCTAAAATACTGGCAACAAGGCAATGGCTCAAAATGAAGATGAAGAGGTTAGGTAAAGTAGATTGTTAAGGACTTTATAAGCCATTTTGAGGATTTTGAACTCATCCTAAGGCAATCCAAAGCCACTTAAGAGTTTTAAGCTATAGACTCACATGATCAGATTTGCATTTTAGATTTATCATTCTGCCTGCAACCTGGAAAACACATCTAAAGCAAACAGTAGTGGATGGGAGAGAGTAATTAGGAGGCTCTTGTCCTAGTCCAAATGAGAAATGGTGATGCTCTTGACTAGCATATGTTTCATGAATTGGAAAACAGTAGCTGTGTTAAAATGGCTGTTATTGAGGCTTAGATTTTCAGCTTCTCACATTTAGAACAGATTAATGCCTGTCCAGATTTATCTTCTGTTCCCTGGGCTTTGATGCTATATAAAGCCAATTTGAAATGTTGACCACTTTTTCATTGGCTTCACATCCATGAAGTTTAATTATGCCTCATCTTTAGAAACAAAAATATGATAAGTGGATATTTAAGGAACTGTGGCAGCCGTAAGACAGGCATTCGTTGTACTCCCTATAGCATCTGTACCTAACTAGCCACATATTGTCCTCAAATTCTGAATCAATACAGGACACAAGCAAACCAGGTATATACAACTTCTCTATTAACAGGGCCTTCCCTCTAAATTCTCATATTCTTCTCTTCCCCAGTGAGATAGTGTAGACGATGTAGAAGAAACCACATGATCTTTTTACCACTCCACTGTTGGGTTTAAATGAAGGGTTACATTCCTTTAAGCGATGGGTCATTTGGCCTCATGATTTGTCATGACCTCTTATTACACTCACATAATATTTTTTAAAGGCAGTGCAACTAGACAAGTATTATGCTTGTTTGCTGCACAAGCAATCAGCACTTAACCACTATCATATGTATATGCTAAGGTTAAGCACTTCTGTAATAATTTGAATTTTTTTAAGTTTATTTCTTTATTTTGTGAGAGACAGGTGGGTGAGAGGCAGAGAGAGAGAGAGAATCTCAAGCAGGCTCCGCAATGCCAGCACAGAGCCTGAAGTTGGCCTCGAACTCATGACCTAGGGATTGTGACCTCAGCTAAAATCAAGAGCCGGACACTTAACTGACTGAGCCATCCAGGTGCCCCTGTAATTATTTGAATTTTTAATTTCTAGCTTATATACTAACCCCAACCTAAAGGGTCAGTTCCTTCTTTCCTTTGAGCTGGGTCTAGCTCAGGTTCTTTCAGCCTTAAAGATGTAGACAGAAATTGTATCTAACCTTCAACTCCATTGCTTGCCAGTCCCAAAATACAATAACAAAAAGAAAAAGAGACTTTTCAATTTCCTTGTCATCCCTCCAAAAAGTTCCCCTCTTATTCTTGAGGAAGCAAACAAGGAAGAGTACCAAGTACCACTTTACCATATTGAAACATTGTTGTCTGTGGTGCAATTGAAAGTCTTCGGTTCTTGAGAAATCTGCCTTTCCTAAGGAAGTTGGGAATGGAGGGAACTTACGGATATGGTTTGTAACTGTTCCCATTGCACTATCTTATTATAAGAACGTACTTTTTAAACATGGGTTTCCATCTTATATTACTTTGTGTCTTGGAGGCTCTCCCTCATGAATTACTTTGCATCTTGTTTGAAGTGAACCATTTTAAAATTTATATCCTGTCCTACTTTTATTTCAAGAACTTTACTTAAAATATCTTTTGTTCTCTTGCCCTGCTCAGATCTGCAATATGCATGCACATTTTATGCATTTCACACTCTTTAAGATAGAGAAAATAATATGCTAATTTGAATAGTGGTAAAATCAGAGTCAGGATAGAGATTTTATTCTCAGAAGAGTGGACAGTGCAATATCTTCTTATGGCGTCTGTTCTCTCCATTGTTAATATAAGTCATGTAAAAGACGTGGTTTAGTAAAACAAGGCAGTAGAACATGAATTTGGGAGTACTCTCAGTTTGATGGAGCCGCATAGTGGGTGTTTGCTCCTTGAGGGCAGGGAACATGTTCTCCTCCCTTTTGTGTCACCCACTCCACCCAAGGAGTCAAGCATATACATACCAGTAACTCAACATGTACTCAGATGAATGGAAAATATTGAAATTAATGATAAATCCTTATGAGACATTTAATACTATATTTAATTTTACTAGAAAACACACAAAGATGGCCAAAGAAGAGATTTTGACTAGGTTTTAAGTACTGGGTTTTGTCACTCTCTAGGAAGTGGACACCCCCAAGGAAGGGAGCTGCTGGAGAGCAGACTAGAAATTAGACAAGTGGTCCTCCGATATGAGTACACAGAGTGCCAGGCACTACCTCCTGGAAGTGTCTGATTCAGTAGATCTGAAGTGGGGCCAGTGGCCCTCCCCAGTGATGCTGATTCTGCTAATCCAAGTAACCCACTTTAAAAACTACAGAATTAGACTTTTCGAGAGAGCTGGCTCAGCTGAGGGGACCTGGGCGTGCTGCCTTGCTGTGTGATCTTCACAGAGAAGGGGTGACTTCAGAGATGTCTGAGGGCAGTATCTAGAATAGTTTCAAGGGTCTTGCTTTCTCTTGATCAACAGGACTGATGGCTTCACTCTGGCAGGAAAAGGAGATAACGGTTTCACGAACTCAAATGAGACTTAAAATTAGCTGACGTAAATGAGATAGAAGTTGGAATGCATGGAATCAACTTAGTAATACTTTTAGCTAAGTTAACCTAATTTAGCAATGGAAGACCATGTACATACATATCTAAGCTAATTTATATATAGGTTATTCCCCGAAATATCCTTACACTGCAAGGAAAGTTTATGCTCTTTAGCTGACTGTGCATATGTCAAGGTAAATGGGGAAGGTGGAGAAAGGGCAGCCCAAGGAGAGAGGAAAGCCCATTCATCCTAGAGAAAGCATTTAGGAGAAACTACCCCCACCTTTCCCCCTGCCCACTAAAGGCTGTTTCCCAGGTAAATAGCCTTAGGAAGTTTCTGAAACAGTGGAAACAGCTTTGGTAACCAGGTATCATGGGAACACATTTCATCTAATTGCAGTATTGAAATGGAAACTACCTAAAATTTAGAACCGATTTCATATGCTTTGTTGTGTTCAGCTAATTAGGCTCTTGCATTTTAAAACTTGAGTATGAGGTTTTTACATACTTATCTGTGTTTCTTCTGGATGAATTTTATGTAAGGCAATAATCATTTAAGACTTTGGGGGATATTGACACTTTTTTCATTACAGGATTTCATGGACTCAGGTAGATTTTCTCAATTTGCCAACAAAAAAGAATAGAGAAATTATATTAAAATAAGCTGTGTCTTTAAAAAATGATACATGTTGGTAACCAAATGGTCAATTGCTCGTATTTAATTTTAATTTTAATTTTTGTTAATTTGAATTTGTTAATTCAATTTTGTTAATTTTAATTTTAATTTTTGTTAATTTGAAAATATTAAAAAAAAACTGCTTAGTGATCCTTTCAAGGAAAGACTCAGCTCATGTATAAAAAAAAAAAAAACACATAAAAATGACTCTGGAGACCTTGGCTACACATCTAGCGGTCAAATATTTCAATGCTTCATTGCTCCCGTTCCTGTTACAGGTACATGTGACAGCGCTGCAGCTATGAGTGGAATTTTAAAGAGGAAGTTTGAAGAAGTTGACGGCTCTTCACCCTGCTCCTCTGTGCGGGAATCAGATGATGAAGTTTCCAGCAGCGAGAGTGCTGACAGTGGGGACAGTGTCAATCCATCCACTTCTAATCATTTTCCCCGTGAGTAATGAAACCATACCTGAAGCTAATTGTCTGGCTCTGCAGTGAAAATAATTGTATCATCTTGGTCATTGTTTTGAACCTTTATTACTAGTTTTGTTTTGTCCTTGTAATTGATTTAAAAGCAAAACATGATTGAGTAAAAAAAGAAGCATTTTTGAGGTATCAGTAGATTCTTTTATTTGGATTGCTTTTGGGAGTGGATTATTTTGATAGTGTTAACCAACTGATTCAATGAAAAAATGGTATTTTTTTCAATTTTTTAAATGTTTGTTTATTTTTGAGAGAGAATGAGAGAGGGAGAGAGCAGGGGTGGGGCAGAGAGAGGGAGGCAGAGGATCTGCGCTGACAGCGCAGAGCCCAATGTGGGACTCAAACCCACGAACCCTGAGATCGTGACCTGAGCCGAGGACAGCCGCCTAACAGAGCCACCCAGGCGCCCGCAAAATTGTATTTCATTATTATTAATTTTAAAAGGGAGCACCCTACTGAGAAGATTTGGGGAAAGACAAGTCCAGACACAGAAATTTATCCTCCCAAAGCTGAAATGATATTCTGGGGCGGGAAAAAATAGATGTATTTGGGAGTGGGAAATCTAAGTTATAATGAGAAAGAACGTGCCACCCTGCAATAAGAGACAAGAAGGGTACAAAACTCTCCCAAGTGTGTAAGTGCATGCGGTTTATACTTCTTTCTACTCATTCCTTTATTCTTTATCCCCAAGAATAATATTTAAAGCCCACAAAGAAAAAATAGAGATGTATGCCTTCTCATTGATTCCTCTTTCTGTCACACTGTGTGTTAGCCAAAGCAGGCTTCAGGTTCTGAGCTGTCAGCACAGAGCCCCCCCCCCCATGCGGGGCTTGAACTCACGAGCTATGAGATCACGACCTGAGCCGAAGTTAGACACTTAACCGACAGAGACACTCAGGCTCAGAGCCCCCAGAAAATTCTTAATACAATCTGCAAGCTAAAAAAAACTGGCTAGTAATACCTAAATGATCTTCTTAAAGTTATTTTCCAACAGGAAGATTTTACTATATCATGATACCATGAGAGATAACTAGTCTTAGTTTTTCCATTTTTCAGTTAAGTGGCTGATTTTATTAATATGCAATCCTATAACATGGAATATAATTTGGAAATGTGAAAACCCAGAAAACCAAAAGAATAAACAATAATTTTAAAGGGAATAAAGATCTCAATAAAACTGTTGAGCATGAAACAAACTAAAATCAAAAGCATTCCTTTAAACAAGCAAAGCTAATAGAAAATATAAAGAAAGGGCAATTATAATTATCACAACAAAAAAATCATAAAGTATTCAGGGACAAGGTAATTGTGTAATATAAATAATCTACAAATACATTTATATATGTCATGATGATATGAAATGAGCTTGTGTTTTTGATTTAAAAGAAGATACATGTGTACGTATTAGGTCTTAGTATTAACAGTGGTAATAACATCATTATCATCATCCAGTAGAGTTTTGTGAAGATCAACAGAACAAGTGAGATAATACACATGAAAGAACTTTGTAAAATCTTATTACTAAACACATTTTATATTGAAAATTATGATCATAGCTAATATTTATAGGGTATATAAATGCTTTAATAGCTTTGGAGCTATACAGCTCCAATGTAGGGATATACATTATCCCTACTCTTTCCATCCATTCTAGAAGTACCACTACCTTCAGTTTATAGAGGAAATATGTAAGGCTCAGAGAGGCTAAACATCTTGCCCAAGGTCACACAGGATTTGAGCTTAGATATATATGTGTGTATGTGTGTACCTCACTCCATAGTCTTCATTTTTTCCATTATCTCATACTGCCCTTTAATTATATAGTATTGAACATATCTTTAAAATATTGTTTATTGTGGGGCGCTTGGGTGGCTCAGTTGTTTGAGCATCTGACTCTTGACATCGGGACATTGGCTCAGGTCATGATCCCAGGGTTGTGGGATCGAACCCTAAGTCAAGCTCCATGCTGAGCATGAAGACTGCTTGAGATTCTCTCTCTCTCTTTTTCCCTTTGCCCTGCTCCCCTGCTTGCATGCACTGTCTTTCTATAAAATAAAGAATAAAAAATAAATGTTGTTTATTTTGAGTTAGTAAAGAGGTAGGTTATGTTTCCAGATATAAAGATAAATAAAGTTATTAAAGCTTTCCATATTAATTTATAAATATTAGTATAGTCTCAAAAGCCTCAATTGGATTTTCTTAGAAGGTGATAGAATGATAAAAATCTATTTGGGAAAATAAGCTAATGAGAATAAAGGTATATTTTTAAAAAGACAGTATAAATGTTGAAAAGCCATTCCAGATATCAAATCATAGTAGAAAATTATTAATTTAACTTTTTTGATACTGTGCTAGATCTAGGAAAGTATAGAAAGTCTCAGCATGTTATATATAAGAGTTTAATGTGTAAGAATACAGTTTTACAGGGGTGCCTGGGTGACTCAGTCAATTGAGTGTCCAACTCTTGATTTTGGCTCAGGTCATGATCTCTCACTGTGAGATTGAGACCCACGTCAGGTTCTATGCAGACAACACAGAGCCTGCTTGGGATTCTCCCTCTCCCTCTCTCTCTCTCCCTCCCCCACATCTCAAAAGTATATGCTCTGTCTCTCTCAAAATAAGTAAAAACATTAAAAAAAAAAAAGAATAGAGCCTTATAGAGCAATGGGAAAGGGAAGAAGTATGTAATAAATGGTGATGGTGTTAGAGTTTGAAATAGAAGTAATTTAGATACACATCTCACAACACATGCCAAAATACATTCCAGGTGGATTAAATAGATTAAAAAAAATCAAATTTTGGGGATATTGTTTATTTGTCAGACATGGGATCATTACCCAAGTTTTGAAGTAACAAAAAAAGTCACATTGCAAAATACTGATATTAAATATATTATTTATTATATTTAATTAAAAAAACACATATGAATCTTTTAGATAACCTCCAGAGGCAATCCACACAATAGGAAATATGATTAGCAAAATTTTAAAGCATGTAACAATAGTAATAATAATGCAGATTAAAATAATACTAATGAGATTCTGTTAGTATGAAATCACAGAAATTTTGTCTCCATGAGATTAGCACTCCTCTCCAGTAAAAACTGCTGATACCTAAGTGCTGGTGAAAGTCACTGTATAAATCATAGGTACATACATTGCTACTGATGGTAGTGAAATTTATTTATTTATTTATTTATTTATTTATTTATTTATTTATTTATTTTAATATATGAAATTTATTGTCAAATTGGTTTCCATACAATACCCAGTGCTCATCCCAAAAGATGCCCTCTTCAATACCCATCACCTCCCCTTCCCTCCCGCCCACCCCCCCATCAACCCTCAGTTTGTTCTAAGTTTTTAAGAGTCTCTTATGCTTTGGCTCTCTCCCACTCTAACCTCTTTGTTTTTTGGGTTTTTTTTCCCTTCCCCTCCCCGATGGGTTTCTGTTAAGTTTCTCAGGATCCACATAAGAGTGAAAGCATATGGTATCTGCCTTTCTCTGTATGGCTTATTTCACTTAGCATCACACTCTCCAGTTCCATCCACGTTGCTACAAAGGGCCATATTTCGTTCTTTCTCATTGCCATGTAGTACTCCATTGTGTATATAAACCACAATTTCTTTATCCATTCATCAGTTGATGGACATTTAGGCTCTTTCCATAATTTGGCTATTGTTGAAAGTGCTGCAATAAACATTGGGATACAAGTGCCCCTATGCATCAGTACTCCTGTATCCCTTGGGTAAATTCCTAGCAGTGCTGTTCCTGGGTCATAGGGTAGATCTATTTTTAATTTTTTGAGGAACCTCCACACTGTTTTCCAGAGTGGCTGCACCAGTTTGCATTCCCACCAACAGTGCAAGAGGGTTCCCGTTTCTCCACATCCTCTCCAGCATCTATAGTCTCCTGATTTGTTCATTTTGGCCTCTCTGACTGGCGTGAGGTGATATCTGAGTGTGGTTTTGATTTGTATTTCCTTGATGAGGAGTGATGTTGAGCATCTTTTCATGTGCCTGTTGGCCATCTGGTTGTCTGCCTTAGAGAAGTGTCTATTCATGTTTTCTGCCCATTTTCTTCACTGGGTTATTTGTTTTTTGGGTGTGGAGTTTGGTGAGCTCTTTATAGATTTTGGATACCAGCCCTTTGTCCGATATATCATTTGCAAATATCTTTTCCCATTCCGTTGGTTGCCTTTTAGTTTTGTTGATTGTTTCCTTTGCTGTGCAGAAGCTTTTTATCTTGATGGTAGTGAAATTTAGAAAGCACTTGGAAATATAAGAGCCATAATAATATTCATATCTATGAGTCTGTACTTCAGATAATTTACCTGAAGGGAGAAACATCAAAAATTAGGGGAAAACTACATCAATGAAAATGTTGGTGGTTAGTGGTAGTATCGAAAAATGGGAGTAGGAGGTGGGGAAGAGAAAAGTAACATGTCTAAGAGCAGGGAAATGATCCATTAAATTATGGTGACTTACACAATTATTTTCATAATAGTTGTGAAGATCTTCTGACAGTATATAAAATGCTCATGAGATAAAATTAAGAAAAACATGGGTGCCTGAGTGGCTCAGTCTGTTAAGCATCTGACTTCAGCTCAGGTCATGATCTCACAGTTCGTGAGTAAGCCCCACATCGGGTGAGCTCGAGCCTTGCTTCGGGTGAGCCCCACTTCTCTCTGTCTCTCTCTGCGTCTCGTGGGATTCTCTCTCTCTCTCTCCCTCTCTCTCTCTCTCTCTCTCTCTCTCTCTGCTCCTAGCTCACTTGAACCCTCTCTCAAGAAAGAAAGAGAGAAAGAAAGAAACCAGAACACAAAATTTTACTTCTGTTGTCATAAAGGCAAGAAATGGTATGGCACCTTAGCACTGAAAATGATTTGATTTTTTGAGGTATTAAAAAGATGAATGAATTTTCGTATTTATTAATTTTCATTTCTGTTGATATTTTATGTCTCCCTCAACCAATAAATCTTAAACTTAACCTAAAATGATGACTGTCATTCAAATTGTATTTATGTATGTGGACAGCAGATTGATTGAAATGGCGTGATCCGCTAAATCATCCAGTTTCTTCGCTAACTTGTAAAGGCTTTAATAAGTTATGTGTAATCAAAGTGATTTTTCTATTGAAGAAAATAGACATGTTTTATGATGTCCAAAAACTTATCAAAATGTTTTAGCTCATTGTTTATTATCTGTGGTGGCTGGCAATGTGTTTGTTTACTAAATTGCTGATTTAACTGTATTAAATGAAACCTGGCAGAGATTTTTCACAATTTTTAGAAATTTAATTGATTTAATTAAAAAATGCCCTTGTCATTTAGTAGTCTGCTTAGTTTACCATATTTTTATTATGGAGAGGGAGAAGAATAGGAGGAAAAGCAAAGAATCAAGAGATAAAAATTCTGCCTAGAATATTTACTGTATGAAAGACTTGGGCATATTAACTAATGTGAAAGGGGTAGTTAAAAGGGTTTCTTGTTTCTAGAAATGTATTTCAGATTATTCACTAGTCCTAAAATTGATATGCAAATTTTTAAAATATGTTTTATTTCTTTTTTCATCTAGATTAAAATATGTACTTATCAGCAGTGGTCTTATCTGCATGTAAATCTGTGGATCTAAACTTTTAGGAATATTATTAGTGGTGAATCCTGTTTCTTTAATATACGTCTCTACTTTCAGAAAAAACCTGTCTTAGAGTAAAGAATGATTTTTGATGACTATCAAATTTGTGTGGCATTAGGAAACCAAATTTAGTTTCACATTGAGATTTTTTGTAATGTGGTTATTTAAATCTCACCATCATGAGCTCATCTTTCAAATTAAAAATATCCCATGTACTCAGTACTTTGCAGGGATTAACATATTGTGTAACAACATTTTGTTATCATTACAAATACAGGCATTGATAAGATTGGTATGTGTCAGCAGCTGTAGTAGTAAAAAATTCCATGCTATTCTAAGCTTTCTTAGATATTCAATTTGTAGCACATCACATTATACCAATAAAAGCTTCAAAATATAAATCAATAAGGAAATTAGGCCTCTTTTCATGGACTTCTGAGTTTTGCTAGGCAACTAGCATGCTTACCAGCGATCAACCAAGGTCACATCGTGTACTTCCCTTGAGATAGAAGCATCTGGATTCTGTATTGCTGTGGAACGCTTTGTTTCATCAAATCCCTGTGGCTCCATAGCCAATCAGCCTGTACTTGAGCACTGTCGAAAGGAAAGCTGCAGAGAAGCTAGAGAGGAATGATTTTTTTCCTGCCCTTTCAAGGTTCTTGGCACTTCACACGGGTAATGAGAAGCTGTGTGATGAAACATCCTCCCGAAAGGAACACATTATTTTTCCCGAAACAGTGTTTCTACAAATACATGTACAGTATTTAGGAAGTGAAAGTATCAAGAGGTAAAAGGATAGATCTTCTAAGCTACATATGAAAGCAGGTAGTAGACGTTTTACATAGGGTTGCGATTTTCTCATTTAAAAAACACTTTCACATTCTTGAGTTCATTTCTATCCAAGAATTGTTGTCTGATTAGAAGCTATTATTGTAACTATATTCTAAAAGTAGAAATCACCATTCAGAGATGTATTCCTAATTTACCCAAGGGCTGAGATTATAATCTGTTTCCCTCCCTCCCTCTTTCTTTTCTTACTTGTCTCCCTTTTCTCTCTGAATACACAGGACATACATATGCTACCATGTGCACCCAAGTCAGCCTGTTTCTCCACTGTCTCTTCCCTCCCACTGACTGCACATTTCTTAAAGAGGTTTGAGATGAAGAATCCACAGACAACAGATTTTGACATGAAACTTTGTACTAGAAGTAACCTATTCTCTTAACCTAGCAGTTAAAATGCATTGAAAATTTAGTCTCAGTTTCAA
This sequence comes from Prionailurus bengalensis, assembly GCF_016509475.1. Taxonomy (NCBI): domain Eukaryota; kingdom Metazoa; phylum Chordata; class Mammalia; order Carnivora; family Felidae; genus Prionailurus; species Prionailurus bengalensis. The sequence goes on from NC_057345.1 coordinate 155,493,672, forward strand.
CAAATAGAGTATATCTTATGTTACAGGCTCTGAGTTAAGTGCTTTCAGACGTGACAAAATAATAGACTACAAGTACTAAGTACAACTTACGATACAGGAGCAGATCATGTCTATCCAGCACTGTGGTTTACTTTGAGAACTTACTATCCCATAGATAAATGTAGCAATCTATCCCTGAATCTTTGATTTTTCAAACAATAGAGGAGTGTTCAGGCAGAAACCTAACACAGGTGTATCAAGGGAAGTCTTTGATTAAGCAGGAGGTAGGGTCACGTGACCCTCAAAATCTCCTGTCTACTCTGTGATAATATGATTCGAAGAACAAGGGTCAAAATAGCATCTTAAGTTAGAGCTGAGACCAAGTAAGAAAAAATAAGCAGCATAGGTCAAGACACCTCTGCAAAGCTACTGTTAAAATAAGAGATCTCCAGACCCTCTGCATCCCCTTATGTTGAAGAAGAACCTTTTAGCATGGCCTTGGAAGATCAGACCTGGAACCAGTTGCAGATGTGCTTATACGAGGTCAGTGTCCCCATCCAAACACCAGACATAGAGCAGTTGAATCTGTAGGTATTTAGTTGGTTGGGGATATGAAAGTTAAGTAGTTGGGAGAATTTGGAGTGTAGGAAGATAGATATGAGTTAGTGGTCCATTTAGAAAATACTCATAGGAATGCACTGTAAAGTTCAATTCTAATACAGTGGAGTTGTTTTCAGATCATTTCATCTGAGAGATCTGAGAGATCCAGTATGATGAATCAGAGATAGTTAACCATTGCTGCCTCCTCTGGCATTTAGACAGTCCTTCAGGCTGAAATGTCTTCTCTGCCTCCCAATCTCTATGAAGTTCTGTACCTGCTTTAATGTTCACATCAAATACTTCTTTCTCCGTGAAAACGTTACCACGTCTCTCATTTTACCCTGCTCCTTACTAAGTCTTTTGGTGTTTCACCAACATTCAAAACTTTGGCAGTGGTTTTCTATCTTCTTTCCATCCCAGTATTTCCTCCCAAACCATGATGTCAGTAGGCATATGATGGCTCACTGAACCATTAGCCTCATATTTCCTTGACCACCTCTATTCTGAAGTCTTTATTTCTATTCTATTTATGTCCTTTACCTCCATTTCAGTCAGCTGTTTACGTCCACAGCCTCATCCAGAATATTGTTACAAATTAGAACAGCTCTACCACCAATCAAATTTCAGTGTTCCACACTCAGACCACAACCCCTTTTCCTTCCATGTCCTTCCTCCCCAACTCCTTTTTTTTTTTTACCTCATCCTCTTGTTTTCCCCAATAAAGCACCCACCTCTTGTTTTTACATATCTTTCTACCCTTTACCATTTACTTCATTATTTGGTTGTTTTTTGTTTTGTTTTGTTTTGTTTTGTTTTTTTAATTTGGAGGCCAGGACTTTTAACCATTTTCCTCCCATATTCTTCACTCCATATTTCCTTTTTATTCAAATACGTGAAAACTTATTTATTTATTTATTTTTAAAAATTTTAAGTGTTTATTTATGAGAGAGAGAGACAGAGTGAGAGCAGGGGAGAGGCAGAGAGAGAGAGAGAGAGAGAGAGAGAGAGAGGTAAACACAGAACCTGAAGCAGGCTCCAGGCTCTGAGCTGTCAGCACAGAACCTGACACGGGGTTCAAACCCAGAAACTTCAAGATCATGAACTGAGCTGAAGCCGGAAGGTTAACTGACTGAGCCACCCAGGTGCCCCCAAATATGTAAAAACTTTAAAGAAGTTTTAAAGAAAATGACAAACACTGTGTTTTCAGATTCAGCTGCTCATTATTGCCCTACTACCATCCTGCTCAGTGCCCCTGGTTTTCTCTCCCATTTCACAGCACTGAGTGTGTCAGACTGAAGTCACGCCACCTTCTCCCTCATACACAGCAGCTCCTTCTTGTCATTGAGGACCCTGCCTCCATATATATCCTTCTCCCTTCAAGCGGGGCACTCAAAATGAGTTTGGAAGGAATGAGTGTAAGCTCATCAAAGTCAGGAACAGGTCTCTGTACGCCTAACTTCCAGTAAGCACTTAATAAATATTTAGATAAATGGATGAATGAATAGACACTTATTAAGCATGTACTCTTTGCTATTCATTGCACTAGTCCTAGGAGCCAGAAATATAAAAGTAAATGAGACATGATTCAGCTTCTGTAGAAACTCATAGTCTAATAACACTAAAGCATGTCTCCAACACTGACTGTATTCTGTCTTACATCGTAGTTATTTGTACACACACCTTATCTTTTCTGGAGATTTACAGAGCTGAAACGTGTGTTCTTCTTAGGACTTATACTGGTGCAGGTACAATTACTGTTACATACTTGATAAATGACAGTTAGCTTTGCAAAGCGTTGTCTTGTTTTAGTACAACTAAACCATACAAACAAAAAAAAGAATGCATTTATTGTAGGACTTTATAAGGGCATGGACATCAGTGGAAATACAGACAGATTTACAAGCTAACTGTGTAATTTATGATTTTGATGGGTATCATTGTGATATATCAGGATTCTGATATAACAGTTATTATGTCCAAATACATCTAATGGCGAGCTGTGTTTTAAATAGGGCCCCACTGTAATTCTGTATTCCCAGCATGTACCTTTCTGGTTTCATTTGCTTATATATAGCTTTCCTAGGCAGAAACATCGCTGTTTAATTGGATGCTGTGCAGCTATTTATGCAGTAGCTGTACAGCACACTTGAGGGAATCCAAGTTGCTTTCACCTTCACCATCCTTTGAATCAACTAAGCAAAAAAGGGATTACCAAGTCAGACCACTAACATTATATAAATACAGTTCATTTAGTTTGGTTTGGTTTGCTTTAAATTCAGCATCAGGACCTCAGGTTTAGCCATAATAAATGGTACCATTAAGCGTAGCTCTTTATTCCAACGTATTGAGAATTCTGGTTTTGTTTCCTTATTTGCTTTTCCTAGCACAGTCATGTGTTCTATAAACGTGTCTCAAATCTGTCCACTTACCTCCATTTGTGTTGCCAGCCAAGGACATCCATCTTTCATCTCTCTCCTGGACCCCTGCAGGAGCCCTCCAGCTGTTTTCTGCCTCCTCTCTTGTTGGAGTCTCAGTCTTATCTCTGTGCAGGAGTATATTGGATCTCCACTTTCCTTAAATCCTTAAGTTGCTTTCAGATGTACTCATTACTATGGCCTCCAAAACCCTGTACAGCTCCATGATTGAGCCTTTGCCCTCCTCCCCAACCTCCCCTCTCCTTCTTCCCTCCATCTCAAAAAATTCAGCCACATCGATCTTGACTCCGTTTTCTTTTTTTAAGTTTTTATTTAAATTCCTGTTAGTTAACATGCAGTGTAATATTAGTGTCAGGTGTAACATAACAAACCTTTCTTGCCCTAAGATCATGTCTGGAACAGTCTGTGCATGATTGATTGACTCTTTAGATTTCAGGTTCAGCTTAAATGCCAGCGCTTTTCTGGAACTGTCCCTGATCACCCATCCAACATATGCAGGCCCAAAGTCCTCATCTCTTAGAGATGTATGTGGACGTTTTACAGGAAAAATAATAGATATCTTGGAGTTACTTTCAAATAACGCAGCAAAAAGAGAAAGAGAGACAGAAAATGAGGCTGAAAAAATATATATTATTCTGTATTTTATAAAATTAAAAATTTACATAATGCATTTTAAAACTATTCAGCTTATCCTAAAACTTCTGTGGAAGGGTCAGGGCTAAAAAAATTTTGAAAAAGAATAAGGAAAAGGGAAGGCATGCTTACCATTACAGATTTCAATACTTCAAATGCTAAAATAGTTAAAACACATAAAATTAGCTCAGACAGACGACACATGGAATAAAAGAGAGCTTAGAAACAGACTCATATTTAATGGCAACTTGGTATGTGACAGAGGAGACTGAGTTGGAAAAGGAGGGACTGTTCTAATAATGACCTTTTAACAACTGGCCAGCCACATTAAAAAAGATAAAATTAGGTCCCTACCTCATACCATACATGAAAATTAATTCCCAGTGAACTAAGTATGTAAATGTAAAAAAAAAAAAACAAATCAGAACTATAAAACTTGAAGAAAAAAATATAGGAAAATATCTTCATGTCAGATATGATGCAAAAAAGACAAAGCATAAGAAAATACATTTGGGTACATTAAACTTGTTTATATGATCAAATACAGCATCAAGAAAGTGAAAAGATGAGCTGCATACTAGAAAAAATATTTGCAATTAATTAACTGACAAGAAAATAGTATTTGAATATAAAAAGAACTCTTACAAAAATAAAGAGCCAATGTAATAAAAAAGTTATAGAATATGAACAGATAATACACAGAGAAAAGGCTGATACAAATATGAACAGATGTTCAACTCTGTTAGTAAGTAGGGAAATTAAAATTGCAAAAAGACACCATTTCACATGTATCATATCATCAGATTGGCAAAATTTTAAATTTTAAAAAATATTTATTTATTTTTGAGACAGAGACAGTGTGAACAGGGGAGGGACAGAGAGAGAGGGAGACACAGAATCTGAAACAGGCTCCAGGCTCTGAGCTGTCAGCACGGAGCCCGATGCAGGGCTCAAACTCACGAACCGTAAGATCATGACCTGAGCCGAAATCAGATGCTTAACTGACTGAAACACCCAGGAGCCCCAGATTGGCAAAATTTTAAAGTTTGGCAACATCATGTATTGACAAACCTGTGCTGAAGCAGGAATCCTCATAATGCCACTGTGAGTGTCAGATGACTCAATTACCTAGAAAACCCAGTATTGAAAGTTAAAAGAAAGATTAACTGTGGGCCAGTATAGGATTGGATAACTGTAGTTTGCTCATATGATGATAAAATGGATAACAGATTGAACTGAATAGTCAAGTTTACATGTATGCACTGTTGAGTGAAATACACAAATTGCAAAGCTCTATATGATACACGTATGTAATTAAAACACATCGAACGATACTGTATTTTATTGAAGTAAAAATATACATAGGAAAGGATGATACATGACATTGTGAAGATACCTGTAGAGATGAAGAGTAGAAGAATGGGTGGTGGGGGCTTACTGTACTTTCTCACTTTGCTTATATTGTAAAAGTAACAAGCTGAAGTCAATATGGTAAAATATTAACATCCATTAAATATGGATAGTAAATACATATTATTTTTGGAAGGTTGAAGTATTTTATAATTTTTAGCAAGTTTTACATATTTTTCACTTGAGATAAAAGTCCCTGGATTACCCCACTATTCTCTTCCCCTTTATTTTCTTTCTCAGTACCCTTTTTTTTTTTCCTCAGTATGTATCACAATTTGGATCTATTTTATAGTGGATTTGTATATACTTGTATGTTTTTGTATTTGTTTATATTTGGGAATCTGTTTTGTTTAACATTGTATTCCTGATAGAAAAAGGCAGAATGGGGGCACCTGAGTGGCTCAATTGGTTAAGTGTCCAACTTCAGCTCAGGTCATGATCTCAGGGTTTGTGAGTTTGAACCCCACATCAGGCTCTGTGCCCGGAACCTAGAGCCTGCTTCGGATTTTGTGTCTCCCTCTCTCTCTGCCCCTCCCCCATTCATGTTCTGTGTCTCTTAAAAATAAATAAACATTAAAAAAAAAAAAGGCAGAAGATCCCCTAGCACATTAAAAACTTCCAGGCCAAATTTGTTCATTAACTAGAACTAAATTTAATCTGTTCATTGAGATTCTTCATCTTGTCCACAATGATTGCCAAGTGATATTGCCAAATATTCTTCTGAAATCCTTTCATACACATTCAGTGCCCAAGTCCTAAAATGTAGGGAGCAGCATCTTCCCCAGATGTTGGGCTCTAGGATGCACAGTGATGTTTACAAAAATCACCATTGGAAACTGCTTCTTGTGCTTTTAAAATTCACTGTAAACTGTTGCAGGATATATAGTACATCCCACAAGACCTTTCTCCCCACTATGGTGTTAAGGTAGAATATTGTCTCTTTAGTTGATCATCGGTGAAGTAGTTGCTTGTGTTTGGGAGCCATTGTGAAAGAGAAATATTTAAGTTTGCTATGATTTCTTTTCCCTAGTACTTCAGTTGAATTTGTGAAAATGGGACTGTATTGCAAATTTCTCCAGTGTGTTGTAAGTGGAAAAGCCACAACCAAGGAGCTATAAGATCTTCAGTGTAGTTTTAGTTCTATTACAAGTAACTCTGACTGGTTTAACCATTTAACCTGTTTCTTCATTTGGAAAATGTGAGAATAGATTGATATTCAAAGTATGGTAATTTGCATAAATTCCATCCAAATATAACATGCTACTGATAGTCCTCCTTGCTTGAGTTATTTATATTATATTTGAGGATATCTGTGTGTTTTCAGTGTTTATGCTTGTGTCCATTAGAATCTATCTATATATATATATATATATATATATATATATACACATACATGCACACACATATACACAATAGAATGTTCCATTTGGTGATTTTAGCTTGTAGTTTCCACATAAGGAAATGAAAGTCGTGAGTTATTTTAATTGGTTTTGTTTGGGGGAGTCTTGATTAAGTAGATAATATACTTAAAGTATAGTGCATTAAAACTACTTATTGAACAGGCAGACTTTTGATTAATAATAATAGGACTGTTGGTTAAACGTCCAACTCTTGATTTCAGCTTAGGTCATGATTTCACAGTTTGTGAGTTTGAGCCCTGTGTTGGGCTCTGTGCTGACAGTGCAGAGCCTGCTTGGGATTCTCTCTCTCTCTCTCTCTCTCTCTCTCTCTCTCTCTCCCCCCCCTCTTCCCCCACTTGCATAAGCACGTGCTCATGTGCTCTCTCTCTCTCTCTCTCTCAAAATAAATAAATAAAACTTAAAAAACAACAATATAAGACTGAGTGAAAATAAATGATGATATTTAGAGTAAGATGTTGTAAATGTTGGTCTATTGACAGAGAAATATTGGAGAAATAAATAGAATATTCACGTACCTAATGATTTTTAAAACTTATTTTCAAAGCTGTACTTAGCTGAAATGTATAAGTGCACACTTTGGAACGTCTCATTAATATAAAAGAATAATGTAACTGAAAATTTCTGAAGAAATTCACAAAAGGATGAAGCATTAGCAGCAATGATTTATCTGGAATATTTTTTAAATGCATAGTCATTTGATATCATGAAATGTTATTTATAACTGAATATCCACATTTGTCTCATTTATGTGCTAATTGTGTTTTAAAAATTGGTGAGGTCAACCTTACTTGTCAAGCATAAGGCAGTATATTTTGAGAGGAATTTCTGTCCTAAAATATCTTCTACCATATGACTGAAAATTTTGTCATTAATGTAATCCCATTGGGATGACTATTAAATCTACATATATGTGGTCTATCTAGTAGTTTAAAATGTAATGTCTGGACTGAAACTGCCTAGATTCTCATCAAAGATTCTCTACTCAGAGGCAGGTAATGTATTATCTCTGATATTTGACTTCCTCATCTATAAATAGCAATAGAAAAAAATACTACCCTTTTGTAAACTTGATGGTGACTGAAATGAGTGAATATAGGCAAATTGCTTTATACTGTACTTGATATTTAGTAGTAAATGCCCAAAAATATTAGCTATGGTGATGATGTTTCCAGTGAGGGACAACACAAATTTTATTAATAATTATTCTGGTAGGGCCCCCTGGCTGGTTCAGTTGGTAGAGCATGTGACTCTTGATCTTGGGGTTGTGAGTTCAAGCCCCCGTTGGGTATAGAGATTACTTAAAAATTTTTAAAAATCATAAAAAACAATAATTATTCTGGAAGACTACCTGTAGAGAGAGTAGGTCTCCAGAGGAAAGAGACATATTACAGTTATGTTTTTGATAGAGTGGGAGAGAAGACTGGAAAGATCCAGATTACAGATGCAAATCCAAATATCTTCAGATCCAGTCAAGCCCTAGAACTCTGAGAAAGCAGCCAAGTGTATGACAATAGGGCATGGTGGACCTAGAGTATTCCTTCCTAAAAGGTTTTATATTTAATAATAGTAATAATAATAATAATAATAATAATAATAAACCTATCTAATCCAGTGAAATTCTTCTTAAAGTTACATTCAGTTTACTACCTGTTTGCTACCCCTCGTCCAGGTAGTGGAACATTATTCAAGTGACATGAGATTTTATCATAGCTGCTGCAGAAGGTAGAATTTTCAGAGTATACTCACCATTCTTGGCAGCATGAGTCTTAAAAAATTGTAAGAATTCAGAATAATAATCATAGCAGTAATAACTGGCATTTATTGAACTTTCTTTACACATTCCGTGCTAGGAATTGCACTTACATTTTATGTGTTTCTCTTAATTAGCACAACCTATGAAGCATCCGTCACTGATTTTAAGTAGGTACCCAGAATCACAAAGCTAATAAGCTTTTCATCTTTGCATCATTTTGACTTTGAATCCTGTAATTTATACTATTGTTTCCTATAATTAATGTTGAAAACAGCATTATCAGTCTTTCTCATTCTTGCATCACTTTTCAGACTTCTGAAAACATCAATCAGTTTACATCTAATTCAGAAAATACAGTAAAGTCCTCTGCTAATTAATCAAATAGCACATAGATTCCATTTTAAATGAGAGAATCTCAATAAATAGTGCATGGGTTGAGCTCAAAGATAGTACGCTGTATTTGCTTACTAACTCTTTCCTGCATACGGCTTTTTGCACTGGTATCATAAATCTTTGTATTCAAATGCCTTGGTTAATAGAGCTTTGTCCTCTTAGAATTTTCTGAAGTTGAACCACTTAGTCTCTTTCTGAATGGTATTTTCTTTTCTGAGTGAAGGAGCGTGGATGAAGAGGTGCTGACATTGTTATGACTGAGGGGGTAAGACAGGTCTTGTGGCACCTCCCAGCCAGGCCACTTTCCTGCGGGAAGTGCTTTGCAGCTGCAGAGGAGGGGATGTCTTGGCAGCCGCCTCCCCTTTGATTGACCACACCAGGTTTTAAAAACATCTATGGGCTCATTAGCATCAGCCATTTGCAGAGCTCTTCTGTAGACCATCCTAATGGAAACATGTGAGAGCTTTTATGACTGTACTCCGGGGTAAGATTTATGGGAAATAGTCACAGCAAGTGTTCGATGTCTTTTGGACTTACCCTCCTAAACTCTGGGCACCATCGGAACATCAATAAAGCATGAGTTTTGCGTAAATATCAGGACAGAAAAATAAGTGTTGGCACAGGTATCTCTGGAAAATTTTCTATAACAGTTATCCAGGAGAATTTACTAGAAGAAATGGGTAGTAACTTGAGACTTAAAAGTCAAGTAGAGGGAAGAAAGGAGGGAGGGAGGAAGGGAGAGGGAGAGAAGATAATGTGGTCAATTGGATTGAAGATGTGTACTTATATACTCAGAAAACAGGATTAGGGAGGGGAAAGGGTACTCAACAGAAAGAAGATTGTGGGGGACGAGGGCTGTGCTTGCTGAAGCACACAGCATAGATAGCAAGTACATGGCTGGTAAATAAACATATGCATTATAATACCAATTGTTTCGTTCCAATTAGCATCTCTCAAAGTTTTCAGTTAAGACACCAAATCTGTTGCAAACTCCTAAGAAGGGTGGGTTTCTTTTCAAATGGTAAAAGAAATGTGAGGTTTAAAAAATATTTATTACTACACTTTACCTGCATTAACACATGTAATTGCCACAGCAATCCTAGGAAATGGGTATTATTATTTTTTAATTTTTTAATGTTTATTTTTGAGAGAGGGAGAGAGACACAGCGTGAGTGGGGGAGGGGCAGAGAGAAAGAGAGAGACACTGAATCCAAAGCAGGCTCCAGGCTCCAAGCTGTCAGCACAGAGCCCCATATGGGGTCGAACTCAGAACCTCGAGATTATGACGTGAGCCAAAGTCGGACAACTTTGCCACCCAGGTGCCCCTGAAATAGGTATTACTTTTAATCCTAATTTTACAGATGATAAAATGGGAGTTCAGAGAAGGTTAGTGACTTTTCTAAGATCTTACTGTTAGTAAGGGGTGGAACCAGATTCAGACCATGGCCAGCTTCACTCTGGTGTTGGAACTCTTAAAAACACCTCCTTATGGAAGTCTCAAAGGACCTAGTCAATGAAAACTTTTAATCTCTGGTATGAAGTTCTTAATTGCTTTTAGAAATTTGCAGTTTAACGCTTGTAGAAACCTATGTGGGTGTGGTTTAATTTTCTAAGTATAAAATAAAATCATTCAAATTATTTAATTAAAAAGTCTTTGTGGTACAGCTTTTATGTATTGCCTAAAAGTAAAAACTTCATAATTTAACGTGTTTGCTCTTGCCTTTAACTCTTTATTTGTTCTTGCCTTTAACTCTTTTAGATAACAATCACCTCTATATTGTCTAGGAAATATTTGTGAAACCACAAGATGCTTTCCAAATTATTAAATGCTATTTGCATTTCTTAAAAACATTATTTTTGCTGTTATTCTTGGTAATCAATTAGTTCTCCAATTTTTCAAAGTTGTGTTTTGTATAGAGTAGCAAAATTAATTATCTTAGAATTTCTGAATGAAAGAATTATGCATATGTAAGGAAGAATAAGAGTACTATATGACCTGCATTCTTTTCTTCAAGGGTTTAAGGATATATATGTGGGGCGCCTGGGTGGCGCAGTCGGTTAAGCGTCCGACTTCAGCCAGGTCACGATCTCGCGGTCCGGGAGTTCGAGCCCCACGTCAGGCTCTGGGCTGATGGCTCAGAGCCTGGAGCCTGTTTCTGATTCTGTGTCTCCCTCTCTCTCTGCCCCTCCCCCATTCATGCTCTGTCTCTCTCTGTCCCAAAAATAAATAAACGTTGAAAAAAAAAAAATTAAAAAAAAAAAAAAGGATATATATGTGAAAATATCAGTTATAACCATCAAAACAATTTTTTTTTAATTCCAAAAAGGTTATTTTACATAATCAAATAGCTTTTTTTGCTTTTGTCGGTACGTATTTTGTACTTTGAGTCATTTCCATAAAAATTATATTAACATAAAATTATATTAATTTAATTTTTCAGCCATGGTATGGGTATTTGCACCATGGAAATTGGTGAACACCACACATCAGAATGATCAATTTATTGTTTTGTAGATTGTGTAGAATTAAGAAACCAATGAGAAAAAATGTTAGTACAAATTAAAATTATGTCATTTTTATTTTTTTTTTAATTTTTTTTTTCAATGTTTATTTATTTTTGGGACAGATAGAGACAGAGCATGAACGGGGGAGGGGCAGAGAGAGAGGGAGACACAGAAGAATCGGAAACAGGCTCCAGGCTCTGAGCCATCAGCCCAGAGCCCGACGCAGGGCTCGAACCCACGGACCGCGAGATCGTGACCTGGCTGAAGTCGGACGCTTAACCGACTGTGCCACCCAGGCGCCCCAAATTATATCATTTTTATAGCTTTTGCACTGTACGTAGCATAAAGAGATGAAAACATATTCTTTAAAAAAATTTTTTTTAATGTTTATTTATTTTTGAGAGAAAAAAAGAGTGCAAGCAGGGGAGGGGCAGAGAGAAGGGAGACACAGACTCTAAAGCAGGCTCCAGGCTCTGAGCTGTCAGTACAGAGCCTGACACAGGGCTTGAACTCCTGAACTGTTGAGATCATGACCTGAGCTGAAGTTGGACGTTTAACTGACCGAGCCACCCAGGTGTCCCAAAAATATTCTTCTAATAGTCAAAAATTATCTCACCTAGCAAAGAAGTCATTCATGTTATTAATGAATGAATTATTTTAATATGCCTTCAATGCTTTGTTTTCCTTTCACTCATTTACTTAAATGAAAATGTCAACCAATATTTATATCTAAACTACACATATCTGTCAATTGCCACAAGAGGTTGGTGATGGACACATAAATTAAGCAAAAATCAATTGACATTTGATTCCATGAGAACCAAAATATTAAATAGAATTATAATAAAGAATATTTACATTTTATTATTATTTGTAAATCATGAGCTATGCATTCTTTATGTAAGTAAAATTTATAATAAATATGTGCATTTTGTGGGGAGCCAGTTGATTTACCAGACTACCACTGGGTTCACTTTGATCATATGTGAACTCACGAGAATTTTTGTGTTTTTAAATTTTTCTGCACTTTTATTCTTTTGAATACCCTGGGTATATAATTTTGGTGTTTTTTAACTGATAAAATGATATTTTGTCAACTTTTATAAATATTAACTCATTAAAAATTCTTAAAACTATAAGAATTTGGGAGAAAAAATAATTAGATGCTATTCATTACAGTGAAATGAAAAAAAGAATTTGGGTGATAGTTCATAGATATTTTGCATTTAAGTACTTTTTTTTAATTCCAACTTCTCTTTTATGTTTCTGTTTCCAGTCCTCTTTTGCTATAAGCATTTGTCTGATTTGTGGTCAGTTAGCTCAGTTAGTTAGAATTTGAATGTTAATATCAAGCTTAATCCCAGACTGACCACTGGATCAGCTTCATTCTCTTCCACTGTGGAGGTTAAACCCTAATTAAGATCAGATAGCTACAATGTCTATTCTTCAATACTATAGAAACTGGCTAGAGGATAAATAAGTAGATGAAAATGTATCACAGTAACAGAAAAAAAACAGTACAAAATGTGTGGTGCTCCATGATCTTTGTATACAGACCACAGTCACAAAGGATATACCAACAAATATATTCCATCTATGACTTTTCAACACAGATGTGACTGGTCTTTTCGCTGTGCTGTCTTCCAGCAGTTGCTTGAAAAACTATGAGGGTCTTTTATTCTTTCTTGGAAATTGAAGTGTATTTTTTTTAATATTAAGTTTATTGTCAAATTGGTTTCCATACAATACCCAGTGCTCATCCCAACAGGTTGTAGTGTCTTATTTTATTAACATAGCTTTCATTGTCATGACCATTAGCTAACATTAACTAACACCCAAATGGTTCTGTCATTAATTGAACTCTATGAAATTCACAAAGTTAGGCACCTTTGCTATTGAGAAACAATAGCAGCAGGAAGACAGTATGAACCAAAACCAAATAAATTGCCATTTACACCGAGTATACCATTTTTATAATGGTGTACCTGAAATATTTGATATCCATTCACATCTTTCCCCTGTCCATACAGAGCAAATTATATATGTGGAAGGATTATGGAGTGCCAGAAATAACAGCCATCACAGGGATGTGAAACCCTCTGAGGTTAATTATAAAGGGGAAACAAATTTTCAGTTGGGCCTAAAGAATGATGTGGTAATGTATTACAAATTGGAAAAAGAAGTGTATAGCAAGATTATCTTTATGAATATTGTTATTTATATGGTGTGAGGTTGGGAGGCTATTCAAAAGTGCTATTACATGTTAGGAATGCATCTCTTGTCATTTAGACCCACTTTTCCCTTTCTTTCTTTTGGGATCGTTAACATTAGGGCGTTACAGTCACAAAGCTATCAATCACACCCAAGGTAGCAAGAGTGACTTTGTTTTTAATAGAAGGTGTATGGGGTCCCGGTAGTATTCTGTGTATCTGAATTATAGAAGAACTACAATAAAGTCAAGAAAAATAACAATAAAAAAACTAAAGCCAAATCTCTTCTAATTTATCATTTTTTTTTTAATTTTTTTTTTAACGTTTATTTATTTTTGAGACAGAGAGAGACAGAGCATGAATGGGGGAGGGTCAGAGAGAGGGAGACACAGAATCCGAAACAGGCTCCAGGCTCTGAGCTGTCAGCACAGAGCCCGACGCAGGGCTCGAACTCACAGACCGTGAGATCATGACCTGAGCCGAAGTCGGACGCTTAACCGACTGAGCCACCCAGGCGCCCCTCTAATTTATCATTTTACCTGAGATTGTTCCTAGCAGAATACAGAGTAGGTGAGAGATTTATTAGGAAGATCCCCTCTTTGATCTCCTAATTTTCTATTTATTGAGTTGTGAAATTAAAAATCCCATGATATCTTTTTCTTCTTATCTAAACTTCTTTTGACTCAAATTGTAATCTGAAGATTACCAGTATGGGATCACATTCACTCTTTTTTACTAACACAGTAATTTCATTACATTAGTAGTGACCCTAGCGAGCTAACAGTGCTTCTTGGTGAGTTGGGTTGTTGGTGGCTGCATGTGATCCCCCCACCCATATGGTACCTCAGAGCCGCTAGGAAAATCGAGAAAGCATCAGAAATATCAAGAGAACATACTAGAGAGAGAGAGAGAGGACACGTTATCTTTTTAAATCAGTTATAAAGTTCTGCACTTGCAATGCGCAAAGCATTATCAAAAAGAAAAGAGTTGGAGGCTCAGAAATTCTTGCCTTATAGCCTAGATTTTATTTGTCGGCTTGTCCTACTATAGGTAATTTTGACCTAGGGTATTTCCCCACTAGCTCAATCTGATAAAGACACTGAATTGTTATACAACCACCTAAGTTAGGAGGATTCAGATTCCAAAGATAAAGAGTTTAAAGAGTTCTTTTAAACTCAATAGGGAAATCACTCATTTAATTATTAATTAGGCTAAACTTACTACTCTGGTTGGATGAAGAACCTATAAGAGTAAGGATTGAAAATCAAAGAAAATTCTCAAATGAAAGGCATATATCTGAAGGGGGCACCCAAAGGAAATCCAAACTTTTTTTCCTCTCCTATTTCTAGAAATTTTATACAGTTGACCCTTGAACAATATGAAGGTTAAGGGTGTTGACCCCTTGTCAGTCCTCACATGTAACTGTTGACTCCCCCAAAACTTAATTACTGATAGCCTTCTGTTGACTGAAAGCTTTACTGATAACATATAGTTGATTAACATGTATTTTCTGTTATATATATTATATTCGGTATTATTACAATAAAATAGAGAAAATAAGTTATTAAAACCATAAAAGAAAATATATTTAAAGTACTGTATTTATTTTTAAAAAATCAATGTGTAAGTGGACCTGTGCAGTTCCACTGTTGTTTAAGGGTCAACTGTAAATCACATAAGCAAAAATATTTTACTGAAAAAAATTTTTAAAAGTCAAAGGCACCTTTATGGTTAAAAATTACTAATAATATGGTTTTCTATAAATGTTACAGGATAAAGCATTTAAACAATTTATATTTGTACAGTTTTTCTTTTTGATCAATTTGATCCAGACAGAGTTTATGCCTATATAAACCTTCTAAAACTTATCTAAGGTATCTGATCTTTTTTTAAAAAAAAGAAAAAAATGAAACATCTGTGAAGTGAATAAATATTTTTAATTTTCTAATTTTTTTTGGAAATCTATGCAGATGCTATTACATACAGTTAAATAAAACATTCAGTTACCATAATTACAAGTCCAAAGTGGCTTTTCTTTTCATGTATTTCTCTATTAAAAGATAATGGGGCAGTTGTGATTTTGATAGTAAAAGGGAGCCTCAGTCTTGAAAAAATTGAAAAACCACTGCTCTAGATATTAAAGTATGATTTATTCAGAAGTAAGGATATGTCCAATGGAGTTCATAAAGTAGACCATTCAACACTTACTAGTATCTCATAGATGTCTCTGTCACTTCCTATAAAATTACTTTGTTCAGATTAACATTACATAGATGTTTATTTTAAGAATCATCTAGGTTAATAAAGCAGAAAAGCTTTTAAATATTACCATAGAATTTGTGAAAAATTGTAAGCATGCCCTTGATAAATTGCGACTGATTTTCCTTCGTATTCTGTAATATAAGCCCATCGTGAGTAGTGTGAGTATTGAAATCCCATAATTGCAGTGGCTGAAATCTCACATTTGGTTTTTATAAGGTGCATCCTCACTCAGCGGATGCTTCCATATTTTCATGGAAGGAACCTACCTGAAGGATATTGCAGGGGCTCCTGGGGGCTCAGTCAGTTAAGTATCCGGCTCTTGATTTTGGCTCAGGTCATGATCTCACGGTTCATTAGGTTGAGCCCCATGTCAGGCTCTGCACTGACAGCACGGAGCCTGCTTGGGATTCTCTCTCTCCTTCCCTCTCTAACCACCCCCCTCACATTCTCTCTCTCTCAAAATAAATAAATAAACATTTTTTTTTTAATGAAGGATATTACATTTTAATTCCTTTCTACAACTGAAATGTCAATACTGCCTATGGATTGAAGTGCCTCAAATTTTGTTTACCATACCCCATGTTTGTGTATGTGAGATAGGATTATATATGATAATAAACACATATTATTTATTATGATTAATATACTTAATATAATAAAATACTGTGTGTGTATATATGTATATGCTCTTCTTCAAATTTACACTTATAAGAGAAATGGCCACTGCATAGTCACCTCGCTTTTCTTAACCTTATTTTAATTTCTTTCCTCATTGTAAAAGAACATAAAGGTAGGGTCACATTATGATACATCTTAGGCTGGAAATCAGAAGCCAAAGTAAAGAAATCCTAGTTCTTGGTAAGCGGTCTTGGGTCACTATAGCCCTCTTGGGTGTTAGGCCGAGTCTTGTCCGACCACAGGTGTTCTTGGCAGCTTCTACTGCAGGCGTCCTACCAAAATATTATTTTTTGTGTCCTGCTTGCCTCCCTCAGTCCTGTTTTTGAAATACCCTTGACGCCAACTCCGGCTTTCTTGTCTGGCTTTTCATCTCACTGTCCTCCCAGCAGCCACAATCTTCTGCCGGTATCCTTCCATTTTATGAGAATGGAAGACACAAAGGGACAAAACATGGCCTGGCCCTTAAGGAACTCCTAGTTTCACTGATGGGAAAGGAAGTGCAGACAGTTTTCAGTAGAGCATAAAATGAGTCTGTGGAAATAAGGGCAAGTCTGTGAAGCAGCACTGAAGCAGAGTGTTACTGTTTAAAAGGGATATGGACCACGAAGGTGTTACAGATGAGGGGATGTTTGACCTTTTTGTCTCATTTAGTTACAAATCATATTATTTCTGTGTGAATGTGAATTCAGTACAAGTTCTCATCATTGTCCCTCTCTGTCTTTTCTTGTTGAAAACAAATCATGGGGTGTGGGGTAGCGATGAACCATAGGGATTCTACCCTCAAAACCAAGAGCGCTACTTTTAGCTACTGTACAAACTGTATGTTAGCCAATCTGACAATAAATTATATTTTAAAAAAAAGAAAAAAAATCAATGTATCTTAAACAGTCTCTCTATATTTGCTCTACTTACCTGTGTGTGTACATACACACACACCTCACACACATTGTCTTGCTTCCCCTATTTTGGCCCCATCTATCCCTTGCTTTCCCACTTGATATTCTGACTTCCCACTTGATATTTCTATTTATGTGTGATATTGAATGTGTCTACAGATGAGAATGTTTATTTTGTCCATCAGAACCTTTGGCTTTACTACTTAGAGAATTTTCTTCAGATCATTGAACATGTTCCCCTACTCTTACAAATCCTAAAAGGAAGGCAGAACTTCCCTCTTTGTGCTGGTGTTTTATTCTCTTTTGAAATGTGCCCCCCCTTTTCTTTTTAATTTAAATTCAAGTTGTTTAACATATAGTATAGTATTAGTTTCAGGAGTAGAATTTAGTGATTCATCACTCACATATAACACACCCAGTGCTCATCCCAAAAGTGCCCTCCTTAATGCCCATCACCCATTTAGCCCATCCCCCCATCCACTTCCCCTCTAGCAACCCTCAGTTTGTCCTCTGTCTTTAAGAGGCTCTTATGGTTTACCCCTCTTTCTGTTTTTATCTTATTTTATTTTTCCTTCCTTTCCCCTATGTTCATCTGTTTTTGTTTCTTTCTTTCCTTTCTAATAAACATCCTACTATATTTCTGCTGTATTTTCCACCTTAAAAAAATGACTTACGAAGTTACTGAGGCACTCAGAAAAGAGAATGTCTGTAATTGAATTTTAAAAGTTCTTCCTTGCAAATGAATACTTTAAATTCTAGCAGCCCATTTCCCTCCTTTTACGTGTGTATTTCTTCCACCATGTTATTGTCCAGCAAATCCTCCTTAATTCTTATTTGGCTTTAAAGATCTCTAGAGGGATTAGTTCTGGGTCTGTACTTTTTTTTGTAAGAGTCAAAATATGTACTTAAAAAAATAATATATTAAAGAGAGACATATATTTAAATAGCTTTTTCTTTGGTATCTATGTATTATTTGTTTGGCTGCTGTAACAAAATTATAGTCATTTTAGCTACATTGTAGAATATAGCTTGTGCTCAAGCTTATTATGTCCCTTAAACAAAATGGAAGTTTATTTCTCTCAAAACATAAGGGTCTAATCATAGACAGCCTACTGCCATATGGCAGCTCCCTGTTTTCGGGCACTCAGGTTACTTCTATCCTATTGATTTACCATGCTTAATGCACAGTTTCCATCTTGTGTTTAAGGTTGCTATTTGGTCACCTGCTACCATGTTCATTTTCCTGCCGGTGAGGAGAGCGTAAGGAAAAAGCTGGGGGAGAAAACACTTCCTTTAGAACAAGACCCAGAAGTTACTCATGGATATGGGTCACAATCTAGTCACTTCATGACCCCACTTATGTGCCAGGGAAGCTGGGTGACTAGCTTAAAATGGTGTGACTAAAGAAGAAGTCAAGATATTAGAGAAAGACCTACCAGTGCCAGGGTATACTCGGACATTCTACTTTCTTCTCCAGCTCAGACCTCCTGTCTTTAAATCCACTGGTGTTCCACCTCCCTGAAGATCCCCATGCCTTTTGATATAATCAGGCCCTTTACTACCTTTACACTTATTGGTGCTTTGATGTGTTTCTACTGCAGAGACTTCAGCCCTCAGATATTTTGAGGGTGTGCAGTCACTCATGGACTCTTTCCCTCCCTCCTGAATTCCCACTTCTGACGCTTGGATTCCACTTCTCGATGGCTGTTGTCTTAAGTTTTTTGTCCCCTGCCATTACTTTTTCTGATGCCCTCCTCTTCCCTTTTAGAGCACTCTCAAGTGGGGTGACTCTTGTGTGTCTCCTTCTCTCCACAAAAGCAGCTGTCTCCTTGCCTGGCTTCTTCTGGCTCATCTTGCCCCAGTGGCTCAGGAAGTCTGTCAGCTTCATTTTTCTCTGGACTTTCCTCTTGCTGCCCCAGCCTGTACATACAGTAACAACAGAGTCCCAGCTACCCTGTCCTGTTAGTCCTGCTCACTTACTTTGTGTCTTCTTTCATCGTGGATCCTAATGAAGATTCAGGAAAACCATCCTGGAATTTTTGTGGGGGAAAGAAGGACTGTAGTTCTTAATTTACATAATTTTTAATAAAAGACTTTTTAATAGAGGAATCTTAATTTTATTTCAACTTTTTCATGTATATTCGGAAGCTAAAGGGTAAAATAATCTCTATCAAAACACAGGCCCAGGTTTGGATTCTGAATATGTACGCCCTACCCTGGTGCCATGGGGCCTCCTGGGGGAAGGAACAAAGGCCTCAGTGCCTGCTGTATAGAATCACCACAGAGGGCTTCCATTAGGCTGGTCCTTTTTTCTTACTAAAACCTTCTCCAAAGTCAGTCTTTTTTTTTTTTTTCCTTTGATGTGAGCTTACAATTTCCTCACTTTCAGGGATTTAAATTACTACAAATGTTCTGTGGGTTCATCCACTTTTTTCTCCTTGAATTTTTTCCTTTGAGGTGAAACACACAAAATCAACATTTTGACAGTGTACAATTCAATATATATATTTCAAAGAATATTTTTTTTAATTTAAAAAATTAAAAAGCCTAATTTAGGCTTGATTTTCTTCATTTACCATGAAGGATCACGAAATGTGTTTGATTACTATTTTTTTTAATAAAAAATGTATACATTTGAAGTATATAACGATGACTAAGTCAAGCTAATTAACATTCATCTCCACGTTGTTATCGTTTGTGTGGGGTTGGGTGAGAGCGCCTGAAATCTACTCTCTTAGTAAATTTCCAGTTTATGATACAGTGTTATTGACTAGAATCATCATGCTGTCCATTAGCTCTCTGGACTTACTCATCCTACCTAAGTACAACTTTGTAAGTGTTTCTCCATTTAGAGGTACCATGGTATCTACAGAGTCTCTTGCTGGCCAACTACTCTCATCCATTGTTAAACTGGCACCTTATAAATTTCTGCCTAGATGTCCTTTCTCTTCACAAAAGCTGCCTAGGTTTTCTTCTCTTAACTAAGAAGCCTTCTGTTCATCCTACAGCCCCGAGGAAAGCCAAATATACTTTAGAAAGCCAAAGTTCTCACCTTTCCTTCCCCTGCCTCTCCATATTTCCTCCTTTTCCCTAACACCTCATTCCTTTATTTATTCTGTCCACTCCAGTGGTCTCACCTACCATTCACTAGGATTCTCTTAGGTGCCAGATGTTATACTTGTTAATCTCCACAACCCGATGGGGGAAATATTCTCCATTTTACAAAGAGGAAACAGAGAGCAGTTATGAAGTCTCAAGAAGGTGGGAAAACAAATAGTGGCTAAGCCAGGATCGAAATCCCATTGTGACTGTGAAGCCAACACTATGTTACACTGCCCTTCAGACACATTTGTCTGTTGTTTTTTTTAGTTTTCTTTTAAATGTTTTTATTTTTCAAGGAGAGAGAGAGAGAGAAAGAGAGAGAGAGAGCATGAGCGGGGGAGGAGCAGTGAGAGAGGGAGACAGAATCTGAAGCAGGCTCCAGGCTCTGAGCTGTCAGCACAGAGCCCGACACGGGGCTCGAAGTCACGAACTGTGAGATCATGACCTGAGCCAAAGCTGGATGTTCCACGGGCTGAGCCACCCAGGCGTCCCACATTTGTCTGCTTTTAGAGAGATGGTGCAGAATAATTAAAACAATGTGACAGTCCAAAAGATCCGATTTCGAATCCTGACCCCATCATTTTGGTTGTATCCTAGGCAAATCATGAAACTTCTGAGTTCGTTTTCTCACCTGTAAAATGGGATCAGTGATCCATTCTTTCGTTCAATAAATATTTACTGAGCACCTCTTTCGTGCCAGCTACTGTTCTAGGCATTTAGAGTATGGCAGTGAATAAGATCAATGCTACTCCGTTCTCAAAGAACCAAGGTGTTAGTGGAGAGGCATAATAAGTATATGTATCATGTAGTTGTAAGTTCTCTAAAGAAAAATAAGACAAGGAAAGAAAGGATAAGTAAAGGCTTCTCCAAGAAGGTGAAACTTGAGCAGAAATGCAAAGTAAGGGGGTAGCCACATGGACATCTGGGATAAGAATATTCTAGGCAAAAGGAAAAGTGCAAAATCCTAAAGGCTGAATTTAATAGTAACTGACTCAAAAGCTTGTAACAATTAAGTGACTCCTCACAGTACATAGATTGGTATATTTCAGGCACATGAATGTCTTCTTTCTCCCTTCAAAGTTTCAATGTATTACTAACCCTTAATATTTCCTTGTCCAAAGCACATTTGAGAGCTGAACACATTTAAAAACCTATTGTTTTGGGGCTCTTGGGTGGCTCATTTGGTTAAACATCTCTTGACTTGGCTCAGATCTCACAGTTTGTGAGATCCAGCCCCACATTGGGCTCTATGCTGATATCTCCTAGCCTGCTTGAGATTCTCTCTCCCTCTTTCTGTGCCCCTACCTGCTTGTTCTCTCTCTCTCTTTCTCTCTCTCTCAAAACAAATAAATAAAACATTTAAAAAAGCCCTACTGTTTTGCCTCATGGCTATGACATGCAGGGTCTTTTACCACCCTTCAAAGAAGTTAGCCCAAGGTGCCTGCTGCTGCCACTTATGTTCTGGCAACTTCCATCCTGCTGCTGTCTCTTCTTTATACCCAGTGGCCAAGTGGCTTCACCAGAGTGTGCACCATTCTCTCCCACAGGTAAATTTACTTATAATAGTCTCCAACCAAAGAAAATCCCCACTCCACACCCTCAATTCCATCCCGTTTCCCACCAATGCAATGAACAGATTCTTTTTCCCTTCTGTAGTTGCACTTCCTTCACCATCATGCAGCCTTGTCACTGGCCTCCTTCGTCCTTGTGAGATACATGTGTTTTTTTGTGTGTGTGTGGCTTTATGCTTTCATGCACTTTAGAGGAGGTTATTTCTTTAGGGCTTCCTTTGAACTCCTTCACCTCCTATCTCACTGTTCTCTTTTAGCTCCTGCTGGTTACCCCAGCTCTTCTGTTAATCTGTCTTCTTCGGGCCCAATATTCGATGGCACTGAGATCTTGTGGGAACCATTTAACTGGGTTTGATGTTCCCGCTTGATATTCTCCCTCTACACCAGGCCTGAGAAGACCTTCACCTCTGATGCAAGCCCACCAATCTCCTCTCTTCAGCAGCTGCAATAATTTTCCTTGCATTTTCTTGATTTCCCCATTGTGTATATTGAGCTAGTTTGTTTTTCTTCCCATTACCTGAAGTCCCTTGCCATTTCTCCTGCAAACCCTTTTGCACTAGCTGCTTTTCCCAGTATAGCCACAGGTAGTGTTCTTGAGTTCTGTTCTCTTTCATTCTGGCCCCTTGAAGTAGGCATAGCCTAGCCTTATTGAGAAGTGATTTGTGGCAATCTCTGAAATAGCTTTCTCTGCCTCCTTTTTTTAAAAAATATTTTTCTAATGTTAGTTTATTTTTGAGAGAGAGAGAGAGAGAGAGAGAGAGAGAGTTAGTGGGGGAGGGGCAGAGAGAGGGGTAGACACAGAATCCTATGCAGGCTGCATGCTCCAAGATCTGAGCTGTCAGCACAGAACCCGACATGGGGCTCAAACTTACGAGCCATGAGATCATGACCTGAGCCAAAGTTGGCCGCTTAACTGATTGAACAACCCAGGCGCCGCTCTCTGCCTTCTTTAAAAATGAATGCACTGATATTCTCTTTGGAACCCCTCTTCTCCCTTCACATTGCAGTGATTATTGGAACCACACACAAACTTTGTTTTTGGTGCCCTCCTTTATTAGTTATAACTACTTTCCACTTAAAAGGAAACTTTCCAGGGGTGCCTGGGTGGCTCAGTCGGTTGAGCGTCCAACTTCAGCTCAGATCATGATCCCACTGTCTGCGAGTTCAAACCCCACATCGGGCTCTGTGCTGACAGCTCAGAGCCTAGAGCCTGTTTCAGATTCTTTCTCTCTCTCTGCCCTTCCCCCACTCATGCTCTCTCTCTCTCTCTCTCTCTCTCTCTCTGTCAAAAATAAACATTAAAAAATTTTTTCCAGTAAGTAACACTTTCTTCCTCTTGTCACATGACCTTCCTTAGTTTTCACAAATATTGACCCTCCCACGAGTAAATGCGATTGAATACAGTATCTTTATTTGATCCTCACCACCCAGGGACATGGTCAGGGAATGATACTTGTTCCTCCTTGGATACAAAACTACGATCTGAGAGGCTATGAAATTCCACCCCCTCCCCATCAAGTACACAGCCAATAAACAGCTGCTACTTGGACCCCATCTTCTGTAGACCTGTCTCCACTGCCCTATTACACATGCCCCAGCAAATTGCACTAGAACCTGATGTCTTACAATGCTTGCTAAAGCCAACTAACTGAGTTACAGATCCTCTTGGAGCCATTGTTGAATTCCTAAATAATTCTCCTAAAGAGAATGGGTAGTTTTTAACCTCAGCCTATTCAATGGAATTGCTTCAAAATTTCCCGCAACTCTATTCTGGTATCATTTATTAGTGAGCCTTACCCTGGATCTCCTGGCGGTTACTCCCATTCTTGGGTAGTAGACTCACATTACCAATCAGTCCAGGGGGCTATGCTCTAGATATGTCCCCACTCCCAACCACAAACGTACTCTTCTTTCAGACCTCCTTTATTCTTGAGACACCATTATATGCCCTTCACCCCCTACTCTACTTCTCTTGTCCTCTTGGCTTAGCAGTGTGCCACCACTTTCCAATGTCTTTCTGTACTTACTATCTCCTGGTTCATGCATCTCATTCACACACATTAAGAAAGCTCCCATGATTTTCCCTTCTAAAAGCTATGAATTCCGGAGTGCACATGTGATCTCCCCATCTCTGTGAAGCGGCCAAAGCACCGCAGATATGTGACTTGTCCAAGGTCGTTGGGTGGCCTGTCAAGTCAGGAGAGAGGCTAGAATCAGATGCAGAGTGTCATGTTCTCCCTTTGGCATTCCTCATGAAATATTCAACCAAGTGACAAATGAAGATATCTCTGGATGTGTTTGTTTCAGATTAGTGAACAGTAAACTCCAGAACCATCAAATTACGGTTTGTGAAAACCTAAAGCAGCACCCCAGCATTAGTTGTATTCTACCACCCTCTTTTATCCCCCTTTAAAAGTTTTCATCTTTATTTATCTTCATTTTGCATTCTACCTTTCATTGATTTCCTCTTTTATCCCTGGATGCCCTGCCTGCAGCATTCAGCAAACCATTCCTTCTCTCAGATCTAGAGGACCCCAAGCTGATTTCCTGTGGTTCAGTTCTCAACCACTTAAAAGAAAGGTTGCAGCGTTTGCTTTTGTAGTCAGGTGAATTTGATTGTTTAAAACAAGCTCGCTTTCAAAGAATCTCAACAGACTCTACAAAAGCTTAATCATCGTTTCTGTATGTAGACTAAAATAAGACCTAGGGCACACCACCCAAGGGTGCCTATTCTTTGATATTTGAAGAAATAAAAAAAGCTCCTTTTTGTCTCCTTTTCTGCCTGAAAAATTAAATTCTACTATTCTTAGTGAACAATGCATTAATCCTAAAAGCATGCATATATATTTTGAATTGGTCTTTTCATTTTCTAAGACAGCATTTATAATTGTGATTCTTATTTCTTCTACACCTAAATCTGACTTCCTTCCTCCAACTGTTTATTCACCCTCCTTTATTGCCTTTCCCACCTTCTCCTTCATCATTTTGAAATCCACCATATTTTTTCCTGTCTGTTACCCCATCCCAACCCCCCAACCTCCACAGGGCATTAACTCTAGTGAGTGGTGGATACATTTTAGGTACCCATGAGAGCCTATCCTGGAACTTTACTCCTCCCAGCTGGACACCAATAACTCTCCAGCCTGGATCTCCAGGGTCTCTCATTGCATCTCCTTCTTTCCCAGATAACAGATGACAGACAAAATAGGCATTTAATATTTACTCTGTACGTGAATATATCTCTCACTCATCGTGATCCTTAACACCATTTGAGGAAATACTGACCTTGTATAGCTATCCATCATAGGGATTTTATCAGAAATCTTTTTTATTTCTTTTTATTTCTCATCATAAAATTGCTTATATTCAACATGTTCAAAGTCAGCCCTTCAGTTCTTCAGAGCTGGTGGAGCAAAGACCTTATTGCATGCATTCACTCAACAAACATTTATTAAAAGCCTACCCAGGGATATACAGAGATATATGAATGCCCCAGGGAGGCTAATTATTTGTTCAACATTTTCTTATTAGGGCCAGGGTTTTCAATTATTTGTGTACCTTTTTCATTATGTTCAAAATGAAAGATTTATTACCTGCACTAAACATTATGTAACATTATAACTTAATTGTAATTGCCTTGCTATTGCAATTTTCTGAACCAGATAACTTCTGAGGAGGCACATAAGAGGGTTTTAAATTTAAATGATAAAATAAATCACACGTTCCTGGTAAACAGCAGTTATGCCATGCATCTTGCACTTTCAGAATTTCAGTTTCCAGTGACTGCGACTTGAGGCACCTGACTCAGGCTGGGGGCAGTATCTGTGCAGGAACGTGATTCTGCCTGCTGTGCAAGGAGCGGCTGGTGCCCGTGCCATGTGTATCCTCAACAGAGATTAGTGATGCCAGTGAAGTCTTTTTATGTTCTCACTCGCGGGAGCTGTTAACTTTGGTGGGAACAAGACCAATTTATAAGTTGCTAGCATTCTGCGGAAATCCACTTTTACTGGCACATACCTTTTATTTATTCCAGTGATATTTCTGTAACCCATGATGGATGGCCCCTCTAGAAGCCCTTTGCCACTGCCCAGCTATCCTGCCCTTAATGTATTAGGGATATGAAAGAAAAGCAAGAGGGACTCCATGCCCCAAAAGACCTCAGTCTAGCAGAAGAGGAAACAGATAAAGTACACAAATCAGTTATTAGACAACCAGAGTATGTCATTGTGTTTAAGTGATATTTTTAGAGAAATGAACTGTTTCATAAATTAGAGTTCAGTAAGACTACAATCCTTGCAAGCCAAACCCATCCTGTCATCATGCTTTATAAGTAAAGTTGTATTAGAATACAACTATGCTCATTCATGTACATATTGCATATTGTCTCTGGCTGGTCTTGCACTATAATGGCAGAGTTGAATAGTTACAAGAGACTGAAGGGCCCACAAAACCAAAATGTTTACTATCTGGCTCTTTACAGAATAAGTTTGTTGACACCTGCAATAAAATGTGTATGAACCTGTTTCAAAAGGATGAGTTCAACTACTATTGGCATTTAAAGTGTTGACCCAAGGGGCACCTGGGTGGCTCAGTCGGTTAAGTGTTTGACTTCAGTTCAGGTCATGATCTCTTGGTTCATGAGTTCAAGCCCCACATTGGGCTCTCAGCTGACAGCTCAGAGCCTGGAGCCTGCTTTGGATTCTGTGTCTCCCTCTCTCTCTCTGCCTCTCCCCAATTCACGCTCTCTCTCTCAAAAATAAATAAATATTAAATTTTTTTTTTTAAATTTAAAGCATTCACTCAAGACTTGTTTGTAGTATTTTCACAATTTCTGTGCTAAGTAGCCAGGCCCAGAAACAAAATGAAATATGACCATCATTGCACTAATGGTAATAGAAAACCATAAAACATTTAATGAGTGCTTAGAATACAGCGTAGGTATTCTGAATTTAGTGAAGAAATGTTCTTTTTTTATTTTCTTATCAATGTCACAAATCTGTCACCCTTTTAAGAAAAAAAAGTAAAAGAAATCAAATGTTCTCTCTCCCTTCATAAACAGTCTATCCCTGCATTAGGACTTTAGAGCCTTACATCTACATTTTAAAAATCTATATCAGAGGCACCTGAGTGTCTTGGTTGGTTGAGCATCTGACTTTGGCTCCTCAGGTCATGATCTCATAGTTCGTGAGTTTGAGCCCTGCATGGGCTGTTGTCAGTGCAGAGCCCACTTGGGATTCTCTATCCCCCCACCCCTCTCTCCCTCTCTCTCTCTCTTTCTCTCTCTCTCTCTCAAAAATAAATAAAACATTTAAAAATAAAAATAATAAAACTCAAGAAATCTAAATCATTTTTTTAAGTTTATTTATTTATTTTGTGTGAGAGAGAAAGAGAACGAAGGAACGGCAGAAAGAGAAGGAAAGAGAGAATCCCATGCAGGTTCCACAGTGCAGAGACTGAAGCAGGGCTTGAATTCACAAACCATGAGATCATGACCTGAGCCAAAATCAAGAGCTGGACACTTAACTGAGCCTCCCAGGCACCCCTAAATCATTTATAGTTTAATAAATTCTTCATCAGAATATCTCATTTTGATTCATAAAGAAAAGCCTTGGGTTAAATGAATATTTTTTCATGGAATATTTCCAACACATATAATTAGGACACACCCCATGATTCACCCACACCTTTATTTTGCTACTGTTTTTATCAGAACTTTGCATTCTCAGGATTGATTGAACAACAACTAAGCTAAGTGACTTACCAGCTGTCAATTTCCACTTCCTATCTGCAAAATCCTTTATCTCATTTGTAGGGCTGCACCAAGAATAAATGAGATAAAACTTGAAAAATGCTTTGCACTGTGGTAGGCATGTGAAAAATGTTAGTGTCCTTCCCTTTTTTGATATATTTTGTAATATTTGAACATTTTTCTGTCATATTTAATGTTAATGTTCCTATCACCTTAAACTTAGGAAAAGGGCCACCTGAGTGAGCCAGATGCTGATTACTGTGGTTCAGCTTGTTTAATGTCTCTTAAAGCATTCATCCCAGTCAGTTAACCATCAAGTGACTTAAACCTAGGGATGCCCTACTCCAGAGGACCGATAATGCAATAGTATCCTTCAATGGAAGGCAGCCAGGACTGTCCTTTATTGTTTCCTTCTGTCATTTAAATCACCTGTAACTGTTGGAATAGGAGTACTAACATCCTGGAGCCAGCAGATTCTGAGACTCTGTCTTTAAGAGAGCATGCAATGGCCTATCATAAAGCCTCAATTTCTGCCATCAATAATATTTTGATCTTACTATTTTTCTAGGATTTCTTATGAATCTGCATGGGAAATATTCAGTATTTTTAATTAAAAAAAAAGAAAGAAAGAAAGAAAGCAATCCCTTCTGAGATTTGTAGCTCTCTCAGTCTTGCTTTATTCAACATTCACATGCCTTTGTTTTCCACATAATCACTTCAATCCCCTAGCTCACAAGCTTTCCAAGCCTCCCCACTGAGTACAGAATAAAATACCAGTCTCCTGGTAACAAGACTTAAATTTAAAACCAGACTGGCCTGTTCACCTATTTTCTCTTGAATACCCGGTCTTGTGTTTTACTCCTTTGTTCATTTCCTCAGTGCTGAGAATAATGCCTGACACATAGTAGGTACTCAGTAAATATCTGTTCATTTAACTAGTAACCGAAGTATAAACAGACCCTCTTCAGCAAACCACCCACCAAAGATAACAGTGGTAAGACTGACAAAGACCTCATCCCAGCAAAGCATATATATTGATGGTCAAGATGGATAGTTGACAGATACATAACATCAAACAGGGATATGGACTGACAAAAAAATAAAAAGAAGGAAAGGAAATGAATGAGTGGAAGGAATGGAGGAAAGGTTGGGTAGACGGCTCTCCTCCCCAGGGAAGTTAAAGAAGGCCTCTGTGAGTAAAAACATAGATTTCATGAGGAAGTATGCTAGGTCTTGTGCTAGGTGCTGAGAACATAAAGGCTAGTGGAGCATACTCCTAGCTCACAACAGGAGCATGCTACCTGTTAGGTGACAATGATTGCATTCTAGGGTGTGGAAAGGTAACACAACCTGTGGACAAAAGCCATTCTAACACCTTTTATGGTTGCCTTGCTGTGCTTCTGTGTTCCTTATGGTAATCTCATCCAGAGCTGTGTCTTGTTCATCTTGGTTTGCCCCGAGTGCTTACAGTCCCCATGTGTTCTAGGCCCAGCAGGCTTTTGAATTCAGCCCCTGCATCCTGAAGAGAGCTGTCCAGGCACTTAAGCTGGAGCTGTGGGAGGAGCCGCCTGGAGGTACTGTCTCCGGGTTCTCAGCAGAGCGAGCTGACTGCTCTCCCCCTGTGAATTACTGTACAACCCAGAAGCCGTGTGGCAGCACATGGGATCAGTGAGAGCTGCCAGAGCAGTGCGGCCAGGCGGGGCCACTGGGGCGCCTGTGAAGTCATTCTCTTCTTTTCTGTTTAAAAGTCTTACTGTGATCAGAGTGGAGAGGAGTGGGCAGAACTGGAGAGACTCATTCTTTTCTTTCCATGAATATCAAAAACATACCCCAATGCCACACGGGACATCTTGGTTGACAAAAGCTTGCCTCTGTTTTCCTCCCAGGAAAAGAAGGAATTTTTAAGTGGAAACTTTAAATTCCGGAGTGTTCAGAAACTCGCTCTCAGAGGCACATTCGAGACTTTGCTCTCTGGGATAATCGGCTGCTTTAATAAGGGAGTTGGTGTTTGGTGAGGCAAAAAGAAAGAGAGCAAGTGAGAAAGGGCAAGTGAGTAATTTGTGCTCAGGTAAGAACATGGCATCATAGACTGTTCGTACACACAGGACAAATACCTATTTTAAATACCTAATCTTATTTGTATGTAATTTACACATGAGACACTATTGTCTTGTTTACACACAGTATCTTACCTAACTGTAAGACTACTCTGCACGGGTCTAGATTTTATGTTAGATGATGTAATCATCTAGGTGTTGTGGTCATGGCCCAGTGCAGCTAACCAGGATCGCAGACCAGAATTAATGTGCTTCTGTAGAATCCTTCCTCCACCTCCCTGACACTGCTCTTCCTCACTCCATATCCATTCTGTTTTCCCTCCCAAATTGCTACCCTGAGAGCTACAAGGCATCTATTTCCATTAGGCAAAGCAGTTTCTCCCCCTGCAGCTTCTGCTCCCAAACTCACATAGCCAAACACAACATGGCAAATAGCAGACTTAAGGGTAAAATAAAAAAAAAAAACCTTGTGTTTTGTTTTATTCTGTTTTCTGAATCTATGTAAACATATGATATTGTTTTAATAGAATTGCTGTTAACATGGAGAGAAACAATGTCTTCTGTTGGGTCAGGTGAACTTACTTGTTCTTATCAGCTGTGGCCAGTGACAAGCTCATATGTAAGCTTATTGACAATTTATGCAGAAGCCACCTAGGAATTGCTTGGGTTATAGGCACTTAATAGATATTTATTCAGTGAATGGCTAAATATGAATGCATACATGCATAATTGGATGCATAAATTTGAAGTGTAAATGTGAGGAACTCTTTGAAAAAGTAAATAACATAGGAAGGTAATCTGTGTGTTTTTAGAGATCTGTGTGTGAGGAAAATTATTCTAATTCATTTGATAAGACACATGTCTTAAGATGCTTTCCCAGTAATGTTGATGTTTTTGTGTTATTCAAATACATCTCTCCCATTAAGTTTTCATAACTAATAGCACTGATGTGCAAGACAGGCAGGTGACCGCTATCATCATGTATAACCTTGGCTTCACTAGAACCAAGTTAGCACATCAACCAGATATACTTATCATAAATGGATATATCCCTGTAAGACATAAATATGTGATATCTGTATATGTAAATCACATGCATATTTAAATTCTAGGAAACTTAGACTCTGTGACTATTTTCCCACCCATTCTCAAATTCCATCATGCTAATACTGCTACACTTTTACTAGTTTCTTAAAAAGTAGGACATTAAGCATTAGCTAACTCATTAGCCTAAAATGCTTTTGGCTTTTATCAGTGCTGGAGCAGAGCACACAGAGATATCGGTGGATAGGGACTGAGAGCAGTCACTGGCAGTAGGGTTGACCCCCATGTAAGACAACTGGCAATCCTATTCACAGTACCACAGGTATTATGGCATATTCAGTTCTGATCTAGGCAAATTTTCTGTTTGTTTGTTTTTTAATCGTTAGAGAAAATGTCTGACTGATATGGTGGAAAAAAGTATGACAGAGAGTATTGCTGGATCAAAGAACTAGGCAGGTCACAAAGCTATGATTTTAGGATGATTTGATAAAGCTATAGCAGGAACTCATAAGATAGCTTGGAATTAAAGAACAAGACCAAGTGTTGAGTAGGAGGAAGGAGGTAAAAGACACTAGGGCTCTTGGCTCTTGCCCTCTTCAAACTGTCTTGCCCTCTTCAAACTGTCTGGGTCTTTATATACACATTTGGCAGAAATACCACTATCCGATCAATGTGAGTGTGCCTTGAGAAAAAGAATAGACTAATTAGTATACCTGGTATGGTAATGGTAATGGAGATGGAGCTATTAATGTATTTCCAGGCTCATTCTCATTGGCTCAGAATTACTACTTACAGTTGGTCATGATGCGACAGGCAAGGAATGACACACAATGGTTCATAACCATTATAGAGTGATTTAGGCTCCTGAACACATTTATGGAATTCTGTATATCAGGACTTGTACCTATGTTTAATGAAAGTTTGAAAATGGAAAACATATGGTCATAAGTGCTAGGGTATAAGATGAGTCATTTTTACTATTATCACTTCATGGATGTATTAAACAATTTCATTGTCTTATGTTCAGAAAGCTATAGAAGTGTTTCTCAAAATACAAAATGGAAAAAAATTATCTGCTCTTTGTCATGTTAATTTTATAAAAGTTGGAAAATTAAAAACGATATAAAGAAGATTTAAAAATACATGTATAGCACTGCAAAGGAAACAATCAACAAAACTAAAAGGCAACTGATGGAATGGGAAAAGATATTTGCAAATGGTATATTGGACAAAGGGCTAGTATCCAAAATCTATAAAGAACTCACCAAACTCCACACCCAAAAAACAAATAATCCAGTGAAGAAATGGGCAGAAAATATGAATAGACACTTCTCTAAAGAAGACATCCAGATGGCCAACAGGCACATGAAAAGATGCTCAATGTCACTCATCATCAGGGAAATACAAATCAAAACCACACTCAGATATCACCTCACGCTGGTCAGAGTGGCCAAAATGAACAAATCAGGAGACTATAGATGCTGGAGAGGATGTGGAGAAACGGGAACCCTCTTGCACTGTTGGTGGGAATGCAAACTGGTGCAGCCACTCCGGAAAACAGTGTGGAGGTCCCTCAAAAAATTAAAAATAGATCTACCCTATGACCCAGCAATAGCACTGCTAAGAATTTACCCAAGGGATACAGGAGTGCTGATGCATAGGGACACTTGTACCCCAATGTTTATAGCAGCAGTTTCAACAATAGCCAAATTATGGAAAGAGCCTAAATGTCCATCAACTGATGAATGGATAAAGAAATTGTGGTTTATATACACAATGGAATACTACTTGACAATGAGAAAGAATGAAATATGGCCCTTTGTAGCAACATGGATGGAACTGGAGAGTGTATGCTAAATGAAATAAGTCGTACAGAGAAAGACAGATACCATATGTTTTCACTCTTATGTGGATCTTGAGAAACTTAACAGAAGACCATGGGGGAGGGGAAGGAAAAACAAAAAAGAGAGGGAGGGAGCCAAAGCATAAGAGACTGTTAAAAACTGAGAACAAACTGAGGGTTGATGGGGGGTGGGAGGGAGAGGAGGGTGGGTGATGGGCATTGAGGAGGGCACCTGTTGGGATGAGCACTGGGTGTTGTATGGAAACCAATTTGACAGTAAATTTCATATTAAGAAAATAAAAATAAAAATAATGTATAATCCTATCACTCTGAAACAACCAGTATTGCATTTTGGTATACTGCCCTAATATTTCCTTTGTGTATTATATAGTGGCTACATATTGTTCAGCATTTTTTTCTAATCTATTTTTTTACTAGACATGATAGCAAGCATCGTCTAGTATTGTTAAAAAATATCTGCAAAATCTTATTACTTTTATTGACTATAAAAATATGTCTTCATATAGATAGAGCCTCATCTTACTCAACCATTTCTACAATGTCAGGCATTTAGATGGTTTTCAGGTTGTCATTATTATTATAACTTAATAATGGACATGCTTGGATATATATAATTTTCTAAAGCACTGATTATATCCTTTTTTTTTTTTTTTTTTTTTTTTTTCTGAAATTTATTGACAAATTGGTTTCCATACAACACCCAGTGCTCATCCCAAAAGGTGCCCT
Source organism: Prionailurus bengalensis (assembly GCF_016509475.1). Classification (NCBI taxonomy): domain Eukaryota; kingdom Metazoa; phylum Chordata; class Mammalia; order Carnivora; family Felidae; genus Prionailurus; species Prionailurus bengalensis. Next base: position 155,526,960 of record NC_057345.1, read on the forward strand.
CCTCAATACCCATCACCCACCCTCTCCTCCCTCCCACCCCCCATCAACCCTCAGTTTGTTCTCAGTTTTTAAGAGTCTCTTATGCTTTGGCTCTCTCCCATTCTAACCTCTTTTTTTTTTTTTTCCTTCCCCTCCCCCATGGGTTCCTGATAAGTTTCTCAGGATCCACATAAGAGTGAGACCATATGGTATCTGTCTTTCTCTGTATGGCTTATTTCACTTAGCATCACACTCTCCAGTTCCATCCACGTTGCTACAAAAGGCCATATTTCATTTTTTCTCATTGCCATGTAATATTCCATTGTGTATATAAACCACAATTTCTTTATCCATTCATCAGTTGATGGACATTTAGGCTCTTTCCATAATTTGGCTATTGTTGAGAGTGCTGCTATGAACATTGGGGTACAAGTGGCCCTATGCATCAGTGCTCCTGTATCCCTTGGATAAATTCCTAGCAGTGCTATTGCTGGGTCATAGGGTAGGTCTATTTTTAATTTTCTGAGGAACCTCCACACTGCTTTCCAGAGCGGCTGCACCAATTTGCATTCCCACCAACAGTGCAAGAGGGTTCCCGTTTCTCCACATCCTCTCCAGCATCTATAGTCTCCTGATTTGTTCATTTTGGCCACTCTGACTGGCGTGAGGTGATACCTGAGTGTGGTTTTGATTTGTATTTCCCTGATAAGGAGCGACGCTGAACATCTTTTCATGTGCCTGTTGGCCATCCGGATGTCTTCTTTAGAGAAGTGTCTATTCATGTTTTCTGCCCATTTCTTCACTGGGTTATTTGTTTTTCGGGTGTGGAGTTTGGTGAGCTCTTTATAGATTTTGGATACTAGCCCTTTGTCTGATATGTCATTTGCGAATATCTTTTCCCATTCCGTTGGTTGCCTTTTAGTTTTGTTGGTTGTTTCCTTTGCTGTGCAGAAGCTTTTTATCTTCATAAGGTCCCAGTAATTCACTTTTGCTTTTAATTCCCTTGCCTTTGGGGATGTGTCGAGTAAGAGATTGCTACGGCTGAGGTCAGAGAGGTCTTTTCCTGCTTTCTCCTCTAAGGTTTTGATGGTTTCCTGTCTCACATTTAGGTCCTTTATCCATTTTGAGTTTATTTTTGTGAATGGTGTGAGAAAGTGGTCTAGTTTCAACCTTCTGCATGTTGCTGTCCAGTTCTCCCAGCACCATTTGTTAAAGAGGCTGTCTTTTTTCCATTGGATGTTCTTTCCTGCTTTGTCAAAGATGAGTTGGCCATACGTTTGTGGGTCTAGTTCTGGGGTTTCTATTCTATTCCATTGGTCTATGTGTCTGTTTTGGTGCCAATACCATGCTGTCTTGATGATGACAGCTTTGTAGTAGAGGCTAAAGTCTGGGATTGTGATGCCTCCTGCTTTGGTCTTCTTCTTCAAAATTCCTTTGGCTATTTGGGGCCTTTTGTGGTTCCATATGAATTTTAGGATTGCTTGTTCTAGTTTCGAGAAGAATGCTGGTGCAATTTTGATTGGGATTGCATTGAATGTGTAGATAGCTTTGGGTAGTATTGACATTTTGACAATATTTATTTTTCCAATCCATGAGCAGGGAATGTCTTTCCATTTCTTTAAATCTTCTTCAATTTCCTTCAGAAGCTTTCTATAGTTTTCAGCATACAGATCCTTTACATCTTTGGTTAGATTTATTCCTAGGTATTTTATGCTTCTTGGTGCAATTGTGAATGGGATCAGTTTCTTTATTTGTCTTTCTGTTGCTTCATTGTTAGTGTATAAGAATGCAACTGATTTCTGTACATTGATTTTGTATCCTGCAACTTTGCTGAATTCCTGTATCAGTTCTAGCAGACTTTTGGTGGAGTCTATCGGATTTTCCATGTATAATATCATGTCATCTGCAAAAAGCGAAAGCTTGACTTCATCTTTGCCAATTTTGATGCCTTTGATTTCCTTTTGTTGTCTGATTGCTGATGCTAGAACTTCCAGCACTATGTTAAACAGCAGCGGTGAGAGTGGGCATCCTTGTCGTGTTCCTGATCTCAGGGAAAAAGCTTTCAGTTTTTCCCCGTTGAGGATGATGTTAGCTGTGGGCTTTTCATAAATGGCTTTTATGATCTTTAAGTATGTTCCTTCTATCCCGACTTTCTCAAGGGTTTTTATTAAGAAAGGGTGCTGGATTTTGTCGAAGGCCTTTTCTGCATCGATTGACAGGATCATATGGTTCTTCTCTCTTTTTTTGTTAATGTGATGTATCACGTTGATTGATTTGCGAATGTTGAACCAGCCCTGCATCCCAGGAATGAATCCCACTTGATCATGGTGAATAATTCTTTTTATATGCCGTTGAATTCGATTTGCTAGTATCTTATTGAGAATTTTTGCATCCATATTCATCAGGGATATTGGCCTGTAGTTCTCTTTTTTTACTGGGTCTCTGTCTGGTTTAGGAATCAAAGTAATACTGGCTTCATAGAATGAGTCTGGAAGTTTTCCTTCCCTTTCTATTTCTTGGAATAGCTTGAGAAGGATAGGTATGATCTCTGCTTTAAACGTCTGGTAGAACTCCCCTGGGAAGCCATCTGGTCCTGGACTCTTATTTGTTGGGAGATTTTTGATAACCGATTCAATTTCTTCGCTGGTTATGGGTCTGTTCAAGCTTTCTATTTCCTCCTGATTGAGTTTTGGAAGAGTGTGGGTGTTCAGGAATTCGTCCATTTCTTCCAGGTTGTCCAATTTGTTGGCATATAAGTTTTCATAGTATTCCCTGATAATTGTTTGTATCTCTGAGGGATTGGTTGTAATAATTCCATTTTCATTCATGATTTTATCTATTTGGGTCATCTCCCTTTTCTTTTTGAGAAGCCTGGCTAGAGGTTTGTCAATTTTGTTTATTTTTTCAAAAAACCAACTCTTGGTTTCGTTGATCTGCTCTACAGTTTTTTTAGTTTCTATATTGTTTATTTCTGCTCTGATCTTTATTATTTCTCTTCTTCTGCTGGGCTTAGGCTGCCTTTGCTGTTCTGCTTCTAGTTCCTTTAGGTGTGCTGTTAGATTTTGTATTTGGGATTTTTCTTGTTTCTTGAGATAGGCCTGGATTGCAATGTATTTTCCTCTCAGGACTGCCTTGGCTGCGTCCCAACGCGTTTGGATTGTTGTATTTTCATTTTCGTTTGTTTCCATATATTTTTTAATTTCTTCTCTAATTGCCTGGTTGACCCACTCATTCGTTAGTAGGGTGTTCTTTAACCTCCATGCTTTTGGAGGTTTTCCAGACTTTTTTCTGTGGTTGATTTCAAGCTTCATGGCATTGTGGTCTGAAAGTAAGCATGGTATAATTTCAATTCTTGTAAACTTATGAAGGGCTGTTTTGTGACCCAGTATATGATCTATCTTGGAGAATGTTCCATGTGCACTCGAGAAGAAAGTATATTCTGTTGCTTTGGGATGCAGAGTTCTAAATATATCTGTCAAGTCCATCTCATCCAATGTCTCATTCAGGGCCCTTGTTTCTTTATTGACCATGTGTCTAGATGATCTATCCATTTCTGTAAGTGGTGTATTAAAGTCCCCTGCAATTACCACATTCTTATCAATAAGGTTGCTTATGTTTATGAGTAATTGTTTTATATATTTGGGGGCTCCGGTATTCGGTGCATAGACATTGATAATTGTTAGCTCTTCCTGATGGATAGACCCTGTAACTATTATATAATGTCCTTCTTCATCTCTTGTTACAGCCTTTAATTTAAAGTCTAGTTTGTCTGATATAAGTATGGCTACTCCAGCTTTCTTTTGGCTTCCAGTCGCATGATAAATAGTTCTCCATCCCCTCACTCTCAATCTAAAGGTGTCCTCAGGTCTAAAATGAGTCTCTTGTAGACAGCAAATAGATGGGTCTTGTTTTTTTATCCATTCTGATACCCTATGTCTTTTGGTTGGCGCATTTAATCCATTTACATTCAGTGTTATTAGAGAAAGATACGGGTTTAGAGTCATTGTGATGTCTGTATGTTTTATGCTTATAGTGATGTCTCTGGGACTTTGTCTCACAGGGTCCCCCTTAGGATCTCTTGTAGGGCTGGTTTAGTGGTGACAAATTCCTTCAGTTTTTGTTTGTTTGGGAAGACCTTTATCTCTCCTTCTATTCTAAATGACAGACTTGCTGGATAAAGGATTCTTGGCTGCATATTTTTTCTGTCTAGCACCCTGAAAATCTCTTGCCAATTCTTTCTGGCCTGCCAAGTTTCAAAAGAGAGATCAGTCACGAGTCTTATAGGTCTCCCTTTATATGTGAGGGCACGTTTACCCCTTGCTGCTTTCAGAATTTTCTCTTTATCCTTGTATTTTGCCAGTTTCACTATGATATGTCGTGCAGAAGATCGATTCAAGTTACGTCTGAAGGGAGTTCTCTGTACCTCTTGGATTTCAATGCCTTTTTCCTTCCCCAGTTCAGGGAAGTTCTCAGCTATGATTTCTTCAAGTACCCCTTCAGCCCCTTTCCCTCTCTCTTCCTCCTCTGGGATACCAATTATGCGTATATTATTTCTTTTTAGTGTATCACTTAATTCTCTAATTTTCCCCTCATACTCCTGGATTTTTTTATCTCTCTTTTTCTCAGCTTCCTCTTTTTCCATAACTTTATCTTCTAGTTCACCTATTCTCTCCTCTGCCTCTTCAAGCCGAGCTGTGGTGGTTTCCATTTTGTTATGCATTTCGTTTAAAGCGTTTTTCAGCTCCTCGTGACTGTTCCTTAGTCCCTTGATCTCTGTAGCAAGAGATTCTCTGCTGTCCTGTATACTGTTTTCAAGCCCAGCGATTAATTTTATGACTATTATTCTAAATTCACTTTCTGTTATATTATTTAAATCCTTTTTGATCAGCTCATTAGCTGTTGTTATTTCCTGGAGATTCTTCTGAGGGGAGTTCTTCCGCTTGGTCATTTTGGATAGTCCCTGGCGTGGTGAGGACCTGCAGGGCACTTCCCCTGTGCTGTGGTGTATACCTGGAGTTGGTGGGCGGGGCCGCAGTCAGACCTGATGTCTGCCCCCAGCCCACCGCTGGGGCCACAGTCAGACTGGTGTGTGCCTTCTCTTCCCCTCTCCTAGGGGCGGGATTCACTGTGGGGTGGTGTGGCTCGTCTGGGCTACTTGCACCCTGCCAGGCTTGTGATGCTGGGGATCTGGCGTATTAGCTGGGGTGGGTAGGCAAGGTGCTCGGGGGCAGGAGGGGCAGGCTTAGATCGCTTATCCTTAGGTGATCCACTTCAGGAGGGGCCCTGTGGTAGCGGGAGGGAGTCAGCTCCGCTGCCGGAGGTTTGGCTCCGCAGAAGCGCAGAGTTGGGTGTTTGCGCGGAGCGAGCAAGTTCCCTGGCAGGAACCGGTTCCCTTTGGGATTTCGGCTGGGGGATGGGCGGGGGAAATGGCGCTGGCGAGCGCCTTTGTTCCCCACCAAACTGAGCTCTGTTGTCAGGGGGCTCAGCAGCTCTCCCTCCCTTTGTCCTCCAGCCTTCCCGCTTTCTGAGCAGAGCTGTTAATTTCTGACCTCCCAGACGCTAAGTCGCGCTTGCTGTCAGAACACAGTCCGCCCGGCCCCTCCGCTTTTGCAAGCCCGACTCGGGGGCTCTGCTTGGCCGGCGAGCCGCCCCTCCGCCCCGGCTCCCTCCCGCCAGTCCGTGGAGCGCGCACCGCCTCGCTGCCCTTCCTACCCTCTTCCGTGGGCCTCTCGTCTGCGTTTGGCTCCGGCGACTCTGTCCTGCTAATCCTCTGGCGGTTTTCTGGGTTATTTAGGCAGGTGTAGATGGAATCTAAGTGATCAGCAGGACGTGCGGTGAGCCCAGCGTCCTCCTAAGCCGCCATCTTGCCGCAACTCCCGATTATATCCTTTTTTTAATATTTTATTTATTTTTGAGAGAGAAAGAGCATGAGCAGGGGAAGGGCAGAGAGAGAGAGAGAGAGGGAGACACAGAATCTGAAACAGGCTCCAGGCTCCGAGCTATCAGCACAGAGCCCGACATGGGGCTTGAACCCACAAATGGTGAGATCATGACCTGAGCCGAAGTCTGCCGCTTAACCAACTGAGCCACCCAGGCGCCCCAGCACTAATTATATCCTCTTTTTTAAAGGTTCCGGTATTTTTCCCCAATCTTCTTTTTTTTAATGTGTATTTATTTTTGAGAGAGAACATGAGTGAGCGGAGGAGGGACAGAGAAAGAGGAGGACAGAGGATCCCAAGCAGGCTCTGCACTGATAGCAGTGAGCCTGATGTGGGGCTTGAACCCACAAACCCTGAGATCATGACCTGAGCTGATGTCAGACGCTTAACTGACTGAGCCACCCAGGCACTCCAGTACTGATTATATCCTTAAGGCTTGTTCCTAGATTCAGAATTATTTGTATTCAAAAAAGATGAAGATTTTCTAAGGTTCTTAGCATACATTGAGAAATTGCTTTCTGAAAATGTTGTATAGTGGTATAAAAAAGTACTCATCTCTTTGTACTATTACCACAATTTAACATGATTATAATTTTGTATTATTTACTAATTAGATGGGAGAAACTTTAATGTTGTTATTGTTTTTATTTTTATTTTTTGATTATTAGTGCAGCTGAGCACTTTACATTTTTTAAGCACTTGGATATCATTTTATGTCACCTTTCTGTTTATTGACTTGACTCATCAATCAATCGTTAGAAAAATGGCTTATGAGGAGAGAAAAAGCACATACAGCTGATTCTTAACTATTCATGGTACTTATGTTCTGTAAGTTTGCAGTGAACCCAAAATTACTAAATACTGAACCACTGCTCCTAGGAGGAATATAGGGTCAGGTTTCTGGGAGCTTCTGGTCATAATGTTTTCACCCACTGATCAATACATACCTTGCTTAGTGTATTTCTTTCTTGAAGGCACCTTATTTAATATATATTGCTGATTGATTAGCGTTTTTTACTCATGCCAAAAGGGCTGTGACTCATGCTTGAACAAACTTATCTAACATAACACATCTGTTTTCTCAGTAAGACACATCACAGCCTTCCCACACTTGAGAACACTAGGCAGCAAGCACTACACTTTGGGTCCATTTTAAAACAGCAAAATGACCAATAAAAGCCCAAAAGTGCAAATAATGTGACAGTAAACATACTGCATAAAGGATGCTTTTTATGCCAGGAGAGCTAAAACGAGAAGGCAGGTAGTCACTTTGTTTGGCCTCAGCTGGGAATGTGAGGCTAAATTTTTCACTGTTCTGGGCATGTCCGTGAATGACCAGGAAAGTGCTGCGAATATTGATCTGGGGGTTATTTAACAAATCAGTTTTAGCAGGTAGGCAAATGTACAAATATGGAGTCCATGAACAGTGAGGATTGCCTGTTATCTTTAGATCTTAGTAGTCTGGCCACAAGTAAATGGTGACAAACATGGGTGAGTAAAGAAATGAATGAATGGACTGATAAATATAAATCAATTCATTGTAAAGGGAACAAGTAAAAGGAAGTGTCCTTTAAATCCTATAATTTTGAAAGAAGGCAGGAATTGCTATACCCACAGCAAGGAAAGTGCAAAACGGAGACTGGGAAAGTCAACATGCTGACAACTGAGGAGAAATAGCCCACGGGGAAATGGAAAGGGCAGGAACATGAAAGCAGGTGAAGGCAGACTGAGACGAATGTGAGTCTCACCAGGTTGTGACCTTGGTGAGAACCACTCCCAGCCTCCGTTTTCTTCTCCACAAAATCAATATTAACATATCCTCCTCAGGCTAACTGTCTCTTCGGGGTACATGTTATCCCTTATTCACAGTTATAACCCTAGGATTTTCAAAAAGTCCCTATATGTGTATGTCAATTATCTATCAGATATATATGTTGGATACTCAATACCCAAAATGCACCAAAAATGAATGCAAGGACACCCCCCAAAAAAGTTGTTAAAGTCCAGAATGTTGTACATTTATTTATTTATTAAAAAAATTTTTTTAATGTTTTTATTTATTTTTGAGACAGAGAGAGACAGAGCATGAGCAGGGGAAGGACAGAGAGAGAGGGAGACACAGAATCCAAAGCTCTGAGCTGTCAGCACAGAGTCTGACACGGGGCTCGAACTCACGGAGTGTGAGATCATGACCTGAGCCAAAGTCGGATGCTTAACCAACTGAGCCACCCAGGCGCCCCAGAATGTTGTACATTTAAAGTACAGAATAAAACATTTTTATTGTAAAGCCTCTTATTGTAAAGCCTTTCATGTGGGACTAGTCTCTGCCAATAAATAGTTTATACATATTGATCGTTCTGTTTCAGACACTCTACTGCTTTATATAAATGATTTATGTGAATTCAAATTATGTGAATGATTTATTGATTTCTTTATTTTTAATTAACACTTATAGAGTACTATGCACCAAGCATTAACACTTTATAAATATTAATTTATAATTCTTGTAGCAACACTGTGTAGTAGGTATTATTACTAAAACAATTTAAAAACTTTTTTTAACGTTTATTTATTTTTGAGACAGAGAGAGACAGAGCATGAACGGGGGAGGGGCAGAGAGAGAAGGAGACACAGAACCAGAAGCAGGCTCCAGGCTCTGAGCCATCAGCCCAGAGCCCGACGCGGGGCTCGAACTCACGGTCCGTGAGATCATGGCCTGAGCTGAAGTCGGACGCTTAACCGACTGAGCCACCCAGGCGCCCCCTAAAACCATTTTATAACATGAGGCATAGAAAGAGTAAATAACTTGTCCAAGGTCACACAACAAGTAAATGGCAGACCCAGGTTTGAACTAAATGCTTTGGCAGCAAAGTTCATGTTTATAAACTCAACTTCTTCACAATAGTCCTAGGAGATTCCAGACAAGGAGACAGGGGTTAAGCAACTGACCTAAAGTGGCAGTGAACCTACTGGTGTGTCTGATTCCAAAGCCTGTGTCTTTAGGATTTATGGCTCCAGGTCACTAGCACTCTGGTAATAAAACGACAGATGCTCACAATGGTTTACTGCTTATGCTGCTTCCAACTGCTTCTAAGGCATGGGCGACTTGCTTTCTCTTTTCCTGTTCTCTTAATAATGCAGCTAGATTTTCATTGCTATAATTCTAGATTTTTGTCTGGGTTCTGGGAGCAGGTGTTCATGAGATACAAGAAATAAGAGTATTATTAGTCCATTCTAGAACTAAGAAAGGGAGGCAGTATATCGTCAAGATTAACAACTTGAGCTATGTATGGACTGACACCGTCTGCATTCAAATCAGGCTGCTCTGCTACCAGCTGTGGAGTTTTGGGAGCTGACTTCACCTCTCTGGACCTCAGTTTCATTTATAAAGTTGGTACAGTTCTACCCATTCAAACTGTGATTGCATTGATTTGAGGATTCAGTGAATTATTACTTACAAAGGAATGAGAAAAATGTTTGGCACATGACAAACATACAAAAAAAATTTCACAGATAGATGCAATACTTTAAAAGTATCCACGTTTGTCTCTTAGTTTCACCTCTTGTGCATTAGTAGTTTTCCAAACTTTTGTGGTCACACAGTTCTATCAGTTCAATTGGCGTGTATACCAACATCCTTATTTTATGTATACATTATGAAAATTACATTGCTATAGTAATGAATTTCATGCAGTTTTAAACTAGACCGCAGATTCCCCAAGTCCTCTTTTATCTTTTCCCAGTACCCCTGAGCTGCCCTGGGGCACCCCTGGATTGCTGCACCTCCCCTCCCCAAAGAATTCTTTGTTCAAAGCCACCTACGGCCTCCTCCGGTCTTTCTCAATTCCAGTGACTTACTAAAGAAAAAAGCGTAGCTGTTGAGGAAATTAATTATATCCATTACCATCTGGGAATAATAGTAGTTCCTTAACTCTCCCAAGATTATTCACACACTCAAAAAACATCCTGTGTTATCCTTACTGAATCCTTCATCAAAGGCCGAAGTCTGGGGGCCAAGGCAGGGTCTGACTTCAATTGATTCTGCTTCTCACTTTTTCCAACTCGAAACTCCAGGTGCCCCTTTGGTGAGTGCACTGGTCTCTGACGGGGTCAGTGATGACTATTTTGCTGGTGTTGGTCACTTAAATATTGGACTCAGAGGCAATGAAGACCGTATGTACGTGAGAACAAGGTCCGAGGAACTGGTTAGTGGAGAATGCTAAGGACCAAGTTTTGGAATTTGAGTTTGCTCCAGATGATAAAACAAATAAATCATTGAGAAGTAATGCCCTGTAAAGGTAGAAGAGGTTGAATCCTGCCTTTATAAAATGCAGTATGCTCATGATTCCGTTCATTTATTTTTCTTCCATCCCAAGAAATACAAACTCTTAAAATGTAGAGGGAGAAGAAACCTCTTTATTTTTTCCTTCTTTATATAGTCCAAACCCAAGATTACATTTGACTTTGGAAAAAAAAATACTTCTTGTAACAAATGGCCCATGTGTCACAAAAGTAGCAAAGAAAAGGACAACATAAATCCTTTGGGACTGCTATGCATCCAGGAGATAGCTAAGAATGTATATATTTCCCTACAAGCCACATAGGTGTGATAGTAACGTTATAGCTGATACCACTCCTGGAAGCTGCCAGAATCCTAAAGATCTTTGGACTGATTCTCTCCTTTGGCAAGAGGTTTGCAAAGGGAAGTATCTGTGAGCTATGAAGAGATCTAGAGGGAAAATGCTATACTTCATAAGAATAGAAATACCTCATTTACCATTCTTTAGGAAACTCTTTAGTTCATAGACACTTTGCAGGGAAGATCGTTTCTTGATGTGTTATACATATGCTTTCCCATACTAAGTGATAGTTACAATATACATGCCTGTGAAATGATCATCTCACAAGAATTACAGTGTTTAATAAGAGTAGAAGCCTATCAATAAGTCCCACTCATTCATTAAACAGCTTGGTGTTGAATATCTACTGTATGCCAGACCCTGTTCCAGGTGTTTGAGATATATGAATAAGCAAAATAAATGCAAATTCTGTTCAGAGACACTCCTCCATAGGATTTTGCATTCCTACTTGCCTTTCTGAGGATGCCAAGAATGCACTGCTCTTTACATGGGCTATTTCTCAATGTTTGTAGGAAGCAACCTTGAGGGGTGGGGTTATGTCTCCTCCTGGGACAAAGAACAAGATTGCTTACTGAATGCTAAAAACCAGTGGGTTCCCAAGCTCAGTAGGCCTTTGGTACAATGCAGACCTACTATGTGTGGCATTTCTGTGATCCTGGTGTATTGCTCCTGGGGACAATTTGGGGGACACAGAACACCAACAGAAACATGATGCTTATGTTGTTTGTTGTGCTGTGAACAGTAAAGTGTATTTCAGACCCAATAGTCTCGTGTCTTTTGTCCCCCATCTGTGAAACATCAACAGGATAACTCTTTAGCTTTCGGGTAAAATCAGTCCCACACGTGAAAAATCTATACCCTCATTCCACTTCTGTTCTAGCGTGCCTGGCTTCAGTTCTGTCTTGCTCTTACATTTTAATAAAATTTTAGAGTTCTTCTTGCTTATTTCTGCTCCTTGTCTCAGGAAGCCATCAACTGGGCCTTTTTTAGCTTTTGTCTCATCACCACTACCACCAAAAAGAGAAAAATTATCTGTCTTACAACATGCCAATATATTATAAAATTTCATAGGAATTTAATAAATCTTGAGCAACATGACTTTATTTTTATAGGACAGTCACTGCTCTAAGGCAAAGATGACAATTTAAATACTAAGAGATAGAATCATTTTGTAGATCTGTCACTGATGGACTGCTAAAGGCAGGAATTTCAGTCACATTTTTGCTGGAGGTCAATACTAATTAGTATTTTATCAGCAGGATTTCTCTTTCAAAATCATTTTATAATATTCAGGTAACTCTTCCCCCTACCAGCTACTTGCTTTTTAGAATTGGACTTACAAGCTCATTCTTGATGGATTGTTTAGAAGTTTATTATGATGCCAGGGTTGGTTTGTTAGGTTAGATCTTCTGATATGTAAAATATAGCATATTTCAAATGGTTTCTAATACAAAAGTTATGTGTACCCTCAAGTTATAAGGGCAATGTGTCCTCTTTGCAATACATAAATTTGTTCACTGAAAAGTACCCTGAGAAAATAAAGTGACTAGCAGGAAGGGAGGGAGGGAGGGAGGGAGGGAGGGAGGGAGGAAGGGAGGAAGAGAGGGAGGAATATGTATTGACCCTGAAGCTTCAGGGGAAAGCTGTTAAATATCATCTTACCATTTAAAATTAAGGAAAATATATTTAAGAAATGTAAATATTTACTTAGCCCAGAGTTCAGTTATTCATCCATCTAATTTGTTAAACAAACACTTATCAACTAAGTCCTACGTCTAGGTGCCCAGCTGTGTGTTGTGTACTGAGAGTTCCCCAGGGAGTAAGATATGGTCCTTGTATCCTAGATGCTAAGCTGGTAATGAAGTAGAAACCCACACTCATGGTATCAGCACCAAGGCAGGGATGACCTGGAGATGTGTAGACAGAGCACTCACCTCCTCAACCTCATTCTAGAGGGTCTATGAAAGGCTATCTGGAGTAGACATTTTTATTTTTCTATTAGATATTGGGTAGTAATTCTATGTCAGACATTGTGCAGAATTCATAGTTTTAAAAAAAATGTTAAAACAGTAAGGGCAATATTTAAAAAAGCATATTCTCAATCAAAAAATATGTACATTTATAGGGGTGCCTGGGTGGCTCAGTTGATTAAGTGTCCGACTTTTGGTTTTGGCTCAGGTTACGATCTCCTGGTTTTGTGGTTTCAAGCCCCACGTCAGACTCTGCACTGACGGTATAGAGCCTGCTTGGGATTCTCGGTCTCCCTCTCTCTCTGCCCCTCCCCCACTCATGCTGTCTCTGTCTGAAAAAAAAATAAATAAATGAACTTTAAAATTATTTATAAAGGTACATTTATAGAAAAAAAATCATAGTTAAAAGTTTTTTGGTTTTTTTTGTTTTGTTTTGCTTTGTTTTTTGATATTTACCAACCATCTCAAATCACTCACTGACTTCCAAGAAACAGAAGGCACCTCAGTAACCCCAGCTGCCTCCTCCCACTGCCTTCCCAACCTCATCTTTCATCCCAATTCTAAAGTCCTACATCTCTTTTTTAAACTTAGATTTCTGACATATGGAGCCAGTAATACAGCACTGATGAATTTCTTCCTTTTATGTTTCTCAATGATTTGGATTTCTATTTGAGATAAATATAGTAAAGGCTTTTTAGAGTAACATATTTTTTTTTAAATGCTTCCAGATTTTATCCTTCCTGGCAGAGGTCAAAGTTCAGTGTATAATCTTTGATCCAGTGTTGCTCTCCAGAATGACTGGATCTTAGAAAAGTTTTGTTGCTCTTATTTTTGACGGCTTTGTTTTGTTTTTTGTTATTGTTAAGTGATGTTCTGACCTGGATTACCATCATATATTAGGCTTTATAGGACTATATTATTTGACCAGATGAAATACTGTGTGGGAAAGTCCCTGAGCAGGTGGAAAGTGCCGTTTAATTCTTCCAACAGGAGAGGCTCATGGTCGTTTTGAAAAAACGTAAAGAGCAGAGAAACAGGTTAGCAGAGCTAAAGAACAGCAAATGTCTCCTCTGTCATTGTGTGAGAATTTTAATCAAATGGCCTGCCTCATGCAGCTTTATTTTGCATTGAGATATTCCATGTCCCCAAAATATTTCTCCGATGGTGGTAATGAATTGCATTGCCCTCTCCGTTGTAAGAGTACGGGTATTCTGCAGAGCCATATGGTTCCCATTTATTTTAATGTGTCTTTGACATCAGGAGAATTGCTGAGACAGCAGAGGAAAGTGCTTACATCTTGGACTGCAGCCAGAACTACGATTATTTATGTGTAGTAACGAGTACCTTTTTTTCCCAATAAGAAACAGTTTGGTCTTAAGATGGTATCCATGTTGAGATTTTAATGAAATGGGAGTGTAAATTTATATATTTTGGAAATGACTGTTACTTTAGTAGTAGTGAAATGTGTTTCTTAAGCATGAAGTTTTAGGGTTTAATTGCACGTATGAGAAATTAAGGAAACAAGCTGGGAAGTAGGCAGTCCTTATTTTCTCACTGATAATAAAGGAACATGCTTTTTATTTGGTTTAACAGCATCACCAAGATAGTACCCTGCATATGTAATGTTTTCCATCTGTGATTCTTAAGGCTTTTTACAAAGGTAATTATTCCTGGTAATATTCCTATGAGGGAGATAACATAATTCTGAAAATATTAATGGAACTGAGACGCTCATGGATGTAATATGTACAATGGATTTTTAGCAATTATTAGAATACATATTTTTAATTGATTACTTTATTTAAATTTTTTTTTCTTTTTTTTTTTTTTTACATTTAAGTATATCTCTGAACTTTCCTTTTTTTTGTTGTTGTTGTTTATGAAATTTATTGACAAATTGGTTTCCATACAACACCCAGTGCTCATCCCAAAAGGTGCCCTCCTCAATACCCATCACCCACCCTCTCCTCCCTCCCACCCCCCATCAACCCTCAGTTTGTTCTCAGTTTTTAACAGTCTCTTATGCTTTGGCTCTCTCCCATTCTAACCTCTTTTTTTTTTTTTCCTTCCCCTCCCCCATGGGTTCCCGTTAAGTTTCTCAGGATCCACATAAGAGTGAAACCATATGGTATCTGTCTTTCTCTGTATGGCTTATTTCACTTAGCATCACACTCTCCAGTTCCATCCACGTTGCTACAAAAGGCCATATTTCATTTTTTCTCATTGCCACGTAGTATTCCATTGTGTATATAAACCACAATTTCTTTATCCATTCACCAGTTGATGGACATTTAGGCTCTTTCCATAATTTGGCTATTGTTGAGAGTGCTGCTATGAACATTGGGGTACAAGTGGCCCTATGCATCAGTACTCCTGTATCCCTTGGATAAATTCCTAGCAGTGCTATTGCTGGGTCATAGGGTAGGTCTATTTTTAATTTTCTGAGGAACCTCCACACTGCTTTCCAGAGCGGCTGCAAATTTTTTTTTCTTAAATATTATTTTCCAGGTCCAGGGACAGGATAATAATGTTTTCTGTAATTCATTAGTAACATAATATGCTTACAATAAAGAAATACTCTTTAAAAAGAAGACAAATAAATATCTGAGTAACAATATATGTTCCACATTCTCCATGTGTGAATGTTAACATTGACTCTGTAGAAATCTTCAAGATTCCTTGGAAAATTTTAATATTATCTAAAGAAAAGTACATAGGATGAAAAGAGAAAAGAATTAATTTGATGAAAATTCTATAAAAAATAGTTCTTACCAGTAATGTCAGATGACTAAATGAGTTTCTGGACCAGGGGGAAAAATATTCCCAATTTCCAATCTGCTTTGGGCAAAACTGAGCAGAATACAGGGCCTAGATTTAGCAAACACTTTCATATCCCATTGTGTTTCACATATGTTACGCATGGATTTGAATTTATAAATTTTATTTAAGTGATGTACTCCATAACAACAAAGTTGAACCAGAAGAAAAACTGTTTGTCCAACAGAGAATTGAAGCAACAAATTTCATGATATGAGTTACTGTAAATTTGAGAGATTAACTTGATGAAAAAGGAAAATTAGAATGAAAATCAGTCTATCACTCAGTGGTATTTTTTGTAATTTAATTTTATTTCTTTTAATTTACATCCAAATTAGCATATACTGCAGCAATGATTTCAGGAGTAGATTCCTTAGTGCCCCTTACCCATTTAGCCCATCCCCCTCCCACAACCCCTCCATTAACCCTGTTTGTTCTCCATATTTATGAGTCTCGTATGCTTTGTCCCCCTCCCTGTTTTTATATTATTTTCGTTTCCCTTCCCTTATGTTCATCTGTTTTGTCTCTTAAAGTCCTCATATGAGTAAAGTCATATGATATTCGTCTTTCTCTGACTGAATAATTTCACTTAGCACAATACCCTCCAGTTCCACCGACGTAGTTGCAAATGGCAAGATTTCATTCTTTTTGATTGTGTGTGTGTGTGTGTGTGTGTGTGTGTGTGTGTATACACACATACATACCACATGTATGTATGTGGTATATATACATACCACATCTTCTTTATCCACTCATCGATTGACGGACATTTGGGCTCTTTCCATACTTTGGCTATTGTTGATAGTGCTGCTATAAACAGGGGGGTGCATATGTCCCTTCGAAACAGCACACCTGTGGATATCCCATGGATAAATGCCAAGTAGTGCAATTCCTGGGTCATAGGGTAGTTCTATTTTTCGTTTTTTGAGGAACCTCCATACTGTTTTCCAGAGTGGCTGCACCAGCTTGCATTCCCAAGTAAGTGGTATTATTTAATCTCTAGTTTAATCTAAATATGTTCTAATTTGGCAACTCACCATCCCCCATATCAGTCGCGCTTTCTGTTGATGGCTGGGGCACTCTGCAGTCATAACACATTTGCAGTACAATGTCAAATTAATGCAAGGGGGGCGTTAAGTCAACTATATATTAAGACTATATGTAAAAGAGGGGCACCTGGGTGGCTCAGTCGGTTAAGCCTCTGACTTCAGCTAGGTCATGGTCTCCCAGTTTGTGGGTTCAAGCCCCACATTGGGCTCTGTGCTGACAGGTTGGAGCCTGCTTCAGATTTTGTGTGTGTCTCTCTCTCTACCCTCCTCTGCTTGTTCTCTCTCTTTCTCTCTCTCTCTCTCAAAAATAAATAGAACATAAAAAAAGATTATGTATAAAAGAGAACATGATTTCTTTTTAAAATTTTTGACCCTTCAATTTTTCAATTTCAATTTTATAACTTTAAAATATAGTATTTATTCCTTATATCCAACATATATTAGAACAAATGATTTCTTCCTTTTTTTTATTCAGAAGAATTAGGGGGAAAGCATAGGGGATATCTTTAATAAAATGGAAATGTGTGCATAAAAAATAGCTAGTTCTGAAAAATGATCACTCTTTGTTAGTTAATCATTTTAATTATCAATGACATCAAAGCTGGGAGGTCAAAGTTTATACCCAGACACAGTTTTCATATGTGGCATCCTAAATTCACATCAGAATCTTGGGTGGTAAATCTTACATTTTTTTCTATGCTGAGAATTGCAAATGGATGATTATGCTGTTAAAGCACCTCTGTAATGTCAAAGCCAGCTTGCAGCGTCTCAGCAGCCTGGGTTGTAGCTGTCTGGAGAGGTTCAGGAGAAAGCTTGTCCCCTCTGTGCAGCTCTCTCGTTTGCTTGTGTGGACGTAGCTGACAGACTGAATGGACGACGACGTGACATGCATGTTCATGATCCAAAACAAAGCTTTAGTCATCCAGCCCCAAGGGTCATCTTTTTATATTATTTCTATTTTTGCTGATTTTTTTATTTGTTTAAATGCATATGCAGTATTTGGATAAATCTTGACAGAATACTTAACTTCTTACAGTCTTATATGAGAGGGTTTTGGGTTTTGTTTTGTTTTTGCAAACTGGTGACTTAAACAAAAGGGTGTCATCTTGAATTTTTTAACTTAGAAGCTGCAATTCACAAAAGACATTATTAGTCTCGAGGGCAATGCACTGCGAATATTTCCAACTTAATATTAGAATGGAAAATTTGTGCAGCTAAATGATTAAACTACCTAATCTTGCCTAAGAATTTTAAAGCTTTTCCTTCTCTACAGAAGGACTGAAATCAGAATGATGACTGATTTTTATGTATGTCTATCATATTTTATATGGTGTGGTCTCCTTGTCCCTTTATTAGCACATGGATTGTTTGGTTGGTTTGCGATGGGGAAGAGTGACATTTAGAGCCTAAGGAGAGAGATGTGCTATAATTTGAAAAGCATTTAGAGCTATCATCCACTCTGTAGGGAGCCAGATACAAACTTGGATTTGACATCACAAGCATCACTGTAAGTGGCAGCTATTTTTCCTTGATTTTTGTCTTTGAATGCTATTTCATAGTAAAAGGGCAGTAATAAAATGGGGAGGAAAAAAACCATGATTTGCTGTCTCTTTGGAGAATTCTGATATTTTCTTACATTTCCTGACTCTGTCTCAGTTCTGATTACTTCTTTGGAAATGCAAAGCACCTCAGTTCCAAAATATTGGGTGTATCCCAGTATTGCCTGTCCAGTGTTTGGGAGAGTCTCTCTATTTTGTTTATAACTCTGTGTGTGTGTGTGTGTGTGTGTGTGTGTTATACCCTTCAAAACTGAGTATAAAATAACGTACTGAATATACAATAATGTAACACTGATTTGGCCGTAGATAATAGATCACTTTACATCCCATACTCGAGGTAATTTGGATTCTGTTCATGGTTGGAAAGAAAATATCCCCAATTAGTCTTTACTTTCATTTTGCCTCTCATTCACTCATGCCACACGGTATTTCCTTATTATCAATCTTTTGGAGTTTCTCCCACTTGAATGATTTACTACTGCCCTAAATACATTACTTGAGCAAAAAATTGAAAGATATGGGGCACCTGGGTGGCTCAGTCAGTTAACGTCTGACTTCAGCTCAGGTCATGATCTCATGGTTCGTGGGTTCGAGCCCCTTTCAGGCTCTGTGCTGACAGCTCAGAACCTGGATGCTGCTTCAGATTCTGTGTCTCCCCCTCTCTCTGCCCCTCCCCTGCCCACTCTCTGTCTCTCTCTAAAATAAATAAACATTTTAAAAAGTTTTTTTTTAATGATGAAAGATATGACTAAGGCAAGTATATTCAGAAAACTTGAGGATGTAACTTAAAAGAATAAAAGGGTAGAATTAGAAGAAGGAAGGATTGCTTTTAATAGCAAAACAGGCTTCACTTTCAAAGAAACTACTCCTGTATTCCTTGGCTGTTGGATTCATTTTCACTCTTGTGGTTTAGGGTCTGAGACCATGTGGTTGACACCTGATCAAGAAAGGCCAACCTGGACAATCATGTCAAGCTGTAAAGTACAGGAGAATATGATCACAGAACATTTACAGAAGTCACTTGTAAAGGTTAAGGACATATTTTTTGTAATCTTAATAACTTTAACCATTGGAAATTGATTTAATATCTAAGCCATTAGGATAATTTTTTATATAAAATATTTCTGATGAGACCGATTTTTCTGTTTGTAAGCTAGGTTTCATGACTTCATAACTGATTTGATCTTGATTTGTTCCTCAAGAGGTAAGAAGCAATATGCATACTTTCAGAATCCCTGATTAGTTTGCTGTGTATGTTTCTAAAAACGGGAGTTTTTCTTGCCCAGGATTTACCAGCTAAACAAGTTAATTTCAGTAATCTCATTTTGCTTAGGCTAAATTCTCCCCAAATAAATGAAAAATAAACACAATATATATAGACTTACAGATCATCTGGTATTTTCCTTCTGGGAATAGTGCATAGGAGAGAGAAGTATATTATTGAATTTAGACCCAAATGGTAGAATTAATATTTTCCACAGACTGGACCACAAACTCTCAACTTCTGTGTACTAAATTTAGTGCCAGAAAATATAATTCTGTTTATTGCTCTCTGCATTTCTGGCTATACCAGGGCTTTGCTGATAGTTGTTGACACTACAAAGAACAAGTGCCTTGTGAGGGTAACTAGTTTGCTGTTCAAACATTAGTTCCACGGGTGCCTGGGTGGCTCAGTCATTTAAGCATCCAACTTCAGCTCAGGTCATGATCTCGCAGTTGGTGAGTTCAGCCCTGTGTCGGGCTCTGCACTGACAGCTCAGAGCCTGGAGCCTTCATCAGATTTTGTTGTCTCCCTCCTTCTCTGCCCCTCCCCTGCTCATACTGTCTCTCTCTGTGTCTCTCTCTGTCTCTCTCTCAAAAATAAATAAACATTTTAAAAAATTAACAAAAAACAAACAAACATTAGTTCCAGAGTGGCTGCCCAATAGTGGAATCAGTAGTCTAAGATCTGGTCTTCAATTTTTCAGGCCCAGACACGTGATGATTTCTTACATGCATAGAAGGCAATCTCAGATGGAATAACACATCTAACCACATTCAGAAATGACTGACTTATAAATCTGAAACAAATTTGATTATTTTCAGCAAGAAATAAAATTAATGAGTCAACTAGATACTCTTGTTGATCTGAAGGTGTATTCCAATTTGTATGAACAGGTTCATTTATAAGTGTGGAAATGAAGCAAATTCAGTTGAATTTTCTTAGAGCTTAATTTGATTCAGTTGTGATACCTTGATATATTGATCAAAACTTATTAGTTTTGGCTTCCATTTTTAATCCACTCTGTTCATGGACTCTTTATATGATTTATGGTACAGATTATTTTATTTTATCTACTTACATTCTCATCCTGGAATTGTGAATTAGGCAATTCTCCAATTCTCTTCTCCATTCATTTCCAAAACATTACTTTAGGAAAGATAGCTTCTGCAGATAGCTAACATCAGTCACTCTGTGCTGTTTATTCCTTTAGCTTACCAAGATCAATATCATCTCCATTATATGTGATCGTTGTACAGTAACCAGCATACCCTGATGGGAACCGTAGTGGTGTTCTCAGGAGCTGGGTCTTGTGCAGCACACAGAGTACTGTTGCATTTAGACGCTGAGCTTCAGGGTGGTAACTGTGAATAGGATAAAAGGAAATAAGTTTAAAGACACCAAAAAAATTAGTGTGTATGAAAATAGACTAATTATTTTTCAAAGCAGTAATGAAAGACACCTTCTCCCTTTTTTATTCACTCTTGACCTCACAGTGGTAAAGTGAATTCTGGACTCTGTAGAGACACAAAGTAGAGTTCAGTCATTCTGCAAAGGGCACAAATTACTAGGTAGGCATATGAGGGAGGTTTCAGATTCCCTAAGGCAGATGTGCTGAGTGAATTTGGCCTGTTTGTCCCAGGCTTGAAGAACACACACTCTTTTTTTATGACTTCATTTTGTGATGTTAGTCAAATTGGAGCCTGGAGGCAGGAGATAGCCCATAAAGGCCCATTCTAGTGCTCCAATTCAATCATCAGAAGAGAGACGTGGGTGGCTCCTATATCCAGGAAAGCTACATTTAAAATATCTCCCAGGAGGCTGATCTTATAGTATTTCAAAGCCTTTCTTTTAAATATATCCATAGGTGTTTCGATCATTATTTTTACGGTGCTATTTATAATATGCAAATTCTAGAAAAAGGATAAGCACAGGTTTGAATTATAAACCCCCATGGATAGGAACTGACACCAATCCAATCCTAACACACTTTGACAATGTTAGCAAAGCCAAGAGCCCAGGTGAAGGGACTCTACAACCTGCCACTATTGTTATCCTGGAAGCCTTAGAAAATTGTCTTTTTGGAAAAAAGTAATCTGGCTTTTTAGGAAATGGTAGATTCATATCACAATAGATCCATCCAGAAGACTGGAGAATCCTTATAATCTAAAAGTCTAAATAAATGTTAAAAATGAAATTTGTCTAGACTACCATGAATTATATTTTAAAGATTAGTAATAAAATCACCAGAGATGTTTATAATAATTATTTTAAAGAGTTCATTAAAACCTTTTTTTTTTTAATCTGTAAATTCATGGCCTTGAAAGATAATGTCTCAGGGCATCATTTAATAATAACAAAAGTGAAAAAGGTTAAAGGCTATCACCCAAAACCAGAGGCTCTTGCCTGCTGTAAGGTGGTGACAGATGAGCCTGTCAGATAGGGTGGCAGATTACTAGGCAGGTTGCTGAATTTTTCTTTCTAGGGTAATCTTTTACATTTTGACAAATTCTTCCCTGTTTTGAGATGATTTAAACATACCGTTATGAAGCAGATCAGAGCTTCTAAATCAAAGTTGAAAATTGTCTCTGCTGGCAGGAGTACAAATATGTGCAGTGAACATGTACATAAATAAATGGGAAAATTGTGTACACGTTTGAAAGTATTTGCTTTCTGGCGGTCTCCGGTGGAGAAGTAAGTAGAACAGTAGAGAAGAGGGGGAAGTTGGGAAGATGAAATTCTTGCCCAAATGTCATTATTTCTCTTACTCTATAAACTTCTCAGTCTGTTATTCTGTCTGAGTTTCTCATCACTGGAAATGGAAGTTCCGTGTGGGCAGGAATCACCATGTGGGTTTTTTTCACCAATATATCCAATCATCTGGAAAGTGCCTGGCACGTAGTAGGCCCTTTGTTTATATTTATTGAATAAGTCGATTCGTGAAATGTGGTTAATCATAACAGCCTCTCTGCATTTGGTTTGAATGTTTTAAGGGGGTTGGAGGGTATGAGGCAAAGGAACTTGAACCCTTTTGGAAGAAGATTCTTAAACAAATGCAAAGTGATATTGTAGTCCCTTTTCTTTCATTGCTTATGCAACCTTCCAAGTCAAAATCATCTTTGAAAGCAGCAGCAGTTGACATCTACCAGAAGTAGTATGACACCAAGACTCAGCCTTGTTCAACTCCCTGGACCTTGGAATAATAAATTCCAGCTTCACTTCTCCTTATATGACTTTGGCAATGTTATTAACCCTTGGTGACTTGGTTTCCTCAAATGGAGACACAGGTAATATCAACCCAAGGAGTTGTAAGGATAAAATGAGATAATTCATGGGAAGCACTCCATAAATCTTAGCTTATATTACTGGTGGCTATCCAAGGATTTTTGCTCAGTGCATTGTTTCTGTCTATTTGTCTACCTGAGCATGCATATTAGTTTCCTAAGGCTGCTGAAACAAAGTTCCGCTAACTCAGTGGCTTAGGACAACAGAAATTTCTTGTCTCACCATTCTGGAGACTAGATTGAAATCAGCGTGTTAGCAGAACCATGCTCTCTCTGAAAACCGTAGCTTTCCTTGCATTTCCAGCTTCTGGTAGCCCAAGGCATCTCGGCTTTTTGCAGTATACTCCTAATCTTTGTATCCACCTTCACATGGACTTCTCCCTTTGTCTCTTTACATCATCCCTCCATGTATGTGTGTTTAAATTCTCCCTTTTTATATGGACACCAGTTGTACTGCATTGACACCCACCCTAATGACACCCACCTTACCTCAACTCGATCACCTGTGTAAAAATCACCTGTGTAACCTGGGGTGTTGAGCGTTAGAACTTCAACATATTGGTAGGGGAGTAGCTGAAATGATCCATAAGAGCATGATTCTATATTTTTCTCCTCAATTCAGTGTACTTTTCTTTCTGCAATGGAGAAATATCATATAATATGGCACCAGATTGGGGAATTGCTGGTTTAAGTTTACCTTTTCCACTAACTACGTACATTGAAAAAAACTCAAATTCTGCAAGTCTGGGTTACTTTATAAAATAGAAAGACGGGGTGAAATGATGTCTAGCATGTCTTCTAACTCTAAAAAGTTCATGTTTATAATATGTGCCTCTCTTTTTCTCAACTATGGTATATATCTCAAACTTCCATGATGCTTAATGCATCTTGATGTCCCCAACTAATAATAAAGATTCTAATGTATTTCATAGCCATTTTCAATTGTCTCAATGTACACTTATATTAAAATCCTACTGTCTGTAATGCTAGTTAGTAGGGTTCTTATCAGATGAAAACTTTGTTAAATTTAGGTTGTGAAAATGTCTTAATAGTGCCAGTAAACCTTTTTTGTAAGGTTTTTATTGCTTTTTAAAATTTTCTAAAATTCACAGACATTTTTTTGCCAAGTGCCCTCAATATCAAAACAATATCCAAAATATAGGAGTTTGTAGTATGTCTTTTCTGATTATAGTATGATGCAACTCACGTGAAGAACCACAAAATCCAAACTTAAGATGCTAGGGGAAATAAATTAAATTCTGCCACTGACTCACAGACTATTGGCAACTTTCCTGAAAGTTTGCTTAGACTACCATTATAGAGGACTTAAAAGTCTACTCCACTATAGCTGGAGGAAAATTTAAGAAAGGAAATAGAAATCTGTGCCAGCTCTCAGATAGAACATTTTTAGTGTCTCCCAGCCAGAAAGGGTTGACAATAGATTCAATAGCATCAAATGGCATTTTTTAATTCTTCACCTCATCTGAAGACTGCTGCCCTAGGTGTTCACTGAACTGTTTCTTTCTCTTTCAGCTTCCTCCATCCTCAAAAGGGAGAAGCGGCTAAGGACAAAGAATGTGCATTTTAGCTGTGTCACCGTGTACTACTTCACCAGGAGGCAAGGCTTCACGAGCGTGCCCAGTCAAGGGGGTAGCACCCTGGGCATGTCCAGCCGCCATAACAGTGTGCGCCAGTACACTCTTGGTGAATTTGCAAGAGAACAGGAGAGGCTCCACCGGGAGATGTTGAGAGAACACCTCAGGGAGGAAAAACTGAACTCTTTGAAACTAAAGGTAAAAAAAATCATTAGGAACTCACTTTTTGCAAAACCTTATAACCTTACCTTGATTTGGTTGAATTAACCATTTTCATATTTATATTCATTGACCAAACTGGACATTTTACACAACAGACTGCCTGCTAAGGCTTTTTTTTTTTTCCTTTTATGCAAAAAACAGTAAAGTGTCTTCACTGCAAACAATGTGGAAAACTTACCTGACATCATTTATTTATTCATTCAATAAATATTTGTTATTGTGTGCTACTAGGTCATGCACCCTCTACTGGGGTTAGGGCCAAATGGTCTCAAAAATAGATGTGGTCCCTTATCTCCTGGAACTTCCATATTAATAGGAAAGAAAAACATCAATCATGTAAACAAAATAAACTCACAGCTTCATTAAAAGCTATAAAGGAGAGTTGCAAGGGGTCCTGAAAGTAGTAACAGGGAACTGATATGGTCCAGAGGTCAAGGAAGGTTTCTTCAAGGAAGTGACAACTGAACTGAAATCTGAACAGATAACTAGGCCAAAGCGTTGGCAAGAGTGGTCCAGGCAGCAGAAAGAGCCAGAACTGCCTTGTGCCAGAGGAAGCACAGTGAGCACACAAAGGCTAGTGTGGCTGGAGCAGAGACAAAAACAATAGATTATTCATGAAGTAGATTATACATGAAGAAGGCAGGACAGGGCTTTGTAGATCATGCTAAGGCATTTTTTTTTCTCTTCATACTGAGAACATCAAAAGTCATCCAAGAGTTTTAAGCGTGGGTCAGTGTACAGAGTGGTAGAATAATAAGATCTGGTTCGTGCTGTGATGCGAGTATAGTTTGGGGTTAAGGGTTGCCATGTTGGTAGGGGAACATACAGAGTTAGACCATTTAAGAGGCTATCACAGTAGTTCAGGAGAGATGTTGATAGATTAGCTAGACTGATGGTGGGAAAGATGAAGAGAAATGGATAGAGGGAGAAATTTGGGAAGTAAAATCAACAGTTCCTGATGACAGACTGGATTTGAAAGGAAAAGAGGGGTACAGTCAAGAATGATTCCTAAATGTCTGGCTTACAAAACTGAACAGGTTGTGGGTAATAGTACCTTTCTCTATGACGAGGCTATGGCAAGGAATCCGGGAAGAGGAGCAGGTTGGGGCTGGGATCAGAAGGGAAGAGGTAGATAATGAGATTATTTTGGGACATACTGATTTTTGAGAGGCTTTTGGGTCATTAAAGAGATGTCAAAGAGGTGTCCAGGCCACATTAGAGATGAAGTGGAGAGAAACATAGTTCAGAAACTGTCTTTCATCAACCAAGACAATCTTTAAATATGTGCTGATCCATCAGCCTATCAATATATAGGAAATGCTCTCTCATCATTATCTAATGACAAAGGAAATCTTTTTTAGGTAATCCAGGATACTTAACATAAAGAGCCTCTTGTTAAATAGCTGAAGACCATAAGCACACCTGCGTTACCTGTACCTTTAGCTTCCAGGCGCAGAGGTGTGCTGTGTGTTTTAAAATACCTTGTTTTTATGTATTCTGCAGTGTGTATATCTGCCTTGTTCCCAATTGTATAAGAAGGCAGTTGTTCAAATTAACCTAGACACAACCCTAGCCTAAAGTATGTCTCTATTTCCTTTGATGGTATTTTTGACAAGTTTCACTGAAAGTCCCTTAGGATCTTTTTTGGTAGCAATCTGCTATTATTGTTGTTTTTCATGATCGCTTTGCATATAGCTTAATTTAATAATAATTCTAAATTTTCCTCTGAAATCCACCCTCTGCCTTTCTAACCTACTGCAAACCAACTCTACACCCTCCTCAAAGAACAAAGTCATTCTCTAAACTCAAACAATACTAATGGCTGCCATTCATTAAGTGATTTTTATTTCCCAGGCATTCTATAAACATTATTTAATTTAATCTTAACAAAGACCAGCGGGATAGGTAAATTATGAGGCCATGTGTACTGAAGAAAAAGAAGCACGATGATGTTAAACACTGACTCACTCAATAGAAAATCAGTTATATTATCCTGTTACTTCCTATTCTAAAATTAATTGATCACCCCCTCTAGGCATTGGGAAAGACAATCTCTGTACCTATAGGGAGTCATACCTTTCTAGAGTTTGGTACTGTGTGAAGTGGTTTTTAACAGCTGGGCGACTATAATTCTGAGAACCAAAAGATTTATTATGGTGAACTTTGAGGCACATTATACCTGTGATGAATGTTAGGAAGAGCCACACACCCACAGGAACCTTCCATATAAGGCAGTAATTTATTCTGATATTATAATTTATATTCAGCTGCTTTTATGCTGTTTTCTTTACTAAGCTGAAGAAGAAAAGAAGAAGAAGAAGAAGAAAAAGCATCCCACTATTTATTCATTTTTTAATTTTTTTTTAAGTTTATTTATTTATTTTGAGAGAGAGACAGAGCAAGGGTGGGACCAAGAGAGAGAGTGAGAAAGAAAGAATCCTAAACAGGCTCCACACTGCCAGTGTAGAGCCCAGTGCAGGGCTTGAACCCACAAACCATGAGATCATGACCTGACCCAAAATCAAGAGTCAGGCACTTAACTGACTGAGCACCCAGGCACCCCCATATTTCTTTTTTATTGTTCTTAGTGTTGGAATTTGGAGAGGCAGTCATTCGAGTGGGTGTTATGGCAAGCCAAGGTTTGTCACTGGTAAGTGAAAACATGCAGATTTCCCTTTTGGTGAAGATATAAAAAGAAGATATTTGGATGTCATTGCTCCTTTCAGATGAATACCAAGCAAAAAGATAATGGGATTCTAAGGCGATCTCATCGTAGCTTCATTGTACTGAAAATATTTAGAAACTCAGAACCATATCACATGAACCTAATAAAAGACCATAGTAATGTGGACTAGTTTGCTAAAAAAAAAATCTGAGAAGACTGAATGGAGAAACAGTTGTATACTTTAATTATAATTCCTCTAGTATATTAAGTTTTATGATTTTTAAAATATCATCAACTATATTTACCTAAGGTTTCGCTATCCCAAATCTAAAATTAGCTATCCAAAAACATTAACTATCCAAAAATTTCACTTTGGTACTTGGAATTTCACTTCTAATGTAACATTTTGTCTTGAAATATTAATACCTCTAAGGTAAGTAACAAAATAAGTGTAGCTAAGTTGATTCCATTATTTTGGGGCAGCAGGAAGGTCCCTGGCACAGAGAAGGACTGAAAAAGGAAAGTAAGGATTGTTAAAGACAAACTTCAACTCTGGCTTTGCCTGGAGGTAGTTCTCTGTGAGGAGCAGCAAGCTGGCTATTGAGTGAAGACAGAAAAGGCCCATCTGACAAGATAAACATTTCCCAAGGTCCTCTCCATGGAGACCAGATAAAATACCACAGGAAACTCATTGGACCTGGAACTGGGTAGTATCCCTTTTCCTTATTTGAGAACCAACAGCCTAGAACAGTAATGAGAAGTTCTCCCTCCACTGTGCCTCATGTCTTTACAGGGTGTTTCTCTAGGTTCCAAACAGAGAACCCACTAATGCAATGACACCTCTTCCAATGGGGCCTTAATAGTGAAAGATCAGTAAACAGAAACACTCACTACATACTTCTTGATGTTCTCTTATAATAAATATTTTGGAAGCAGAATAAGAATAGGAATTTAGTTTTTCCTTGTAAAACTGATTCTTATTTAGTAATCCATCTCTTAATCAAATTATAAATTAGACACGTTGGGAAATAATATATGCAATTAGATTTGTAGAACACATCCAGTTCTGTTTGGGGGTTCAAGCGTCTTTTTTGGTGGTGGTGGTGGTGCTCAAAACATTGTCAAAAAACCATCAATACACAAAGCTGATTGAATAAAATGGTTGTTCCTAGAAGAAATAACTAGTTTGAGATTTCTGCATTGCAGAGAATAGTCCGTCTTCCCTGTCAAGCCCATTCAAACATGTCATACTCTTCACAGTAATCAAGGCAGTCACGTTAATACTGTACTCTTCCAAATTAAGTGCTTATATTTCATCATCTGCACCACATTGTTGAACAATTACATTAGCCTTTATTCCCATTTCACATGTATCTGTAAAATGCATTAGGCAGCCATTTATGTTTCAAAGAGCCTTGGCATTCCAATTGCCTCTGGGTTATATCTTACTGGATTCTACTACCTTGTTCTAGGAAATTTAATTTAGCTTTCACAGCTTTGACTGGCTTCTCTTTCTCAATGTTTTTCCAACCTTGTTCTTTTTCTCCTTTCTAAGATCAAAGGCCTATCGCCACTCTGGTACCATTTCCAGTTACTTCCAAGGGTTATATACTTTTCTCAATTTTTCAGTCATGTGTTCCTTGAGTAATGCTTGGTTGTATGCTCTCTTTCTTAAAAAAGAAAAACAAAGTTGCCAGTTGATAACTTCCTTTAATAATCAACCTTTTAAAACTATTTAAATTTTCTTCATCCCAAATCTCATATTTAAGGCTGTGCTTTATTCACTTAGTGACTTACCCATGCAACATAATTCTCCCCCCTTCACCTCCAGCCTTGTTCCTCATATCCCTTCAACAGTCTCATGATTTACTAACCTCTAGGTAAATATCCTACATGCTCTAGAAGATGTAAAGGATTGGGGGGTTGTAAGAAATGGTTGACATAGGCTATTATCTCAAGTCTATAGTTTCTAAATTTTTGGATATGTCTTTAACCACATCCTGGTTCTATAGTTCTCTATTAGATGAGTCAGGGTCTGCTGGCCATGGTATATTTTAACTCCATTTATCCTTATGGAACTTCACTGTTAGACTCCGTAGAACTTGCTCAAGAGCATACTTAGTGCCAGTGCTTCCAGAATGTATCCTTAAATGGAGCCCTGCTCCAACACCAAATGAAAAACTTTGATACCTGCCAAACACCTGTTGTGTCATGTGCACAACCTATTTTAACAAGTACAGAAAAAATATACCTAATCAAAGTGATGGAGACTGACAGACTGGGCTTCAGCTCTGGGCAAATGCAATACATTAAAGAGTATGTTCTTTTAAAATACTGCTGATATTTTAACTTTAATGGAACAATTAAGCATATGTAATCAAATCTTTATATTCTTCTTGTACAATACACATTGATCCTCTGGTTCAGGAGTAATCGATTTAACAGATTCTCCTTATCAAACTATGGAATGCATCCAGTGGTGCGCTAGAGCCACAAAAGTTGCTCACTGAGGTGTATTGTGCATATATCTTCCCAATAGTAGTTTAAAATCAGCCATGATGAGACTATTTACACCATGGGACTTGACAATCACAACATATTAGAACTTTTTTTTTCCCCAGAGACATCATTGTTAAATATCTACCAGCACACTGCTGGATTCATTTGGCTTAATAGCCACCACTAGAAGAAGCAATGTTGATCTAAACCAGAAAGGGGGATAATGGAACATATGAAAGTTTATGTGTCTTGTATGTTGATATTATCCTCCTTTCTGGTGATTTTTGTGGTGGTACATAAACCACAGACACATTGTGAATCCAGGTTGTTGAATTTCTTATAGGCTGAGACAATAATCAAATCTTCTTGGTTCTTTGAGGGCATAATTAAATTGGTTCCAATTTGCCACCTGCTGTTAGCAACTAATGAGCAGAAGAATTATACTATAGGATTTGACTGAATATCAAAATAACATGAATATTTCTCTTTAGTTTGCCAGAGAATTAGTGACTAGGTTGTCTACCCAACTCATACCGCAAAACCAAAAATTCTTTCTATCAAATATATGTCCAGTACAAAGCCACTTACTCCACATCTTTGGTGCCCAGAGCACACTGCTTTTTGAGATAACCAATTCTATTTATCCAGCTATAATTGTTAGAAAGTTCTTCTTTACATTGACCAGTATGCTCCCATCTAATTCTATCTTTTGACCCTAATTCTGCCCTCCAGGCACACAGAATAAATCCTGTCCCTGTTCTCTAAACTCCAAGTGTTTGAAAGCAGTAGTGATGAATATGCAAATGTCTGACAGTAGGCTATGTGGACTCCTTGTGTTTCAGTTCTATAGGATTAAACATCCTTAGTTCTTTCTACTAATCCTCCTAGGGCATGGATTTCAGACCTTTTATCAGCTCGGTTAAGTTCTCCTGGATATAATGCTGTTTGTTAATGTCTACCTCAAAATATGGTACTTGATCTGGACATTGTGCTTCAGATGGGATCTATCTGGTGTATAGGAATATGTTATAATATCCTCTCCCAAGTTAGGGATGCCCTATCCCTGAGAATACACTAAAAGATACAGTAGCTTTTTAGACCTTGATCAATTTGTTTGTTCATATTAAACTGATAGTAAATAAAAGAGCAACAAAAAGCAAGCAGACAAACAAAGCCCAGGTAAATCAATTCAGCTTCATCCTGTAAATCAAAACTTTATACATCTCCAGGGCAAGAATTCTCTTTAGTGCTGAACATGACCTGTGATCAATGAAGTTTGTTCTTTAATGTGAATAAACTTCATCTTGTCACACTCAAATGTGATAAGCCTACCCCTTAGTCTTCATTCAAGATATGACTTAATGGGAATGCAAGCTGGTGCAGCCACTCTGGAAAACAGTATGGAGGTTCCTCAAAAAACTAAAAATAGAACTACCCTACAACCCAGCAATTGCACTACTAGGCATCCAAAGGTGTGCTGTTTCAAAGGGACATACGCACCCCCCTGTTTATAGCAGCACTATCAACAATAGCCAAAGTATGGAAAGAGCCCAAATGCCCAACGATGGATGAGTGGATAAAGAAGATGTGGTATATATATACAATGGAGTATTACTTGGCAATCAAAAAGAATGAAATCTTGCCATTTGCAACTAGGTGGGTGGAACTGGAGGGTATCGTGCTAAGTGAAATTACCCAGAGAAAGACGAATATCATATGACTTCACTTGATGAACATAAGGGAAGGGAAACAAAAATAATATAAAAACAGGGAGGGGGACAAAGCATAAGAGACTCATAAATATGGAGAACAAACTGAGGGTTACGGGAGGAGTTGTGGGAGGCAGCGTACGCTAAATGGGTAAAGGGCATTAAGGAATCTACTCCTGAAGTCATTGTTTCACTATATGCTAACTAATTTGGATGTAAATTTTAAAAAATAAAAAATAAAATTTAAAAAAAGATATGACTTAAAAATTATATTTAACAAGACAAAGTCCAGTTTAGGGTATTCTCTCAGAGTAGTGATCCTCAAGAGGAAAGGAGGGAGTTTCCCCTTCATGCCACAATGACCTCCACCTGAAACTTGTTGGTATATGTGGCACATCCCTCATTCCCAGCCTCACTGGTGTCCAAAAGAGCTAAGCATCACTGTTATTAGAGACATTTCCAACTTCTCAGATAACTAAAAATTCATGTATCTAACCATTATTAATGAGTTCACCTCTTATTAATGAGTTCACATTTTGTCCTTCCATGTATAAAACATAAAAAACTTTGTCCAAGAAACCCAAAACGAGATCAGTGGTTTTCCAGCTGGATTCTATGGGGTCAGGACTCTGTATCTCACTCCAGCTTTCATCTATTTTATAGCTTCAGATTTTGAATGGAGTTTAATTTGACAAATGGACATTCTCTCGTTAGTGAACCCAAGCGATGACCCTGGTAGTCACTGCACTGCTCTCTTTCTTCAGATGTACAGAAACCATCTGTTTAAATAATCCTTTCTAGAATATTATCTAGAATTAGCTTTTTTTTTAACAATTCACTCCCATTTTGATCATCTTTTGTTTCCTTTCCCCATAGCTCTTCACACATATTAGACTGAGCAACCATAGCTTTAAGCTTTTTCATTTCTCCATAGCATGAATGGCCTGGACCTGGGCATGCTTACATAAAACAGCTGAGAACTATCTCACTGTCTCCCCTTCTTTATTTTATTTTATTTTATTTTATTTTATTTTATTTTAATTTTTTTTTTAATGTTTTTTTTTTTATTTACTTTTGGGACAGAGAGAGACAGAGCATGAACGGGGGAGGGGCAGAGAGAGAGGGAGACACAGAATCGGAAACAGGCTCCAGGCTCCGAGCCATCAGCCCAGAGCCCGACGCGGGGCTCGAACTCACGGACCGCGAGATCGTGACCTGGCTGAAGTCGGACGCTTAACCGACTGCGCCACCCAGGCACCCCTATTTTATTTTATTTTAGAGAGAGGGAGAAAGCATGAGCAGAGGAGAAGGGCAGAGGAAGAGAGAGAATCTTAAGCAGGTTCCATTCTCAGCAGAGAGCCCTATGTGGGGCTCGGTCCCACAACCCTGGGATCATGACCTGAGCTGAAAACCAAGATTCAGACACTCAACCAACTGAGCCACCCAGGAGCCCCCCATCTCTTTTTTATATGTTAAATCCTTGCTAACATATCTGATCTCCCTTCTGGTTTGAAGGTTTTCTCCTTGATAGAGACTATGGAATCAGAATAGGAGCTAAATAATTCTTCTTTGTGCCTTTGTATCTACCCTTCCTTTTCATTTGTCTATCATTTCCTCCTCCCTGCTACTTCTGTAACTTGCACATGTATTTTGTTGCCCTTCCCACACTATCTTATTTATTGCATGATCATCTCTCCACCAGGCTGGAAGCTCTAGATGGCAGAACTCTCATACATCTGTAAATCCTGACACCTAGTACAATGGCTGGCAGTGTAGCATAATGATTAAGCATTCATTCATTCATTCATTCAAAAATATTTCTTTATCAATTACCGTGGAACTGCAGTTAACAAAGTGCTTGGGGTACAGTGGTGAACAAGACAGACTTGGTCTCTCTTCTCATTGTGTGCACATTGTGATGGGGGAGATACACATGAAACTAATCACCAAAAATAATATATTAATACAAAATTGGGCAGCATACTATGCTGATTAAATTCAGGCCAGAGTTAATGAATTAAAAGTCAGCTGAGATAATCAAGACTGATATGTTAGCTGCTTCTGCTGGCATTTCCATTAGAAAGTCTACCACTAAGGGGCAGGGGCTGGTTAGCTCAGTTGGTTAAGCATCTGACTCGGTTTGGGCTCAGGTCATGATCTCACATTTCATGAGTTCAAGCCCTGTGTCAGGCTCTGTGCTGGCAGTGTGGAGCCTGCTTGGGATTCTCCCTCTCCCCCTCTCTCTTTCCCTCTCCTGCTTGCTCTGTCTCTCTCGAAATGAATAAATAAACTTGAAAAAAGAAAAGAAAGTTCACCACCACATGCTCACAAAATAGGTACCCAAAAGAAATGCCATAGTTTCAGCTTGTTTCCTGTTTTCTTCTTTTCTGAGCTCTTATTCTCTGTGTCTGAATCATATTTTTCATTGCTGAATGAGCTAAATCTAAGGAAGCTTGTACTGCTCTTTCGTCTGCTATGCCACAGCACTGAGGTCGGCTCTTGGAACGTGGCTGCAACCATATCTTTTTTTCCCTTCTGTATAAGATTTCACTATTCCTCGAAGAATGTTTACTCTAAACTGTCTTGAAAGCCTGGCTTTTCCTTTGAGGTCAAATAGACCTGAGTTTGATTCTCAATACAATCACTAATAAGCTAGACTCTGTCAAATTATCTTCTCAAGGCTTCAGCTTTCTCAACTATTAAAAAAATACTTCATAAAATTGTTGTAAAAATTAGGTGAGATAATCTATATAAAGTATGGAGCCCAATGACTGGTTTTCATTATATGGTTGTGTTGGTCATACTCAACATCATTATCATCACTATAATAGGCAGTAATCAGTGTTTACGGAATTGAATTTTTTTCACCTTATTTCTTTCCACTGTCATTTTTACATGTGTTAATAACTTTGTAATAACTCTTTCTTACTAAAAGTACCTTTTAACTGCTAAAAGGAAGTGTTTTCATTTTTGTGGGGTTTTGTTTTGTTTTTAGCATTTTGGTCAATCCACATTTTCAGTACTATTTCCCTCTCCATATTCACTTTGCGTTGAATTAGTTTTTTCAGGAACTTAATCCACCCAAAATTTCATCTCACTGGAATTTATGGTGGAATTCATTCACTACATGACATGACAAAAAAAAAAAAGGTAGGGAATTGAATGCTGACTTTCACTTGAGCCCCCCTTTTCCTGTACTTGACCTAAAGCAGTCTGAGAATCATTCTACTGATTCTGACAGTTATGTATCCCATCCTGTATGTGTATTTAGATGGCCAAGGGTTTTACTCTACTGGGCTTTGGGAACTATTTGTTCATATTTATCAGTACAAATCAGACAGCTTTGTAAAATTGATATGTTTAAATTCTGTCTCTTTAAAGAAAGTTATAGTCCTTACAACTGTAGAATGAGTCTGGACAAGTTACATGGTGACTCAAGATTTAAGTCTCATTTTAATTATCCTTCTTGGAACAAAGCAAGCAAACACACACTCACACACCCAAGCCCTTGGCCTTGAGATTCTTCTAATATCATACAAAGAAATGCACACAAATGTAGGATAAATCTAAAATAAGATAAAGATCATTTAATCAAATCATGAGTTAAGTCTTACTTATCACCTCTAAAGTGACAAAACCAGGAGAATACAGGAGCTATTCTCTAGATGCCTACAGTTTATTTACTTTTTTTCTTTGCTTATGGACCAAGACAGGAAGTGATCCTGTACAAATTCGCTCATCTGGATAATTTGCAGGCCAATAAAAGGACCGTGCTCTGTCCCATCTCACACCTTTGAAGCTATTGTTGTTCAATAGTTTCAATGAACAATGCCGTTCAACCAGCATTAACTGATATTTCCATCATATCCCATAATTACCATTTCTTTTTCATTATGGGAACATTTCAAATGTACTCTCAGCAACTTTCAAGTGTGTAGCACAGTTTTGTGAGCCACAGTCATCATGCTGTACATTATATCTCCAGAACTTATTCGGGTTTTTTTAAGTTTATTTATTCATTTTGAGAGAGAGAGAGAGTGAGTGAGCAAGCACGAGTGGGGGAGGGACAGAGAGAGAGGAAGAGAGAGAATCCCAAGCAGGCTCTGTGCTGTTCACATGCGCCCAACATGGGGCCCAACCTCACTAACCATGACATCATGCCCTGAGCTGAAATCAAGAGTCAGTCACTTAACTGTTGAGCCACCCTAGTGCCACTGTAATATATGAATTTTAAAGAGCATTTAAACTCAGTAGGTTTGGCCTGGGTTTTAAAGGAGCAAATGAATAAGAGTGCAAGAGGGGCTGGGGAAGCAGAGTATCTCTCAATGACTACATACCACACCAGAAACTGTGAGGAAGGGGAGAGAAGGCAACTGACTAGGATGAACTTGAGTATTTCCAATCTTCATTAGAAATGGCAGAGGGGCGCCTGGGTGGCGCAGTCGGTTAAGCGTCCGACTTCAGCCAGGTCACGATCTCGCGGTCCGTGAGTTTGAGCCCCGCGTCGGGCTCTGGGCTGATGGCTCAGAGCCTGGAGCCTGTTTCCGATTCTGTGTCTCCCTCTCTCTCTGCCCCTCCCCCGTTCATGCTCTGTCTCTCTCTGTCCCAAAAATAAATAAACGTTGAAAAAAAAAATTAAAAAAAAAAAAGAAATGGCAGAGATGGGCACCTGGCTGGCTCGGTTAAGCATCCAAGTTTGGCCCAGGTCATGATCTTACAGTTTGTGAGTTCGAGCCCCACGTTGGGCTCTGTGCTGACAGCTCAGAACCTGGAGCCTGCTTCAGATTCTGTGTCTCCCTCTCTCTCTGCCCGTCCCCCACTCACACTCTGTCTCTCTTCCTCTCTCTCTCAAAAATAAATAAACATTAAAAATTTTGAAAAGAAATGGCAGAGATGATAGTGGGGAGGTGAGGAGAAAACCTTGCCAGATCACTTCAACATTAAAATGATATTTTGAGGGACGCCTGGGTGGCTCAGTCAGTTAAACGTCCGGCTTTGACTCAGGTCATGATCTCACGGTCCTTGAGTTCGAGCCCGGCGTCCAGCTCTGTGCTGACAGCTCGGAGCCTGGACCCTGCTTCAGATTCTGTGTCTCCCTCTCTCTCTGCCCCTCCCCCGCTCATACTTTGTCTTTCTCTCTCTTAAAAGTAAATAAACATTAAGAAAAAAATTTTTAATAAAAAAAATGATATTTTGAAATCTGGATTAGGGCCCCTGTGGGTTCCTCAACAAAAGTGAAAACAGTATGTAGCTCTATGTGAAGAGGTTTTAGATTCTTAATTGAATTTTTATCTTGAAATGAAATTCTTCATTGTAGTTTAAATATATAGGAATAAGAGACACAGATCATATTTCTAAGAGCACTTCTATTTGGAGTAATCATCATCTATAGTTTGATTTTTAAAAATTTTTAGATTCCAACTGGTAATTCATGTTCCCTGAACAGTTTTCATTGATATGTTAGCAGCCATTTATATTTTTAAAAAATCAAACTCTGTTGATATAAAATGAAAGTGTTTTCATTATTTTTTGATGTTAACCACTTACACAAGGGAGCATAATTTAAGAACACAGAGATTAAATAGGAAGGAAATATTAAATGAGTCACATTAACCAAGTCCTGGGTGTTCTCCATGGGCTGTGGAGTCAAATCTTGATAAGTTTCACATAGGCCAAGAATTAGTGAAAACAAATCTAAATGACACAAAGGTGACAAGATGGGAAAAGTAATGCCTCCTGTTTGTTAATACAGCTTTGCCTAACACACAAGATTGAGTATGTGCTAGGTAATTACGCATTTGAATCTCCCAGAAAATCAGATCTTCACAGAAGAAAGCTGTTTCTGTTAGCAAATAAGAATTAACAAAAATGATAATAGCAATCAATCAGAGTAGCATCCTAGTACAGGACATTACAGAAACATGGAAACAGCTTAACCAAGACATACATAAAGAAATGCCAACAAAGGAAATGCATTGCAGATCACACTGAGAAACAAAACCCAATAAAGGGGGAGGCCCATCTTTGCAAGAACACAGATTTAAGCTCTGAATTATTCAGAAAAATATAATTAGTGGCTTTTGAAAACACAGTTTAGAGACCCACTGTAATAGACTTTAATACATACTTGCTACTGGGGTGTTTCCTCTTCTTGAGGGCAAAGACCAGTCTTCTACCTGTTTTAGAGTAACTTGTTCTACAAATGTTGTGCAAGACGAGCAGACATTTTTAATAAATCTTAACTTGATGAATGAGGCATGTCTTGCAATACGAATAGTACGTGACGCTGAACATCACATGACCACACCTGAGCCAATGGTTCTTGAAGTTCGCTTTGTTATCAAGTGCTTTGTATTATAAGCATGTTTCCGGAATGAATTATGCTCACAAACCAATGTTTTATTGTATTCAGAGTTTTCCGGTGTGTGATTTTTGGTCAATAATAAATATTTTTATCTAAACGTTGGACTTTTTCCTATGAAGACAAGAGAATGATGTCTGATGTCACCAGAGTATTTTAACTGTGTAATAAATGAACTGTTGTTAAGATAAAGAATAGCATGGTGATGATTACAATTAATGAAGTTTATGAAGTAACAAATTTAAAAATTAAAGAATCAAAATAGCCTCTATATTTAGAATAAGCCCTTACAGAACTTCTACGTTTATTCCTGTGCTGCTTCTCAGGATATGTTTCTTGCTCCTATTCAGAGAAAAACGTCTCTAAGTGCTTCTTTATGAAGGAATCTCAGTGTGCTGATATAACAGTGAGAAGTGAAATACTGATTCAGGGTTTACTGATGGATGAAATTCATTTAGAACGGACATACTAATAGAAGCAGAATAGTTATGGGTATAGGGGACATAGCTGTCCACATGAGCTATGATGCAGAAGGTATTGCTTTGGGCATGGGTTCACATGAACTCCTTTGAGGGCCAAGTTTATTGTTTCAGTTGCCCGTTGGCGAGAGCCTGCCGGCACTGCCCTCTGCTCCTTGTCTTTTGGATAGCATGCTAACCTGACTGATGACTTTATATCAAGCCCTCATTCTTGGAATGTTCTGTAGAGTGACCATGTTTGGAATCCCAATAGCACAGTGCAGCACAGTGTTATTTCCTAGTTCATGGTTTTGCTGGCGCCCAAAAGACAGAGTCGTTATTTCAAGGACATGTTTGCTGATTTAGGTGGCAGTGGCTTCCACTAAGATGCTATCACCTCTGAACAGGACACATTTATTCCACCATCAGAGCTGTCCATCACGAACCGAGTCTAAAGATAGCTTTCACTGATGAGCCTCTGTAACCTTTGGTCTTTTTCACATCACACTGGCTAAAAACTCTAACAACTATAGCTCCTTACATTAGGAGGTTAAGAGTTCCAATTAAGTCTTCTGTTACCAGTACATTTAAAAGCCTATCATTTGGATGTCTTCCTTTTTCTTTCCTGTGACTTCTCTAAAGAGAAAAATAAAAGGAAATAATATGACCCACAAACATTTATGGATTATGGGGACATGATGTTTTATACTAGTTTTATTCTTGGGGCACCTGGGTGGCTCGGTCGGTTAAGCGTCCGACTTCGGCTCAGGTCATGATCTCATGGTGCGTGGGCTTGAACCCTGCCTCGGGCTCTGTGCTGACAGCTCAGAGCCTGGAGCCTTCTTCTTATTCTGTGTCTCCCTCTCTCTCTGCCCCTTCTGCTGCTCGCACTCTTTGTCTCTCAAAAATAAGTAAACATTAAAAGAATTATAATAGTTTTATTCTTATCAAGTGTAAAAGTAGGGAGTTGAGCCCCTGCCGATGCTAAGTCTATTTGCTGCTTTGTATTTCTAGATGACCAAGAATGGCACAGTGGAATCTGAAGAAGCTAGCACTCTTACAGTGGATGACATTTCTGATGATGATATTGATTTAGACAACACGGAGGTAGATGAGTACTTCTTTCTACAACCCCTGCCAACAAAAAAACGGAGAGCACTGCTGCGGGCCTCTGGGGTGAAAAAGATTGATGTGGAAGAAAAGCATGAGCTGCGTGCCATCCGTCTATCGAGGGAGGACTGTGGCTGTGACTGCCGAGTGTTCTGTGATCCAGAAACGTGTACCTGCAGCCTGGCAGGCATTAAGTGCCAGGTAAGGACTTGGATTTCAAGGACTCCAAAGATGGGACATTATACACCACCCCCCATGTGACAGACAATGAAGTTTCTCACATATAGAAAAAAACTTTGCGACAAGGCAGGACATATGGTTCAAGGGAGAAAAACTAATTCAGGGACATTTATGGGTATACATAAGATGCTGACACGTATAAAATACAATGTGAGATCGACCGTAGCTAAGTCGATCAGAATTATTTCCTCCTGGACTCATTTATTGCACTAAGCTTATTGTGGGTTTTCACAAGCACTCAGACCGTGACATGTCTGACATTTGAGTTTGTATTTTCTGATCCAACTATGGGGTATCAAATGGTGGTAGGTGAGAGGTGGCATATATTGGTGGAAAAATTACAAGACTGGGACTTAAGAAAACGGAGTTCTACTCCTGGCTCTGCTTTTTGCCAGCTTTGTGAAATTGCCAAGTCAGGTAAACTTTCTGGGCTCGGTTTCCTCGTCTCTAGTGAAAGGACTGGACTAGATCAGAGTTCGGCAAACTATAGTTCACAGGCCAAATCGGGCCTGCCACACCTGTTTGTATAAGTAACATTTTAGTGAAGCCTGGTCACTTTGTGTTTCTTTGTTTGTTTTGGTGTTGTCCATGACTGTTTTCATGTTTTTACAGCAACAGTGAATAGTTGCCAGAGACACTTTATGGCCCACAAAGCCTAACATAATTTATTCTCGCCCTTTATTAAAAAGGGGGAAGAGAAAGAAAGAGGGAGAGAGAGAGAAAGAAAGAGAAGAAAGAAAGAAAGAAGAAAGGAAGGAAGGAAGGAAAGGAAAGAAAGAAAGAGAAAGAAAAGAATGGAAGGAAGGGGGAAAGAATGGGAGAGAGAGGAAGGAAGGAAGGAAGGAAGGAAAGAGGGAGGGAGGAAAGAAGGAAGGAAGGAGACAAGAAAGGAAAAAAGGAAAGGAAGAAAGGAGGGAAAGAGGAAGGGAAGGGAGGGAAGGAAGGAAAGGAAAGGAGAGGAGAGGAAAGGAAAGGAAAAGGGAACGGAAAGGAAAGAAAAAAGAAAAGAAAAGAAGAGAAAAGAAAAGATGCAAAAGAAGACTTTACCAACCCCTGGACTAGATTCTCAAGTTCCCATACATCTATACCATCGATGCCCCATGATTAGTTAGTTGTCTTTATTTTACGAGGAAACTTGGCTTTTTTGATAAGAACAGCCACTCTGGCAGGCAAAAAGAGAGGATAGTTGTCATCAGCTAAACAGTTGCTTAAGGTGGATTAATAGAGAAGAAATTCATGAGTAAGAAAAAGCTATAGAATCTGGCTCTGACCTCTGCCTCTAGTTTTTACTGAATCCAGGATGACTGCTGGAGCCTGCCTTCTCCTCTGTAGTAAAGGAGATTCCCTGCACGTGGAGAAGGGGCAAGCAGGGCAAATTCTTCTGGGTGCCTGTGCTCTGATCTGCATATAGGTTAATTGGTAATATCTTGGGAGTGCCCTTGGATTGCTGATAACTCTGCCTATCACGTGACTGAGGAGTTCGGTCCAGTGACGCTCGCTGAACGCAAACACTTAGGCGGCAGAGTCCAGTGTCTCTCATTCTGGGATATTGATTACGTGAATATCCCTTTCCCTCAAGAAGCTTATAGTCTACTGGAGTGGGGAGGAGTGGGGGAAATACAGGACCTAAATGCATGGGTCCACTAGTCACAGTCATAAATGTGCGTGACTGTCACACCCCTGCAGTACACATTCGTGCACCATGTACCAAGGATCCAAACAAATGAGAAGAAAAACCAATGAGAACGAATTATCAGGCTGCATGATACTAAGTGGCGTCAATCTGGACACCGCAGGCAAAAGAGTTCATTTTATAATAAGCAAAAGGGGGGGGGGGGAGGCTAGTATGGAAAATGTCATATAATTTAGATGATTAAAAATAGCAGGTGGGGATGCAGGGGGGTAAGTTTGTGTAGTTTAAACTGGGCATGTGAGCCGGCATGCAGTAGAAGTGAAGGGAGCTTGGGGGAAAGAATGGACTTGGAAAAAATGGGAGCAAAAATAATAGGATGGAGAGAAGGGAGGGGAGGAGGGGAGGGAAGAATGGAGAAAGAAGGAAGCACGGGCTGGGTCAATGAACTAAAACTCCACACTTAAACAGCCATAGCACATTTGTATCTTGAATATAGGTTTTAAAGCTATAGGTTAACTGTTACGTTTGAAGTCTTCACTTCCCCTTTGCAAAGTCTCTTTGCAGTCTCATTGTCATTGGTTCCGGCACAAGTGGGATTAAGCAATCCCAGATTCGAAGGGGTTGCCCGGAGGTACCGGATTTTTATTTGGCTTGTAAGAGTTCCGTGGGGCTAATCTGTGTTCTTCCTTCCAAGGTGGATCGAATGTCTTTCCCATGTGGCTGCACTAAAGAAGGATGTAGTAACACAGCAGGTAGAATTGAATTTAATCCTATCCGTGTCCGGACTCACTTTTTGCACACAATAATGAAACTTGAACTGGAGAAAAACCGAGAGCAGCAAATCCCCGCGCTGAACGGCTGCCACGGTGAGATAAGCGCTCCCAGTAGCTCCATGGGCCCCGTCGCGCACTCCGTGGAGTATTCCATCGCGGACAACTTTGAGATTGAAACCGAGCCCCAGGCCGCAGTGCTGCACCTGCAGTCGGCCGAGGAGCTAGACTGCCAGGGAGAGGAGGAGGAGGAGGAGGAGGACGGCAGCAGCTTCTGCAGCGGCGTCACCGACTCCAGCACACAGAGCTTGGCCCCCAGCGAGTCAGACGAGGAGGAGGAGGAGGAGGAGGAAGAGGAGGAGGACGACGACGACGACGATGATGACGACGAGAAAGGGGACAGCTTCGTGGAAGGCTTGGGGACCCATGCGGAAGTCGTGCCTCTTCCTTCCGTCCTCTGCTATTCCGACGGCACGGCGGTTCACGAGAGCCACGCGAAAAACGCTTCTTTTTATGCCAACTCGTCGACCCTGTATTACCAAATAGACAGCCACATTCCAGGAACTCCTAACCAGATCTCCGACAGCTATGCCGAAAGAGATCCTGTTAAGAACGGTACCCTGTCGCTGGTGCCTTACACCATGACCCCGGAGCAATTTGTGGACTATGCCCGGCAAGCGGAAGAGGCCTACGGCCCCTCCCACTACCCCGCCACCAACCCCTCGGTCATCGTGTGCTGCTCCTCTGCGGAGAGTGACGGCGGCGTGCCCTGCAGTAGCTTGTATCCCGAGCACAGGTCCAGTCATCCCCAGGTGGAATTTCACTCGTACTTGAAAGGCCCCTCCCAGGAAGGGTTTGTCTCTACACTGAATGGTGACAGTCACATTGCCGAGCACCCCGCTGAAAGTTCTTTGAGCCTGGCGGAGAAAAGCAGATTGCACGAAGAGTGCATCAAATCACCCGTGGTGGAGACCGTCCCTGTTTAGTAGCGTAAATTATTCTAGGACCAACTCTTCTCTTATTTAAAAGCACTGTATTTAATTGGATTTCCTGGGCCCATGGTTGTTTAAACTGAGGACCAAGAAAACCTGGACTGTGGTGAATCTTCCAGACTGTATTTTGTTTTCTCCTTTCCGGCCACACGTCTGTGGCTTTGCACAAATACAGTCTCTATG
Organism: Prionailurus bengalensis; assembly: GCF_016509475.1. Lineage (NCBI taxonomy): Eukaryota > Metazoa > Chordata > Mammalia > Carnivora > Felidae > Prionailurus > Prionailurus bengalensis. The sequence continues at coordinate 155,569,895 of NC_057345.1, forward strand.
AGGATTTTAAAAGATTTCAGACTGTTTTGATAGAAAATGCTAATTAAAAAAAAAAAAAAAAGCATATCTCACAGTTGCCTACCTGTCAAACTGTGTGAAACCTGCCAAGCTGTGTAGATCAGAGCTTCAAGTTCTGGATTATCGGGCCTGTGCAAGATTGTTGACTAAGACTGGGAAATAATAAGATTTAGAGTCCTAATTTTCGATAAATCTGAAGATGACGGTGACTTTTTAATGTAAAAGTAATTACTGTAAGAAAAAGAGTTAATCGTTCCATGTGTATTTTATTTATGGTAGTTAGGAGTCATGTTTTGATGAAACTGAACAGCAGCATGTTCTTTTAAGCTGAAGATGCATAGTTAGCACCACTGAGCATGCCCACATGGATTGCATCTGGAATCCATTCACGTTTTTATGATCATGACTGATCAGATTTGCAAATACTTTCTTAAGGGTGAAATAGGCCTATTTTTGCTATTTTGGACAAATAAATGAGTCTATATGTGCAGGTCCTTACAGTTTTCTCTAAAGTTAAGAGTTAGGACAATCCTCTGGTGAGGGTCTAGTTCACTGCCCTCCCTCAGTTGACTCCAGAGATGGAGGTAGAAGGAATTGCCTTTCTTTTTAAAACAGCATCATCTTGGTTCTTAGCTTGGACACAGCACCTTTAAACTCTACTCCCCTACATCAAAATGCACTTTAGTGCCCCTTCATGGTACCTTGTGAGGGGTGGGGACTGAGAACTCTTTGAGATGAAAAATTTAGAAAAAATTTTTTTAAATCTGTAAACTATTATAAGGTTCATAGAATTAATATAGAGGAATCATCCAATGATAACTTTATGAAGGGAAAATGACCTATTTTCCTTCGCCACTCTGAAGACCTAACTCGGTAAAAGCAGAGGAGGCAGAGGAAACATGGAAGAGACACATCCTCAGCAACCAGCCTTTTCTACAGCGTGATCAATCCATCTCTACAAAATGAGTATGTAAGGAGATTTCCTTTTAGTGACTAGCCGATTGAAGGGGGGGCCTCGACCCAAATACTCAACTAGGCCTTACTTTTCTGAAGCATTTTGATTTCTCTTGCCTGGGACAATTAGCAGAACAGTCCAGAATGCATTGAATACTTCCTAATTACCTCACGTTCTCTTATTAAAGGGGACAGATAGAAATAAAACATGCACTCCCCACCTTTAGGTTATCTGCACTTGGTTCGTCGGAGGACTTCTAAGATCCCGTTTTCCTGTACATTAATTTAGGTAACTAACTAGTGTGTTCTACCTTTTTTTTCCCCAATGCAATATGACTATGCTAAATCCGTTTCATATTTTTGACCTGTTGTTACACCGTTTCACATTTTCTGCCTCTTTGAAATGTGGACATGCCTTGCTATTCAGTGACTGCATCGCTAATTCTTATGTCTTTTAGATTTAGATGTTTAGAAATAGGGATATAAATATATTGTAGATCTCGATTCCTTAAAAATTACTATTTTATTTAATTGAACTTAAAAATGTTTGATCTAGAGAAAGTCCTCCAATGGAAAAGTTTCTACTAAAACTTGATTTGGGGAAAACATGTTTACTTGGTAGCTCTTCCAATGTGCAGTTGGCTCCTGCCCTTTCTCTCCCCCACCACAGGGCCAAATTTATAACCGTTCATACTAACATTAAAGGAACTTTGGGTTTGTCCCTACGGAAGTAGCAGTAATGAGGGCAGGGATGTTCCTTTTGAATGATAAGCCTTTGGGCTAATCAGTTTGAGTTTAGCTCCGATCTCGGTAGTGTATCTCATGTTGTCTACAAAGTTACACTTTTTAGTGCTTGATTTCCAAAATTGTTTCCTTTACCAATACAATCTAAAGAGCACCGGCCCAAAGAAAAATGACAAAAGGCTATTGTTCTTCATGTAGGCATGTGAAAAAAAAATCACACGTGCTGTATTTGCTGGGCCCTACAAGCCCTCGAAGGATTTACCCGTGAAGCAGTCAGCTTCTTGGAACACAGACTGTGGCAGAATGGGGAAAAAGTGACTCTGGGTGGGGCAAAGGTGAAGGGTAGAATGTCAATCCAGTTTCTGAAAGGATAGATATTTAATTTAGTCCAGCTTCATATTCACTGGAAGGTCGACGCCTACTTGCTTATGTTTGGCTAGGTCTCTGTTTTGTAGCTTCATTTCCAAAAGGATGCTTAACCTTGAAACAGACAAATAAAAAAATCAGAGCTCTCTCCCTATTTTTTCCAATTGGGGTTGAAAGTAACTGTGCACAGAAGGATTAACCTTCCAAGCATGAATTCCATTCCAGATTCACATATATGTATAACCTAACCCCTAAACATCTCCCACAAACTACATACACAAATTACCTATTAAAACACTCCCTTATAACACAAATGCACACGCACACACGCACATACACACACTTATACAAACACACACTAGATGTATATCACACACTGGAGAATGAGAGATTTTAGGCAATGGCCAGTAATGAATACTGTATGTTTTTCCCACCCTAGAATCTGATTGGGTTTTATGATCTAAAAAGAAGGTCTAGAAAAGAGGATGATTTGTAAAGCTATAGTTTGAAAATGTTGGGTCAAAGTTGTGTATAATACTAATGATGGAATCGTTTCATTGTTACTTCCTTTCCCAGAAAAGCTGAGAGAGCACAGTGTTCCATCTGACTTTTTTTTTCCATTAATAGCCCTTCTATTCAACAAAAACTGCCCACATGCCAGGAGAGCGCTGCCGTTTTTTCTAAGCTTTTTAAAATGGGGATCAAGCTAGATGCAGCCAGTTGGGATACTTAAGATCTTTATACTAAGACACAATGACACCTGACCTTCAGCTGTTGTATTTCCCCCGTAGTATATCTAACCAAATTATTGTCTTTTTTTTTGACACACAGCTTTTTAGTTGTTCCCTGCCAATGGCAAAGCTTCGTGCTTTGGTCCTGTTGTTTTAGCATCAGCCCTATACTTTTTATTAGGGCTTAAATCCCAGTTATAATCCTGGCCAGATTGATGTGCAAATCAAGTGGCTGGAGCAGCTTGCATTTCCTTTGTCATCCTAGGTTTCCTCTGGGAGAAAGAATCACTGAAAGAGATTAACCTAAATTCCCCACCCCCCATCCCTTAGTCCTTGATTATTAAGACATAACTAAAATTTGTTTGTGTCTTTTGTTAGTTGGGTAATATAGATACTTTTCAAAAATTAGTCTTTTCTTTGTGATAAAACTATATTTTCCCAGTGCTCCAGCCACATATGAAATGTGAAATTAATATTTATTAGAGTCATAAGATCTTCACAAACATATATGGCCCAGCAATAACCCTTCCCCCCCCCAAAAAAAAAACTAGGAGTTATAGAAACATTGGCCACAAAACAATCAAGAAGCAAAGAGATGATAAGTGGTTCTTTATATTTTTGCACTCTAACAGGTGACTTGTAGGCAAAATTCTGGTTGGGTTATCATTAAACAGGAAAGTACATCATGATTTATTCCCTATAAGTTTGATACATCATTGGCTCTTTGATTAAACTTCTGATATTGCACAAATTTATAATCCTTTGGTCTTAATACTTAGAATTTACTAAGTATCAACTCTGTCTTTCAACAAATATTTATAGAATGCTGACTGTTAGAAGAAGTGTTCTAAGTGGTAAAGAGGAGGTAAAACACTCCACATTCTAAGAGATCATGATGACAAAGAGGAGTGGCATGAAATAATCAAGCCTCACTGTAATTCTTTTAACGTGTGCTTTTATAATGTGATCTTAGAAAAAGTGAAATCAATTCTTGTCTCATTGTGTGCAAACTGTAACTAAAAGGATACTTCTTTTTCCTAAATTAATACAACTCACTGGATGATCTTTTTTCCTCTTCCCCTATCCGAAATTTCTGAATTAGACTCAGCTAGAAGAACTGAATCGAATGAAAAAGAGATTTTCAGCTAATTGCTTCTTCAGTGTTAGGTCTCTATAAGTGAGGCTAAATTTATACTAGCAAACTCCTACCAGATAGTTTCAAGAGCTGGTTGACTCATACATAAACCAGGAAATATTTCAGGAAAACTTTGAGACAATGATGTGGAACACAATCACTTTTACTTCTATTTATATACAGCTTAAAAAATTAGCAAAACCATAGTTCCAAATTCCAAAGGCATTGCCTTATATAGCCTGTAGAAAAGAGAGGTCATTCAACCCACCTCACTTGTAGCTGGGGTTACAAAACCATCGCCAGCAGGTGGAAAGTGGACATTCTCAGAAGTCAGAGACTACTTTTCAAAAAGGTACCATGAAGCCGTCCATTTCTCCAAATATGACTAAAAACGACATCTGTTCCTTATTCTCTCACAGAAGAGTCATTACTGTAGTCAGTGTATAAAATACCAACCTTGAGTGGGAAGTACCTTCTTGCTTTCAAAGGCAAGACTTGACTGTAATTTGAAACCAGAACTATGTATTCTTACCACAGCCAACATGGAAAGTTTAAAGCCTTAATCACTCTTAGTTCTAACACACATTTGCAACTTCTGATTACATTATTCTTTCTGGGATCTGCTAACTTGTGCTCAAGTAACTCATATGCCTAAGCCAAATACCACAGCTTTGCACAAATACCACTGCTCAACAGATGTTTTCTGTACCATTAAAGAATTTAATTGACTTAATTTAACTGAATATCAGCAATTTAAAAGCCCACTAAAATTATGAAAGTGTCAGGGCGGGATGAGAATGGAATATAAGCATAATAGATAAGTGGTAGTGTCTCCCAGGAACCATAAAGTTTCAGCAAAGCTGAACAGCTAGAATTTTAACCAGAAAACTAGATGGCAGATGGCAGCCTGAAACCTAGAAGGGACAGTGACAATGTGGAAACTCAGAGGCCAGTTGGTGTTCATGTGGGCTGTCCACCAACCTCATCGATTACGTCTTCCTATCTAAAAATCATTTGATGCTTGCTTTAAAAAATAAAAGCACTGAGCTGTAATATGCTAAAGAAACTATTTTTAAGATTTAGACACATTTTATATTAAAATGACTGACAGACTATTGTCAAAAGTGATGAATATGGAAATAAAAGAGCTCTTTCATATTTTACCTGTCAAATCTGCATATTTAATGTGACTTTTTAAAATAGTCACTTCTAAGTTTCACTTCAACTGCTCTCAGCTTTCATACTAGACCATGAGACCCCCTTCCAACCAACCAGTGAAAGTGGGGGAGGGGGTTCGTTTGTTTTCTTTCTTATCAGAAATTCAAATTCAAAAGTTGGTATGACCTGGGTTTTGCCTGGTGGAGTGGTCTTGGGGTCAGTCTATCTAACTTGGCGCTGCCTGACGGTGGTAATTGAGACAGAATAATTGGAGGCAGGAAGGTGAATACGATCAGATTCAAAGCCTAAGACAGTTCATTCTTTATATGCAATTACTGTAATCTAATTAACATATAGCCTGGAGTTTTAGTAAATACAGGTACATGTAGCTTTCATGGAAAATGAAGTAATTTCAAAAATTTAAGTCATATCGTTGACTACTTTCTTTCACTCGTGATAAATATATACAGGGTAAAATTGTTTCTTCTTTGATACTTTATACTTGCTTGTAATTCAAGAAAAGCCAACTCTAGTGTGTCATTTTATTTTATCTCATAAGTTTCTGGCAGAACTAAAGTTTCAAGAGAATATGACAGAATTTATTTTGGGCAATATTTGCGTTGAATGTGCTAATGATGTCATTCCTTTCTTTGGATTACTCACTACCATAGTGATCATCAAATCAGTTCAATAACTCTCATTTTAGTGACATGTATGAGGCCATTTAAATATTCTAAGATAATGTATATTGATTCAAAGGATTTAGGAAAAGACAAATTTATGGTAGAAATTTGCCTTGCCTGTGTCTAAGTTAATTCTTGTGACCTGTTTGAATGCCTCTAGTTGTAATTTTGGAATAACTTTTTTGTTAGCTATCCCTTTCCTTCTGCTTTTGGCTTTCTCCTAATCTTTTTATCTGACTTGGGAGGATCTTAAAAGTTATTTATCAATGAGTATTTGGAAGGAAACTGATTTAGAAAATATCTCTTTAAAAATTATCCAGGAGCTTCTGTCACCAGAGATCTTTATCAAGTCTTACTGCCATGCTAGGTAAGACCACAAACACCCTTGTCAGAGATGTGGCCACCAAAAATGGTTTTGCTGTTGTCTCTACATGGGAAACCTATTAAAAACTAGGTAGAATTTTTCAACTTTAACATAATTTATCCAATTTTGTTTTGCTTCTCCTTTTTATGTCGGTCACCAAGCTTTTCTTCTTAGCTGCAAAGAAAGCCACCCATCTTTAAAACAAATTCAAAGATCTATATGCCACTTTGAAATTTTATTTAAATATAAAAGAAAAAGAAGGAATAAAATAAAATCAAAATCTGAATTCCCCTAAAGAGGGAAAACCTAAATATCAAAACCTAAGAAATGAATTGCCTGAGGTTATTATTTTTTTAATTAAGTGTTGATCCTCGGATGATGTAATGATACCCAAATAATATCTGAACTTGATAGATTTTACATTTTAGTAGTTGGCACAGTGAATTCTTTTGTACCATAATCAAATAGCCTCCACTGCCAAAGGTTATGGTCTGAATCTTGATTCATTAGGGACTAGTCATGTTAAATGGGTATCTTAAACTAGTTTAATCTTTTCAAGGATACTCACAATGGCCAACTGCGTCTGAATAATGAAAAGTTTGAGATTCTTGTGTATTCTTCAAATTTTATAGTCCTGAGACTAGAAGAGATCTCCTGAGGTCATCTGGCTCATCCATCTCTCTCCAGGGAGGACTGTCATTCAGGCATGCCCAACAGGATAGATACCCATCTATTCTTAACATCTCTAGGGAAAGCGGTTTCCTTGGCAACACAATCCAGTTCTCTTAGGTTTTTCTCACAATAAGAAAATATCTTGGCCAGTCTTTGTGGGCTAGGCACCTGGCAACAGTTGTGGTGATTTGGGCCATTGTACTGGCAGACTCAAAGGACATTGGGTTTCCCCTTACTTTGATGATTATTGTATTTGATGACTCCATAAGTCTCCTAAGAAATCAGATTTTTAAAAACTACACATATGAGTATTGAGACAATGCTCAATAATCTAACCTGCCTCCAACAAATATGACAGTCATTGTTTTTCATTTTTATTTTATTTTTATCTTATCTGTGTTCACCATTGCTGTAATGTCAGGACGTAATGTCAAGAAAATGACTATTTCAGATCCCCAGTGACAGACATCAGAGTTAGGACCAAATGACTTGACCTGCTTAATTTTCTGAGAAGTTACAATTACATAAGTGAGCATTTTCTACCTTTTTGCTTCTAAATAAGTACCTTCTTGTTAATCTTTCTTTACCCTAAAATGACAAATGAGAATCTCAAGCTTTTCCACTCCTTCTGGGGAAGATGTGACTAGTTTTGGAGAGTCTGCTGTGGAATAAAATGCCTCCAGAGAATTAGCCACCATTTGATCCCAGCCTTTGTCCCCGTGCTATTTAAACAATAGTTGCCTGCCTTCTCAGGGATCAGCAGAATTCTGAATTAAAAATTTGTCACCTTGACAAGGCCTGAAATCGAAGGGAGGAGTCTGGGAGGAGGGTGGTTTTTTTTTTTTTTTTCCTGATTACATCACTTGACCCAAGCACCCAAGCACTGCAGCTTTCAGAGCATCTTCTGTTTGCTCAGAGTTGTTTCCAACTCAGAGTCCGAACTAACTGGAAGATGAGGAGCACTCCTGAAACCAATGTTTCTTTTCTCCATGGGATTTTTTTTCAATCCAGATACAGCTGCTTATCTCCCCAACTCGGATGCTCTTGTGAAATGACAGCCACATCAGTGTGGTTGTTCCCCACAAATACTACTAGGGGAAATAACCCTTTTTGCTTTAAAAAAAAAAAAAGCTATAGAATGTTTATGTAAAGAATGTTGAATAATTTGGCCCATGTTTTAATTGACTCTAGACACCTCTATGGAAATAAGTCTGAGGCGTAGTTTGTGAAACATGTTTCAAAAGTGTTTGATGTAAAATAAATGCTAGACATTTACAGTACAGACATAGTTTAAAAAATTAAAAACCTGTAGATTACAACTCTGTTCCTAAGAACCTCAGCCTTTATTGTGTCTTAGTAAAGTTGATCTGCTTTCATTTTAGTTTATTGCATTTCTGGTGTAATAGCCTCTTAAGATAGAACTATTAATACATATGTACTGGTTAATGCCTGTTAATGCAGAAAATGGCACTTTGTTATTTCAATGTGTTTCCCTCAGTGTCACAGGGTATATCAATTTGATAGGAAAAGGTCATTTGACATTGGTCAAAAATGCATTTTCCCCATTTAAAATATATATGTATGATTGGTTGCGTAGACAAATGGCACCTTTTGCAGTATCTTGATCTTGATCATAGTCGTAGATGTCAACTGTGTCTCCACTTTCCAGCTGCCATAGAAATTTGGAACATTTGCAAATTCTGGTGAAATCGAGTGAGCTGAATGTAATGGTAGATCAAATAATCCAAAGGACTTGAGTGTTATCCTTCAGTCTGTGTTGAACCATTCGGACATTGGGAATGGTCTTTACACAAGGGAAGTCTTTTGAGAGTGTTTTTTGGTTTGGTTTTTTTTTTTTTTTTTTTTTTTTTTTTTTTTTTTTCTGACAAAAAAACAATTTAAAAACTCAGTGAGGTAAACTCACTGTAACATATTTTTTGACATTGTGACTGGTTTTATCTTTTAGTTGATTTCTGTTACGACTTTTACTCAACTTCAACAGTATTTCAATAGACATTTTATTACTGTTATGTCCAATTTAATCACTTAGAAAGGTTGAAAGGGAAAAAAATCAAACAACAGTTCATACATACAATCACTTTACACTAAAACGTCATATTGTGTGTCACACAGTTTCTAGATTGATTTCTCTTGTGTATAAGTTATAACATCAAAGATGCCAAAGGGTATATTAAATAAGCTACAATAATATTCAACAGAACTTAACCTGGACCTTATGTTGTAATAATTTATTCATATTAGATGTAGTCTTCTGTATTTATATTTTCAGTATTTATTATGAATGACATGGAAATTCGTGTATTTATTGTGGCTTTTTATTGCAGTGTGTATATATATACATATATATATATATCACAAATAAGCATTTTTAAGTCTTATCCTTAAGTTTCTTTTATTAGTGGCACTTGTATTATGCTGTACTTTTTATTATATATTGTACAATATCTTGTCCATTTGTTTGCAGCAGAGTAAAACCGGTTTCTAAGTTGTATCTACTGTTGCATTCTTTTACATGTCATGTAAGCCCTTTGTTCTTTCATACTGAGCTGTCACAAAACACATAATACCTCCCTCTGTGTAACACATACAGTCTCAAAGGTTGTGTGAAACCAGTTCCTGTGAATGGCCTATTACATTATTATCATCTCAAAGATGTGTTAACTTTTTATTTGATTGATCCCTAAGTGGAGACACACAAACAACATTTTTCCTCCTCAACTATTCAGCTTCTTCATCAAGTAATGATGTGTAAACAAATGAAATTTGGGAGAACGTTTTGACAAAGACAAATCCAGTCTCCTGTAAGTAGTATCCTGTAATATACCTGTCTGTAGTAGTTTTGTTTCACTTTGCTTAAAGCAGAATCTGTCTGATTTGGTGTTTAGGCTATTTGTGTACACATAGGTGCATATAAATGCTACCTGTTTGGTAATGCTGAATTAAGGTAACCTTCTATTGGCAATAGAACGAAGAGAAAATGGGACCTTCCTTGTCTATTGTATGCAAGTCACAGTCCTCAAACAACTTGTTTTCTTACTTCTGGACACTAGATTTATATTTTTGGAAGTGAAATAATAATACGTGATTGTATGAACATCATACAAGCTCAAATTTGATCGTGTTGCTCCCTTACTTAAAGTATCTCCTGTGATCGTCCTTCCTCACTGCCACCAGATAAAATCCAAACTCTCTGTGAACACAAGGTCGCCTGAGATCTGGGTACAACAAGCATTTCCACCCTTTTTGCTCATCAAATTCTCTCTCTCTTTATTGCCTGTTCATTTATTTTGAGAGAGAGAGAACAAAAAAGAAAATGTGAGCAGGGGAGGGGCAGAGAGAGGAGAGAGAGGATCCTGAGCAGTCTCCGCACTAACAGTGCGGGGCTTGAGCTCATGACCTGGGCCGAAATTGGGTTGGCTGCTTAACTGACTGAGCCACCAGGTACCCCCATCAAACTCTCTTTGCTTCTCAACCCTTCCTCTGCCCACAAGACGGACTGCTTAGACCTTGTCTGCTACTCTATTTTTCACCACTGCCTCTGTTCAGCACGCCCTTTTTGTCCAGAACATACACCCCACAGCCCTATCCTGACAGCATAATTCTAATGACCGTCTGCTTGTTTTTCAAGAGAAAACTCAAATGTGTCTTCCTTTCTGTTGATTCTGAGACTGGATTACCTGCTATTTTATACCCAATGCAGACATTTCCTTTCAAGTCCCACTGCACTCATTTATGTACCTACTCCCTCTACAGGACTCCTTGAGAACAGAAAATTTGTCTCTACTCGCCGTATCTTTGGCTTTCAGTTTAGTGCCTGCAACATAATAGATACTTAAAATGTTTCCTGATATATTTGCAGTACAATAATGAAGGGTGCATTTATAAGAGTTCCGATGAGGGGAAGATGGCTGGCTGAAAGAGAGGAGAAGGAGTTAGATTCAAGGGGAGGGAAGATTTAAGCCTGTAAGAGACATTCCAGATTCTACTTTATGGTTCAGTCTGAGTCAGGACCAAGTCACCCCCTTCTGTGCTGAGCAGAGGGACATTGCTAAGAACAGACGATTTACCTTTGGAACAAGTGAGCAATCAGATGAGAATCAATTCAGATACTGCAAAGCTCTAAGGACCAGTCCAAAGAATCTGACTTGTATCCTTAGGGAAATAAGAAAATCTAAAAACATCATGGAATCAGAGTGGTTGCAGTACATAGTTGGTTTGGGAAGATGGGAATGCCAGAGTAAAAATCTCTGTAGTGATTGCAGTTACTATTCTTTAAAAAATAGTTGTTGAGGACCTATTCTGTCTAGAACCCAGTGCTAGAGAATGAGGGAGCAATGGTGCACAAGACAGACAGGGTCCCTCTAGACAAATGAGTATAGAAGTTTGGTGATTATGGCAAAGAAAAGGTCAGTTATTTCAAAGCCTATTTAGGTGTGAGAGAGTAAGAGTAACAACAAGATTATGAGTTTAAATACTGTAGGTGAAGTAATGGAAAAGATCTAAGAGCATAGATATATCATTTACAGAAGTTAGCAAGAAGGAAGACGTGTACATCTTGGACGTTGCATTGATCCTGGAATACTTAATGAACATAACAAATGACAGAAGGAAATAGGAGTCCAGAGCTTAAATAAAGATATAAGATTGGTGAATGAGTGTTTGTTTAGAGGAGAATACAGGTTTCCCCTGCTATCTGAAAGTAGAGCATTCCCATGAAACCTTTCATAAGCTGGAATGGCAGGACATGAAGAAGTAATTGCCATTTCATAAAATCAAATACCTCTTCAGAGTTCTCTTGGTTATCAAAAACAGATACTAGTATAGGTCTTTCACAGAAATGACGTAGAACTTTCAGAGAGTGAGGGAAACCTGTATATATAGAGAAAAAAGAGGATGATGGAGAGGACGGAACATTTCAGAGGTGTTGCAGGTTGTGTTCTCCAGAAATGGATGCTGAGATGGGGGTTAGCAAGCCATGTGTTTATTAGGGAGCAATACTTGTGGAAGCTAGGGGCAGGAAGCAGATCAGGAAGAGGGAGAAATCAAGCTATGATGCAGACCCGACAAAGCCCCAGCCCGGCTACCCTCGCTGGGTTGCTACAGAGCGTAAGTGGTTCCTATGAGCCTGGTGGGCTGAAAATGACTGGACCGTTACAGAGTTGCAATCAGTCACTGGGTATAGTCCACCCCAGAAAGGGTGTGCTCTGGGGTGACTTGGCACTCTATAGTAGAGGAGCACTCTCAGAAGCTGGGAAAGTCCTTCTTTGAAGAGAAACCCTTGAAGCTGGCATAGCTCTATGTCTTCCACATTCCATCCCTCAGATCCACTGCTTCATTTAAACTTCAGTAAGCAGGTCTTCCAGGATTCTGGAAAACTTAGAAGAGTTTGGTTAGTGGAATAAACTACAGGCCCTGCCACTCTAGCCAGTCTTAGAACCAGAACTGATACTCATCTCCATCTTTCACTATAAATTCTACATTCTATTCAGCTTCAGCAACCACTTCTTCTGGTCTCAGTGGCTTACCTAGTGGTATGACCCAGACCCAAGAGGCATCTAAATGGTTATTCCTTCTGGTTCCCATTGTAGAACATCTTCCCTACCTCCTCCTGATGATCAAGGTCAGTTACCTCTACCAAGATGGTGATTCTTCTCCCTGTCCAAAATGCCCAGGCAGCAACAGGAGCTTAAGTACTATGGGAATCTTTAGCCCCCTAATAGAAGTGTGCCCTGAGAACAGGATCTTCAATCTGTCAGACCCTATAGAATGGTAAGGTAGAAAGCGCAGTTTTCCCCAACGGGTCATGTTAAATGGGTCCACTTCCGCTTTCACCCTGTGAAAGGAAACTATACCTTGATATAAACTGAAAAGATCCCCTGTTGGTTGCCCATCGACTTTGTAGGTATACCAATTTCTATTAACTGTTTCCATAACTCTCTGTGGGTCAGGATCCCTCGGCTGCTAGTCTAACTCTGTTGCTCATTATAATTGCATCCTCCTTGCTTTTAGCACTTATCTGTCACCACCTATCCTCTATTGTTTTACATTCTGTCATCCCCATTGGCCTACTACTTTAGGTCAGGAAATGTCTATGCTCCATATAGCATCAGTTAAGGAATCCACATTACCAGCCAAGGGGTAAGTGCAACTCCAAAACTCCATCTTATTAACTGATTTTTTGGACCATTCCTGGTACCAAATGTCAGATTGAGTTTTCTAGAAGCTGACTCTAAAATGGAGATTGACATGCAGGATATTTATTAGGTATGAACACCTGTGGGAGCAAGGATGAAAAGCAATTGAACAGAGGGATATGTTGAACGGTGACGCAGGTCTGACAAAGCCTCAGCCCAACTCACAGGGAGCTCCGGAACCTATATCACTCACTGGAGTTGTTCTGTAATGAGCCCAAAATGTTAGATCTTTATGTCCCTGCCATGATCAGTCATTGGATGTGAGTACCTCAGGTAGGGAGTGCTTTTGAGCAAGGCATCTCTCTGCAGCTAAGGTCATCCCCAAAAGAGAGATAAGTCAGCCCTGATATGACTTTGGGTGGTAAATCTCCATGCCCATCACACAGAAGAAGAAAAGAAGAAGAAGAAGAAGAAGAAGAAGAAGAAGAAGGAAAAGAAGACATGTAGCAGTTAAGAGATCAATGTAAAATCTGAACTTAGATTTAAAAAACGAACACATAAGGGAGCCTGGGTAGCTCAGTGTGTTAAGCATCCAACTCTTGGTTTCAGCTCAGGGTGTGATCTCAGTTTCCTGAGTTTGAGCCTCGCTTCCAGCTGCTTGGGATTCTCTCTCTCCATTTCTCTCTGCCTCTCCCCCACTTGTGCTGTCTCTATCTCTCTTAAAATAAATAAACTTTAAAAAAAAATGAATACATATATTTACCATCCCTACGGTTAGGTGCTATCTTTGTTGGAATTTCCCAACAAAATCTCCAGTAATGTACTTTCTCATAGATGTTTTCTATGCCCAAGTTCCCTATGATTACCACCACCCTGTCAGTACCCTGCTTCTTTGTCAAGTTCTCACTGGTAAAGCAAAGCAGCAAGCCAATTACTGAGATCATTCAGATGAAAATTTTACTTTTGCCTGAATTAGCCAGAGAATTGAAGCATAAATAGACCTTTTCACTTGACTGATTGAGATAATTGCCTCACTTTTCTAGGGGAGACCTATAGCTGGGAGGCTGTGTTTGGTCACCAAAACATGTTTGTAATACGCATTATTGACTTTTCTTGAAACAACTATGCTTGGCTAGGTGCCACACTCAAACGCTTGCCCTCATGTCTTTAGGTGTCTGAAACAATACTCAGCAATACCATACCATGGGGAACTCAATGCTCGAATTCTTTCATTTTGGGCAAGCCCCCAAACTCACCAGCTCAGACCTCCAGAAGGGGTAAAATGACATCTAGGGGAGTCTGGGAGGAGGCGGCCGGGCAGAGGGTTGGTTCAGTGGATAAGATGCAGGAAGTGAGAATTAGCTCCAGGTGCATGGGAACAAATGGCTTTTCCTGAAAGGAGTGGGTAGGTGGACTTGAAAGAAACATGTAATTTCCATTTATTATTGGAGGGGTGAGAGGAGTTAATAAAGAGACCTGAGCAGGGGCAGACATTAGAGCATCAGCAGGACTCAGATCACAGCCTTTGGCCTGGATCCTATGTAATAGAAGCTTTTTCTAACAGCATGGGACCTGGGGAAAGAGAGATTCCAAAGAAACAGCACAGCATCTGAGCTTTTCTGCGGCGTTGGTGGCCTGCCGCTTCGCCAGCATGGTCAGCGATGACCTAGAAAATTCACTGAAGAGCAAGATACGCATTCGAAAAAAACCCTCACAAACTTGAATTCTAGGAGAAATGGTTGGCATGTGTCTGTAATCACTTTGTGATGGCTCCCCTTACTGGCCAACTAGCAGAACGTCTTAGCTTCGGAAGGTGAGTGGAAGGACATACCGCACGGACGCCTCCTGCTTAACTTCTAAGTTGCCTGCATTAAAAAAAATAATAATAAAAAAACATTTTTTAAATGCTGCTAAAGTAGATTTTATTTTCTGAGTATCAAGGTAAACGAAAGGAAATCTCAGCCACGGAATTTACATTTATTTATCTTCAGTGGGTGTTTAAAAAGTTCAGTGTTAGGATTTATGATTATAAAATAATATGACTGCTTTAAACCTTTTAATTTGTTAAACTTCTGTACCACATCTAAGTTTTAAAACTATTTTGAGGTGATAGATGAGATATACACACAAGCACACTCATACACACACACACACACACACACATCAGAATTGATGTGTCTAAGTGAGCTGCTTTCCTGGGGAGACACAATAAGGAGGCTGGCATTGTCCAAAGCTGTCTTGAATTTCATTGTTAAAAAACTTGTTTGGCATAGAGCTTTAATTGTGACAAATTTTAAATCTTTAAAAATCTATTGGGCTTTTTTTTTTAACATCCATGTCATTCAGAATCAATTATGATGAAACGCTGATGAGCTAACTAGTAAAGTTAAACACCAGTGTCTGTAACATAACAAAAATAAAATATATGTCTTCCAAATTGTTCCCCAGGATTCCCCCCCTCCCCGGAGTAATATTCAAAATGTCAGATAATATACTAAATATATATCCCCTACCTTTCCCATAGTTTATGCATGTGGCTATTAGGTTAAATAAAAGAACAAATATTTAATTAAAATTTTTAAAAACAACCTATATATAGGTATCACCAAATGTTTTTATGTGCATTTGGCATTAAGAAGTTTGAGAAGGGGCGCCTGGGTGGTGCAGTCCGTTAAGCGTCCGACTTCAGCCAGGTCACGATCTCACGGTCCGTGAGTTCGAGCCCCGCGTCGGGCTCTGGGCTGATGGCTCAGAGCCTGGAGCCTGTTTCCGATTCTGTGTCTCCCTCTCTCTCTGCCCCTCCCCTGTTCATGCTCTGTCTCTCTCTGTCCCAAACATAAATAAACGTTGAAAAAAAAAATTTAAAAAAAAAAAGAAGTTTGAGAAAACCAATTCAGTCACTAGTCCAGGGCTAATTTTTTGCATTGATCTAAGCCAAGACGAATAAATCTTGCTTGCAAGACAAAAGATACTGGTATGAAGGAAAGAAAAAAAAAAAAAAACACCATTAAACTGATTATTTTATTTAAACTGATCCTACAATAGATGAAGATATCCTAAAATTAAGTTTACATTGAATTCTTCATTCTCATCAGATTATCCACTCTTTCAGTTTTATTTTTCTTTATTTTGACTTTAGTACATCCATTGTATTAGTTAAAGGATTCGACGTGATGCTGTGTTGAGAGCAAATAAACCTCTAAATCTCAACGGTTTAAAACCTGGTCTCACTTCAGGTCCATCTTAAATGGGCGAGGTGCTCCGCTCCAAGTTGTCCTCACTCTGGCATGGAGACTGGTGAAAATTTCACCATCTGAAACATTGCCTGTACGGGGAGGAACTGTAGCTGACCACACTCTGCTTCTTGAAGGTTTCTAGCTAGAAGTCACACACGTCACTTCCATTACCATTGCACTGGTCAAAATAAATCTAACGGACAGAACCTAGAATTGCATTTTACTTCCTATTGTCTCACCTGATTCCCAACAAAGATGCGTTAATTAAAAAAAAAAAAAAAAAAAAAGGAGGTGGGGAGGGGGTTGGATAATACCTCCTACTACGTGCTGGGAAGAACAGAAATTGGTGAACAGCACCGATAACCAATAACTACCAATAACATCACTAAACAAGGAACTTTATATTTTGATTTTTTTTCCTCTTTTTTTGGTTAACAGCAAGAGGCCTAATGTTGTATTTGCTGATTAGGTTTAACATCTGAATTTCTTTCTGAGTCTTACTTTTTACTGCAATAAATTGTGCTTACATAGAGCTCTCTTGGGATTTCGCAGTGATTAATTAGACTGTGGTTAGGGCCACTCAGGATGGATGTGGGGAGTGGGGCTACTGCGTGAGAGCAGCCGTTTGAGGGCTCCCACCTCAATCTTGAGCGTTACCATGGTGACAGCTGCCGCGGGAACCCACTGGGAGCCCAGTAGGCACGCTGGCTGCCAGACCTTTGTGTCAGACAGTGCACTATCCCCAGCCTTTCAGAATCAGTATAATGAACTCTTTGGCCAGGGTGTTTCTGCTCACTAACCTAGGGGATACTTTATTCTTGCTCAAACTGTCACTTGCCAGATGTCAGTTTGGAAAGACAAACTATTTTCCCCTTCTTCCTGTGCTCTTCCTCTCAGCTTATTTTTTTCTCACTTTATTGCTCTGAAAGTAACAGTTATTAATAGGGAAACTCATAAATTCAGATACAGTGGAAAATCCAAAGAAAAAAATCGGGCCTCTGACACAGCACTGACCAATAGAACTTTCTGTGATGATGGAAATGTTCCGCATCCATGCTGTTCAGTGCGGTAGCCACTGGTCACATACAGCTAGTCAGCATTGTAAGCGTGGACAGTTCAACTGAGTACATTTTTAGATTTACTTAATCTAATTCCTTTTTGTTTTAATTTAAATAGCTACATGCGGCTAGGACTGTTTTATTGAACAATACAGTTCTAGAATCATATTTAAGCCCAGTGAGTCGTCTGGCCAGGGAGGAATCATCCTCAGCAGGTTCCCCTTGTTTGAACTAGCATGTTTATTATCTGCTCTAAAGCATATTATTGTTATTGCCACATAAGGTATGCCTTGGCCTGCACTAACCACCTCTTGTAAATTTAATTATACGGCTAAAGAAAGAGGAGCGAAAGGAGACATGATGATTTGGGCCATTACAGGTAATCATCATCTAGAAGCAACCCTTAAGGGGAAAGATGTTACTGTTTCTAAATAACATATTGGCCACATTACTGTGATTCTGCAAAAGAACCAGATTCTAACTAGAAGTCATCGGTTCTAGCCCCAGATTTTATGCTAGTTGACTGTATTACTTAGAAAATACACACAGCAGGGGCGCCTGGGTGGCTCAGTTGGTTAAGCATCCGACTTCCTCTCAGGTCACGATCTCGTGGTTTGTGAGTTCGAGCCCCGAACTCACTGTCGGGCTCTGTGCTGACGGCTCCAAGCCTGGAGCCTGCCTCAGATTCTGTGACTCCCTCTCTCTCTCTGCCCCTCCCCCCTCCCCCGTGTCTCTCAAAAAATGAATAAATGTTAAAAACAATTAATCGTTAAAGAAAAGACACACAGCAAAGGGTTTTGGGCCTAAAAAGTCCTTCTCTGTATGAAAAAGAAGACAATAATATTTACTGTGTGTTTAATAATATGACAGAGGCTTTAAGTCTCCTTTATTCCTTTAAACAAATTCATAAATTAGGAATTATGTACATTATACAGCGGAGGAAATTGAAGCTTAGGAGGGTTAAGTGATTTACATTTCCTTGTTAGTAATTGAAAGAACCAAAAATCATTCAAACCCGAGTCTGTCTGTCTCCAAAGCCCAACATCTTCCTACAAAATCTCATTAGAATAGGTCTAACATCCCTTTTAATTCTTATCATTGAGGCAAGTGCCATGTATTTAACATATTGAGTGAACTTTGAATATAACGAAATGTAGAATTCTTGTCTGTACTCCTTTTTTAAAAACATGATAATGACTAATTTTTCAGACACTTCCTAACCTGGACTCATCTATGATGCCCTTATCCAGTGGCTTTCAAACCTGGCCTCACATTAGAACTATTTGGAGAGTCGGGGCGCCTGTGTGGTGCAGTCGGTTAAGTGTCCGACTTCAGCCAGGTCACGATCTCACGGTCCGTGGGTTCGAGCCCCGCATTGGGCTCTGGGCTGATGGCTCAGAGCCTGGAGCCTGTTTCCGATTCTGTGTCTCCCTCTCTCTCTGCCCCTCCCCCGTTCATGCTCTGTCTCTCTCTGTCCCAAAAATAAATAAAAAATGTAAAAAAAAAAAAAAAAACTATTTGGAGAGTTTTAAAAGATACTGATGCCAGGGATCCTTCTCAAACCAATTAAATCAGAATCTCCAGGAGGAATAGGTCCCAAGGGTAATTTGTTTCAAGAAGCTCAAATGGTTCCAATGTGCGGGTGGGGCTGAGAACTGATGTGTCAGATGTGGACTCGGCAGAAACCTGGCTCTCTTAGAGCCACCTGCTAGATCTTCATGCACCTGCCTCCAGGAGAAAGCCCCTTGGTATCTTGGTCGATATGTTTCGTTTTGTGGACTCAACGCTGGAGGAAACGATCAAGTTAAGATGGGAAACACATCTCACGCAAACAAGCTTCTTCTGACCACTGACTACCCATGAAGCGAGGACTTTTTCATTCTCAGCCTTGAGGCTCAGAAGCCTCTGTCACATGCAAAACGGGAAGGAAAGTAGTGGAAAGAGAGTGATTACCTGGTGGAAGAAGGAAGGACATACCAGCTTCGTTCTGAATTCCTTTCTGTGTGCCTGGTGCTGTAGCAGTGCATGTCTATTTTCAGTTTGCTGCAGGGTTTGAAAGGCTTCCCAGCTGGCAGGTAATGCCATAGGAATGCAGGTATTCTGAAGCAGGATTCTCTCAAGGAGTCAAGGAGTTTAATAACTAGGGTAGCTCATAGACTAGAAAAGCAGGCTTGCCCATACTATCACACCTAAACCAACTGCCTTTTGTTTTTCTTTGACCCAAGTTCTATGCAATTCACACACACACACACACACACACACACACAAAGCAACTGTACACAAACATTCAGTAGCCCTACACACAACTCTCACATGATTTTAAAGAGCTCAAAGTTTATATTAAAATGCTGTTTTACTGATTTCACTCTCCTACTATCCTCAAAACTCCTCAGTGACATGGATTTCTCACAGCAGTGATTCATAAACTTGGAGAGTCTTGTTCAAAATGCATATTCCTGGGTCCCACTCCTGGAGGTGTAGAAAGGAGCCCATTTGAAATCTGTGTATTTTAGAGATGCTGGTAAACTGTTACAGGTGATCATGATAGTCTCAATAATGGTCCTCCAGAGATGTCCCTATTGTAATCCTCAGAACCTGCAAATAAATTAGCTTAAATGACAAAAGGATCTTTGCAGATGTATGTAATGAGGTTAAGGATCTTTAGGTGGGAAGATAATCCTGGTTATCCACGTGGCACCAATGTCATCCAAAGGCCCTAATCAGAGGGATGCAGGAGAATCAAAGCCAAAAAAGGAGGTGTGACAGCGAGACCAGTGGTTGCAGTGATGTCCTTTGACGATGGAAGAAGGAGCCGCAAGCCTTAGAATATAGACAGTCTCTAGAAGCTGGAAAGGCAAGGGAACAGATCTCAGATCATCTCTTGAAGACTCCAGGAGAAATGCTGCTCTGCCAGCATCTTGATTTTAGACTTCTGATCTCTAGAACTGTAAAATAATAAATTTTTGTTGCTGTAAGCCACTAAGTCTATGGTAATTTGATACAGCAGTAATAGGAAACTAATACATGAAATACAACATTAACCCAAATAAAACACTTTCTAGATAAATCAACTTCAATGCCTCTTTTCCTATAATGAAAAGGAACCTAGAACACACAGAGTGCAGTAAATTACTCAACTTCACTCAGGCATTTAGGGAAAGTCCAGGATAAAAGTGGAATTCTCTTAGTTTGGTTCTACTTTGTCCTAGCATTCAGGGTGTCCTCAATCTAGCCCACATATTCCTATTATTCCTCTATCCTTACCCCTATGGACAAGCAAACTAGTAGACACATTTTTCCCCCTGAATAAGCAGCATAATTTGAGTTTTACTCCCTGTATGTTTAGACTTCCCTCTTCCTTAAGTCCTTGCATTCTTAAACATTAAGGTTCATTCAGCATCAGTCCTGCGTCTCCCGAGCTATCCCCGAGCATCAGATGAGCACTGACCTTTAACCTCTTTGGTGTAGTTGCAGCTGCTCTTTAGAGAACAGGATGAAGAATCCCCAGTTAATCTATTTATTCTGCAAGGTGATGATCTGATTGACTATCTGGGCTTGCAGATACTCCCTTAAGTAACAGTGCGGCAGGAATGGTTGACTGAAGACCTTTAATCCAAGTCGAGCACCTCGATTTTCAAGTTCCACTTTTTTATGAATTATATTTAACTGACTCAATGGCTTTTTAATAAATAATAAATAATAACAAATAATAAATAACAAACTTGAATTACTTGTTTTGTTAGTGGAAATAGACATCTTCCCGGTTCAACAATTACAGTCTTCCCAGTAACTTGAATTTATAGATGGCAACCTCAACTTTTACCTACCAGGGGAGTAACACAGCCTTTCTAAATATACATCTTATTGAGACATAATTCACATACCATAAACTTCACCATTTCAAAGTCATTTCTAATATATTTACAGAGTTGTACAACCATCACCACTCCTTCTGGGACATTTTCATTACCCCCAAAAGATGAATAGACACTTTAACCATGAAAAGACATTCCCCATTCTCCTTGCTTCCCAGCCCTTCCCCAGCCCCTGACAACCACTAATCGATTTTATCTCTCTATGGATTTGCCTAGTTCATGTAAATTAAATCAGCCAATAAGAGGTCTTTGCAGCTGGCTTGCTTTACTAAGCTTACTGTTTTTAAGGTCCATCCATAAATATATCAGAATATCATTTCTTGTTATGACTGAATAATATTCTCCTATATGGATATACCACATTCTTTCAATCCATTCATCAGCTGATGGATATTTGGGTTGCCTCCACTTATTAGGTAATATGAATAATGTTACTATAATGTTACTACTTTTAGTGTGTGAAAATATGTTTTCAATTCTATTGGGTATATGCCTAGGAGTAGAATTGTTGGATCATATGAAAATATACGTATAACTTTTTGAGGTATTGTCAAACCGTTTCATACTGCTTTGGTGACCACACCATTTTACATTCTCACCAGCAATATATACAGATTCCAATTTCTCCACATCTTTTCCAACCCTTGTTATTTTCCTTTTTTATTTTAATTGCAGTCTTTCTGGTGGGTAGGCAGTGGTATCTTATTGTGGGTTTTTTTTTTTAATGTTTACTTATTTTTGACAGAGAGAAAGAGACAGAGCATGAACAGGGGAGGGGCAGAGAGAGAGGGAAACACAGAATCCGAAGCAGGCTCCAGGCTCTGAGCTGTCAGCACAGGGCCTGACCCAGGGCTCGAACTCACAGACCGCGACATCATGACCTGAGCCAAAGTCAGACGCTTAACCGACTGAGCCACCCAGGAGCCACTCATTGTGGTTCTGATTGGCATTTCCCTAATAGATAATGATGCTGAAACTTTTTACTTGTGTTTTATTGCCCATTTGTATATCTTTAGAGAAATGTGTGTTGAATTTTTTTGCCTATTTTTAGTTGGGTTATCTTTTTAATTTTTTTTAAGCTTATTTTTGAGACAGTGTGAGCAAGGGAGAGGCAGAGAGAGAGAGAGAGGGACAGATGATCAGAAGCAGGCTCTACGCTGACAGCAGAGAGCCTGATGATGCAGGGCTTGAACTCAAGAACTGTGAGATCATGACCTGAGCTGAAGTTGGACACTTAACCCACTGAGCCACCCAGTCATCCCTTTGTCTTTTTCATTGTGGAGAACAGAGTCTCTTAGAGTAATATAAGAGTCTAGAATTTGGACTCCACCTCCCAGGCACTAGCCAGCATCCTTCTACTTTTCATAGATTCATCTGTGTGTTTCAGGTCATCAGTCCCACTACAGCCGTCCCCTCCCTCACAGCAATCTAAATTAGCACCAAGAAATAAGTGGAGAAAACATCCTCCTAGCTCAAAAGAAGTTTGGAGGGATGGTTGAATGGCTACCTCCTTCTTGCCATTCGGATCTTTGAGAGTCCTTGTTTGACCATTTGATCCATGGCACGCACTTTCTAATTGCATTACTCTGTACCTTCGTTTCATATTTTTCAGGAACTTTCCAGAGGGATTGTTAGGTCCCCCAATATCAGTATTTAGATGGCTTTTCTTATAATTATTTTTTATTTAAATCCAAATTAGTTAACATATAGGGTAATAATGATTTTAGGAGTAGAATTTAGATTCATCACTTACATACAACACCCAGTGCTCATCCCAACAAGTGCCCTCCTTAATGTCCATCATCCATTTAGCCCATCCTGCCACCCATCACCCCTCTAACAACCCTCAGTTTGTTCTCTAAAGAGTCTCTTATGGTTTGCCTCCCTCTCTGTTTTACCTGGATGGCTTCCTTATTTTATTCTGTTTTCTGTTTTTGAGAAAATCTAGCAAACTACAAGCATGCTCAATAGTAATTATCAGAACTAATTCCACATTCTAGAAACTAATTTAACTCAATGAATGTAGTGAACTACACTTTAAAGTTAACCAGGAAAAAAAAAAGTTAGATGTCTTCATTCTTCCCGCTCTGGTATATAAAGCATAGTGAATATTTCATGTTTAGTTCTTACATAATTTCAAGCTTATCATATGCTTTTGTTTCATTGCTACCACAGAGAGAGAAGATAGGGTGTGGATGTATAACGCTCCCTAGAAAACAGAAGTGTAGCAGCATTTCCAGCAGTCACATTCATCTAAATTCAAATCCTAGCTCACCATCAGAAGAACTTTGGGCAAGATGATCTGAGCTTATCTGAGATCTGAACTTATCTGAGCCCTTTCCCATTGTTGGCAAAATGGGGATAATAATACAATCTTATAGAAGAGTTTTGAGGATTGAAAACAATATTTCATCTAGCACTGCATTTCTTACAATAGTAAATGTTACCTGCTTTCCTCTCTTTAAATGTTTGTTTCATCTACAACTTTGTTATGGTAGGTTGGAGGGAGAGAAATTAGGTAAAAGGTTATTGAAAGAAAGGACATTAGGAAAACAAAATATGGTTCATCATGTATTTGGATAGCAGCCAGTGAAGGTCTACTCCAGACCTTCAGGTAGGGACCTGATGATCTATGCCTTAACAAGCTCCTCAAGGATCCTGGTGATTGGCTGAGATAGAAAAGTGATTCTAGCGGGGCACCTGAGTGTGGCTCAGTCAGTTAAGCATCTGACTTTGATTCAGGTCATGATCTCATGGTTCATGAGTTCAAGCCCCATGTCGGGCTCTGTGCTGACAGCTCAGAGCCTGGAAGCTACTTTGGATTCTGTGTCTCCCTCTCTCTCTGCCCCTCCCCTGCTCACACTCTGCCTCTCTCTCTCTCTCTCCAAAATAAATAAATGTAAAAAAAAAAAAAAGAAACAAAATTGATTCTAGGGATGCCTGCGTGGCTTAGTTGGTTAAACATCCAACTTCAGCTCAGGTCATGATCTTCCAGTTTGTGAGTTCAGGTCCCTCACTGGGCTCTGTGCTGACAACTCAGAGCCTGGAGCCTGCTTCAGATTCTGTGTCTTCCTCTCTCTCTGCCCCCTCCTCCACTAGCACTCTGTCTCTCAAAAACAAATATTTTTAAAAATCTAAAAAAATAAAATAAAATAAAATAAAATAAAATAAAATAAAATAAAATTGATTCTCTGTCTCTTATTTCTTTCCCAGAAAAACTAATAAAGCTCAAAGTTGAAAATTAAAGATAGCCAGAATGCAGGTGTCTTTACTGGGATGGAAATGCTCCTAAATAATTGAATAGAAACTTTTATCCAGACTAAACACTGGACAAGACTAAGAATGGGCTCCTAAAGACCTATTGTATCAAGCACAGTGAAAGCAAAGATTTGCTGGGGACACCCTCAGTCAAAGGCTGTTGGCGATGGGACATGAAACTCAAGACTCCCAATTCCCAGCCAAGATAAGGTTTCTCTTCCATAGCTCACAGAGTATGTGCAAAACTGTAAGTTGTTTTAATTCAAAAGTTTACTTTTTACATTTCTTAGTTTACAATCTTTGTTCCCAACGTTACCCCTAAATTAGTTGCTTAGAACTACAGAAGTATTTTTTTTTTCATTTTTTTTTTCAACGTTTATTTATTTTTGGGACAGAGAGAGACAGAGCACGAACGGGGGAGGGGCAGAGAGAGAGGGAGACACAGAATCGGAAACAGGCTCCAGGCTCTGAGCCATCAGCCCAGAGCCCGACGCGGGGCTCGAACTCCCGGACCGCGAGATCGTGACCTGGCTGAAGTCGGACGCTTAACCGACTGCGCCACCCAGGCACCCCCATAAGTATTTTTTTAATGTTTATTTATTTTTGAGAGAGAGAGAGGGAGAGAGAGTGAGCACACAAACAGGGGAAGGGCAGAGAGAGAGAGAGAGGATCCGGGGCTCAAACTCACTAACCTTGAGATCATAACCTGAGCTGAAGTTGGATGCTTAACAGACTGAGCCACCCAGGCACTGCCTGTCACATAAGTATCTTTTAAGAGATGTAGTAAATGGTGCAAATAGTTAATGTACTCTTAGACTTTTGCAGCAAATTAAATACCTCTTTGAAATAACATAGCAGAATTACAGTTCAAATAGACCTATCTTAAGTTCTGGAAATAGAAGGTCATGGAGAGAATGAAGAAAATACAAAGAGGCACGAAAAGGGGAAACAAAGGGAAAATGTGTTTCCTCCTCTTGTCTGAATGTGGGGATTACCATGACGAAAATGTTTCTACGTCTTTCATTGCCTTTTCTGCGCCCACCTTCACTGGTCTGCAGTGTCCTCAGAGTTGTACCACAGGAAGGTCAGCCCTAACCCAGTCAAGGTTCTCCCCTGCTTAGCAAACACACACCTTGCACCTCCAGCCCAGTGCCAAAATCCCAGCTCAGTTCGGCAGAAAAATCTTGATTTCATACCATCTCTTTTACCACCTCAATGGAACGTAGCTTGTTTGATGGAGGTTGTCATCCAAGATATATACAATATATATAATTTATGGAACATTAGGCAATACAAACAGGGAAGAGCAGAAACAGTAACAACAAAGGAATTAAGCTATAGGCAGGAATGCAAGAGACTCAAATTTTTAAAATTTTTTTATTGTTTTATTTCTTTTTGAGAGACAGAGTGCGAGTGGGGGGAGGGAGGGCAGAGGGAGAGGGAGACACAGAATCCGAAGCAGGCTCCAGGTTCTGAGCTGTCAGCACGGAGCCCGACGTGAGGCTCACCAACCGTGAGATCATGACCTGAGCCAAAGCCGGATGAGCAACTGATTGAACCACCCAGGTGCCCCCAAGGGCCCCTAATTTTAACCCACTTTTCAAAAACACTTGAGGGGTGCTACTGCTTGTGGTATCTATGCTGTTGGAAATGTGAAGTTGTCCATGGAGTCTTAAAACACTCGAGTCTCTTTCATTCACACATAGTCCCAATTCCCTTAAATAGGTGGCACTTAAAATAATTTAAGTTAAGAAACTCTTAGTAAGACCCAGCTTTTCATAATATACCAGGCAAAGAGAGATGGAGACGATCTTTTATTCAAATTGTTTGTGCCACAGCGTTTTCATCATGCTAAGAAGTAGAGTCGAAATGGAGATTCACTGTTATTTTCTTATTTTGTTCTGTTTTTAGTACGTTGTAGTGGTTTTCTTTTAACTTTTAATTTTCACATAATTTCACATATATAGAAAAGTTTCAAGAGTGTTACTAAAAATTCCCATATTCCTTTCACCCAGATCTCCCACATGTTAAATTTTACTGTCTTGGCTGTATCTCTCAAACATTCCCCATTCCATGCCCCAGAAAAGTTTGAGTGTAAGTTGCAGAAATGATGCCCCTTCACCACCAAATCTCTCAATGTTTCACAGTGATTTGGACCCAATCTGCGTGCTGGGTGAGTCTCCAAACCCTCTGAGGTACATGGGCTGGAGGGTTATAATACCTCTCTCCCTAGGCTTTCAGATCAGCATTAGACTCAAGCTTCTTTTGACTGGACTATCTCAGGATATTTGGAGCAGCTTCCAGAGTCCCTCAAAAGAAAGAGGGCAGTAACTACTGTCTTCCCTGTCAGGGGAAGACTTTCTAACACTTTTCGACATCCAAAGCCATTCCAGTATTTTAAAAAGATGCCATTCCCCTCCCACCGTAGCTGCTGACCTAATTCAGTTGAGCACACCCTATTAAATATTTACTAAACATCGGTTCGTGGAAGCACTATATCAAATGTGTACACAGGGGCAATGCCCACTGGGCGGGTTTCCAGGAAATCAAAAAGCACAGTTCTGAATTAGGAGAGTGGCTGATGCTCTAAGAAGAATAAGTGTAACATACACTTGCCTGTTTGGAAAAATGGATCCACACAAGAGCAGGAAATAGAAAATGGAAGGTTAAAAAGCGGAACCAGAGGCATCAGAAACACAGCCTAAGAGAAGCTGCATATTCTCTTCCTGTGCTGATACAGAAACAAACTTCCTTCATTTATTGCCCATCTTTCACGTTTGCAATTGCACATTTTCTTGAGGGCCAAGAACAGATCTAAGTGTTGTGGATGCTGAAGATTTTACAATTTAAGGGTTTCTTGTTATGAAAACAAACATAAAATTATGAGCATAGAGTCCAAAGGTAAATATCTACAAACGGAATTTCAACCTCAACAAATAAGCAAACTTTGAGGGGCTGACAAATATCATAAACATCACAAAATCAGTAAAATAGCATACTAGTTTTGCTAATTAACTAACATGACGTTATAATAATTTTCCTGCATTATTTGGCTTTGTACTCTCTTCATATGATTTTATTTTTTCTTAATTCTTTTTAATGTTTGTTTATTCTTGAGAGAGAGATTGGAGAGAGCATGAGCAGGGGAGGGGCAGAGAGAGACGGGGACAGAATCCGAAGCAGGCTCCAGGCTTTGAGCTGTCAGCACAGAGCTCAATGAGGGGCTCAAAATTGTGAACCGCGACACCACGACCTGAGCTGAAGTCCGCGACACCATGACCTGAGCTGAAGTCACAGGCTTAACCGACTGAGTCACCCAGGTGCCCCCATGTAATTTTATAATGTCATGTTCTACATGGGGAATATAAAAACAATTCCATCTCACCTCTACCATGATTGGATAAAATTTCTATCAAAATTAAATAAGTTTCCTCCTTCATTGGGGCCAATTTTAAACAACGGTTTAAACTTCTCCTTATAATTATGTCCTTCATCCTGTGGGCAAAATTGTCCTGTCATAAATAGGGTGGCAGTGAAGAACTTATCAGAGTCTTTCCAAATGTCAAACCTTTTGCTACAGTGGAAGAACAAGACGAGCCTAGGACATGCGGGAGGAGGAAGGACAATGGAAAGGGAGGGACAAGAGCATAAAAGAGGAAACAGAAGATAGAGATGGGGAGACGATACTGAAATCATTTTTCCCAAGCCTTGACTCAGAAGGCCTTTGCTAACTCTTTCTCTTCTCCTATCACAAAGTGAAGTTAAATGCCAAGGGGCAGGCACGCTTCCATCGCTGAGAGAATCCGATCTAAAATAACAAGCAGACACGAATGGGTGACAAGCATGATGAGCACTGTGGTGTCCACTTTTGAGTTAACTATAAAAAGATGTCAGCACAGATGGAGGAGGAGAGCGTATCTTTGCCGCTCCGCTTGAAAAATAAAGACCAGAAATATAAATGCCATCAAAATGTTGACTCTTCTCGAACCAGAAATTTTGGTTTCGTATTCAAAGCCATGCCCATTTAGAAGAAAAACACATTCATTTGGGTTTTGTGGTTTGGGAAAAGGACTGCCAGAGAGGAGGTGGAAGCCACAGTGGCGCATTCCTGGACAATCCACAGCAGGCCTGGGGTGATCACCATGCGGGCAGCTCCTGAGCCATCAGAGTCAAAATAGCAACAGGACCAGAAAGAATTCAAAGCCTGAAACATTTTCTTCCCTCCAGTTCAAACTCTCTTGCTTCTATCACATGGCTCCAGCCATCCTGCCCCCTCCACAAAACCTTTCTTCGCTTAGGGTGCCTGGGTGGCGCAGTCGGTTAAGCGTCCGACTTCAGCCAGGTCACGATCTCGCGGTCTGTGAGTTCGAGCCCCGCGTCGGGCTCTGGGCTGATGGCTCGGAGCCTGGAGCCTGTTTCCGATTCTGTGTCTCCCTCTCTCTCTGCCCCTCCCCCGTTCATGCTCTGTCTCTCTCTGTCCCAAAAATAAATAAACGTTGAAAAAAAAAATTAAAAAAAAAAAACAAAAACCTTTCTTCGCTGAAGCAGTGACAACTCCCTTTGAACTCTACTTTATATAAATACACAATTCCCATGGTTCTCTTGTAACTCCATTAAATGCACTTGCTCTCTGGCTGGTGCATAAGGCAGATCCTTTTATGCTGCATTTGCTCAATGCTCGATGCTTTGGCTCTTCAGCCTTCATATTCGGCAGGCTCTTCTAAAGTATTGTGAGTGCCACATCCAATTCATAAAGCATTATATTTAGCAAAACCTCTCTTTTTTTTTTAAGTTTTTATTTATTTTAAGAGAGAGAGAGGGAGAGAATCCCAAGCAGGCTTCATACTACCAGGGCAGGGCCCAGTGCAAGGCTCGAACTCAAAAACCACGAGATCACGACCTGAGTTGGAATCGAGAATGAGACCTGTAACCAACTGAGTCACCCAGGCGCCCCCTTAGCAAAATGTATAACACAGAAAAACAAATATTTATCATTCATGCTCAATGATCAACTAGAGACAAGGCCACTTTAGAGAAAATACGAATGAAATAATGGTCAGCAAAGCAAATTATCTCTGCGACGTGTATGTCCCCCTTCACGGCCCCCTTTACCTCCTCGGCATCCTCATACTCCTTCTTGTTTCACCGAACCTTAGTTCTTTTTAACTATGAGAAGCTTCATGTACACGCAAAACCATATAAAAATAGAAGTCTTCATTTTCAAGACCAATAGTAAAATGAACACCTGTGCACCCCCCTTCAGAAACAGAAATGTGCCTTCAACACCGCTCGTGTGTCCCTCCCCAACCACGTCCCTGTCCTCCCACATTCTGAGGTAACCGTTTCCCTGGGAGTTTACAAAAGTCCTTAAGAGGGAAGCGGAGGAAAGGTCAGGAAGGTGGGACGGCCAAAGTTCGGGCATTTGGGTGTGAGTCTGGAGTTGGAGGTCTGCCGTTGATAGGCCAGGACCGTGGTCAGCCCTGCTTTCTCTGCTTCTGAGGTCACCATGGCCCACTCCCTGCTCCCAAGAGTCGGTGAAAGGTCACCCTCTTTCACCCCATCCAAAGAATAAACTCCAGATTGCAGGTGGGAAGCTGAAGGGCAGTCAGCCTGGCTATGTCTAAGTTGTTTTTCCAAGTGTGGCTCACAGTCCTGTCTTCCAGTGAATCTTCCCTGACGCCCGCACTGTGAATTCTCCTTGCCTTCTCCTGGCTTCAGGCATGTCACATCTCAGGCAGATACTTCAGTTAGTGTGCCATTGGCACAGGTAAGGAGACTTTGCCACAGTGATGCACGTGAAATAAAAGTGCTGGGAAATGTTTTTCTCCATTTATCCCTAAAACCAAACACATGTGTATTAAGCACTAAACAAATTAAAATCTGATTTACCCATCTGCTTGTAATTTATTTTTATAGCACAGCTAGAGACTGTTTCCCTTTCATAGTTAAGAGGTGAACAGTAGGCGAACAAAGTATTAAGAATGTTACCACCTTTTAAATAATGTTTTCTAAGGGCGCCTGGGTGGCTTGGTCAATTAAGTGTCTGACTTCAGCTCAGGTCATGATCTCGCAGTTCGTGAGTCTGAGCCCCACATCAGGCTCTCTACTGTTGGTGCAGGGCCTGCTTTGCATCCTTTGTCTCTCTGTCTGTCTCAATGATAGCTAAATGTTAAAAAAAAAATCTTTAAAGAATCTTTTCAAACTATATGATGATGATAAGTACCTTTACTGTTTTAACTAAGCTACAAAATATCAGTAAAAATGATATATCCAGATTATCAGATATAACCTACCCCCCAGAATTAACCATGTTACATTGCTATATATCCTTCCAGATTTAATATATCTTTTTCTCACAAAAAAAACTTAGATCATCCTGAATATGCTGTTTTTTTTTTATTTTTATGTTTTTTTAGTCTTTATTTTTGAGAGAGAGGGAGACAGAGACAGAGTGTGAGTGGGGGAAGGGCAGAGAGAGAGGGAGACACAGAATCCGAAGCAGTTCCAAGCTCTGAGCTGTCAGCACAGAGCCCGATGAGGGGCTTGAACCCATGAACTGTGAGATCATGACCTGAGCTGAAATCGGACACCTAACCGACTGAGCCACCCAGGCGCCCCTGAATATGCTGTTTTTTTATACAGACTTTTTTCATTCAGTATATCCTAGGTCTCTTCTCATCTCAATAAATGCACTTCTAAAACAGTAATATTTAATGTGCATATATTAATTTATACACGTGTAAAAATCACAATAAAACCCAAGGAAAAATAAACACAAAATTCAGAAAAGCAGGTGTTTTTATTGAGAGGGTATTGGATTTGAGAAGGACCTAGCCATGATTTTAAAGACATAAAATATTTTTCATTATTTTTATACCAGGAATGTTATTTATAAAACTTAAACACAAATAGACTATTTTGTGATATAGATACATCAAAATTTATTCAAGCAACTTCCTTCCAGTAAGCATTTATATTTTTCCAATCTTTCGTTAAACAAAACTGATGAATATTCTTATAATAAAATATGTTACAAATACCTTTCTTTTTATTCTAGGACAAATAAAATTGTTTAGTCAAATGGTTTGCAAAATTTTAAGGCCATTAATATATATTGCTGAACTGCCATCCAGAAAGGTTACGCCACTTTGAATTTCCATCAGCAATGTCTTGAGTGTCCTTCTCTCTTTGTTCCCAGACACTAACCATAATTTAAAAAAAAAAAAAAATTCTGCCAATTTGATTAGTGAAAACTTGTCTTCTATATTTTCTGTAATTTCCATTTCTTTAATTACTGGTGTAATTAAACTTTTGAAAAGTTTTGAACTATTTCTACTTTTTCTTTTATTAACTACTTATGAATATTCTTTGTTAACTTTTCTGATAGAGCATTATTATTTTTATTGATTTCTAAGAGTTACTTATATAAATATGTCAACCTTATGTCCATCTTCCATTGTGGTAGGCAGGAAAATGGCCTCCCAAAAATGTTCACCTCCTAGTATCCTACAACCTCTGAATATATTATATGTCAAAAAGGAATTAAGGTTGCAGGTGGAACTAATTTTCCTAATCAACTGACCTTAAAACACGGAGATAATCCTGGATTATCCAGTGGACTCAATGTAATCATAAGGAGTCTTAAAAGTGGAAGAGAGAGACAAAGGAGGGATCAGAGTCAAAGAGAGATTTGAAAATGCTACACTGCTTCCTTTGATGATGAAGGGATGGATTCACAAACCAAAGAATGTGGAGAGCCTCTAGAGGCTGGAAAAGGCAAGGAAATAGATTCTTTCCTAGAGCTTCCAGAAGGAACAGAGCCCTGCCAACAGCTTGACTTTTGCTCAGTGAGACCCATTTCAAATTTCTTGAACTGTAAGGCAATAAATTTGTGTTGTTCTAAATCACCAAGTTTATAGTAATTTGTTACAGCTGCAATAGGAAATGGATACACATGTTGCAAATGTTTTCCCAATTTTTTTTTATACACAGAATGTTTACAAAACTATCAAACTGTCCTTAATGACTTGTGCTTTTTAAAATGTATTCACTATATTTCTTCTATTCTCAATTACAGTGAAAAGATAAAATTTGATCAGAAACAGATGATGATGGGACCAGAGGCAGAGAAGGGTGATGGCATAGTCAGGATACTGCTCACCTGTAGGGAGATTGAGCTAATCAGGAAATACATTGAAGTTAATGGGAGCCATGCTTCTCCTGGTCACAGAAAGGGGTTAATAAAAATGGAAATGGAGAAGGCTAAGGTATTGGACTGAAACTGAGAGATAGATATACAATAATAGATAAAGATGTGTGGGCAGATATATAATTAAATAATACAGAAATATAAACATATCTCTGTCTTCCAAGAGGGCCAAGAAGTAATAATACCCTAGCAGTAATGAGCCCACCGAGCACCCAGATATTGGTTTCTATATGCCTCCACACAAAGGAACCTTCAAGTTCCATGGAGAAATGGTTGATTCCAAGGCAGGGCACAGAAAGTACAAAATGAGTCAGAAAACACAGAAGTGCTTAAAGAATGATGGGGACATGCTAACAACATCATAGGAAGTTGCTTGAAGAGACTTCAATGGCCAAATCTGGGACAATCAGAGCATCAGGATAAATAATGATAGTAATCAGATTATAACCCACTGAATGAGGCAAAAAATCCATCAGGCCAGAATGAAGGACTGAATAAGAAGGGAAAGCTTTTCTTTCAGTATAATAACAACCAAGTATTGTAGAAGGAATGATGACATGGGTCAGAGTGGAGTCATCAGTGGATGTTAAAGATAAAGAATTATGCATTTGCATAGTCTTGGAGTATCTCTTAAAGCCCACCCACAAAGGGGAAAATAATGACCTCATTGTTTAGGAATCTGGCGGATACCAACTTGAATGGGTTACCAAGGTTAACATCTCCAGTGGTAGGAAAGACCAACACGGAAGGGCTGCTGATGTAATACCGTAAGGACAGTATCATCTCTCTGCTATTCCTGATAAGAATGAATGGCCTGAGTCTTGCCCTGTTGGGAAATATCACAATGCCTTAGACTGATGGACATTCTTTATACTCTAAAACTGTGAACTACGTGAAAGTCAGGGAAAGACTGTGGAACTGCTTCAGACTAAAGGAGACTAAAGAAATATGAGAACTAAATGCAGTGGGTGATCCTAGCTTGGGTCCATAATATATCTTTCAGAAAACAAAGGAGGAGAAAACAACTTCCCGGTTTCATGAGACTAGTGAAAACCAGATAACAAACGACAAAGCCATTACAAGAAATTTCCAAAACAATATCTTTCCTGAACCCAGACATAAAATCTCTAACAAAATACTGGCAAATTAAATATTTCAAAACAGAACTAAAACAAGTCCAGGGAACAAAATAAATACAAAGAATCTGGAATAGTAAAAACAATCTTGAAAAGGAATAATAAAGTTGAGCAATTTATTCCACAGGATTTCAAAACCTACTATAGAACTACAATAATCAAGATAGTGTTGTATTGCCAGGAAAGACATGTAGACCAATAAAACAGAGTCTAGAAATAGACACATACACAGAGCACATTCATTTTCAATGAGGGCACCAGAGCAATTCTTTTGAGAAAGAAAGTTCACAAATGGTAGTGGAACAACTAGATATCTTTATGGAAA
Source organism: Prionailurus bengalensis (assembly GCF_016509475.1). Lineage (NCBI taxonomy): Eukaryota > Metazoa > Chordata > Mammalia > Carnivora > Felidae > Prionailurus > Prionailurus bengalensis. The sequence goes on from NC_057345.1 coordinate 155,603,972, forward strand.
ATTAAATAAATCTTGACCTCCATGTCACTCCGTATATAAAATTATTTCAAGATTCACCCAAAATAAAATCTAGAACAGTAAAGTATCTAGAAGAAATACAGAACTATAGCTTCACATCCTTGAAGCAGACAAAGATTTCTTAGAATGTAAAAAGTACTGAACACAAAATGTGATAAATTACACTTCATCAAAAATAAGTTCTAGGGACACCTGGGTGGCTCAGTTGGTTAAGCATCCGACTTCAGCTCAGGTCATGATCTCATAGTCCCAGAGTTCGAGCCCCCATCAGACTCTGTGCTGACAGCTTAGAACTCATAGCCTGCTTCAGATTCTGTGTCTCCCTCTCTGCCCCTCCTCTGCTCGCACTTTGTCTCTCAAAAATAAACAAACACTTAAAAAAATTTAAAAAAATAAGTTCTGTACATTAAAACATATCATTAAGAAACTAGTCAAACTTCAGACTGGAAGAAAATACACTACATATGTCTAACAAAGGACTTGTATTCATAATATATAAGGATCTTCTACAAATCAATAATAAAGAAATCTATTCAATAAAATGCACAGAAACTGAAAACACTTTACGAAAAAGATATGTGATCATTCAATATGGACTTGAAAAGATGTTCATTACTCATCAGAGAAATAACAATAAAAACCACCTTAAGATTCCATTCTATGGCACAAAAACAGACACATAGACCAATGGAATAGAATAGAAACCCCAGAACTAGACCCACAAATGTATGGCCAACTCATCTTTGACAAAGCAGGAAAGAACATCCAATGGAAAAAAGACAGCCTCTTTAACAAATGGTGCTGGGAGAACTGGACAGCAACATGCAGAAGGTTGAAACTAGACCACTTTCTCACACCATTCACAAAAATAAACTCAAAATGGATAAAGGACCTGAATGTGAGACAGGAAACCATCAAAACCTTAGAGGAGAAAGCAGGAAAAGACCTCTCTGACCTCAGCCGTAGCAATCTCTTACTCGACACATCCCCAAAGGCAAGGGAATTAAAAGCAAAAGTGAATTACTGGGACCTTATGAAGATTAAAAGCTTCTGCACAGCAAAGGAAACAACCAACAAAACTAAAAGGCAACCAACGGAATGGGAAAAGATATTTGCAAATGACATATCGGACAAAGGGCTAGTATCTAAAATCTATAAAGAGCTCACCAAACTCCACACCCGAAAAACAAATAACCCAGTGAAGAAATGGGCAGAAAACATGAATAGACACTTCTCTAAAGAAGACATCCGGATGGCCAACAGGCACATGAAAAGATGTTCAGCGTCGCTCCTTATCAGGGAAATACAAATCAAAACCACACTCAGGTATCACCTCACGCCAGTCAGAGTGGCCAAAATGAACAAATCAGGAGACTATAGATGCTGGAGAGGATGTGGAGAAACGGAAACCCTCTTGCACTGTTGGTGGGAATGCAAACTGGTGCAGCCACTCTGGAAAGCAGTGTGGAGGTTCCTCAGAAAATTAAAAATAGACCTACCCTATGACCCAGCAATAGCACTGCTAGGAATTTATCCAAGGGATACAGGAGTACTGATGCATAGGGCCACTTGTACCCCAATGTTCATAGCAGCACTCTCAACAATAGCCAAAATTATGGAAAGAGCCTAAATGTCCATCAACTGAAGAATGGATAAAGAAATTGTGGTTTATATACACAATGGAGTACTACGTGGCAATGAGAAAAAATGAAATATGGCCTTTTGTAGCAACATGGATGGAACTGGAGAGTGTGATGCTAAGTGAAATAAGCCATACAGAGAAAGACAGATACCATATGGTTTCACTCTTATGTGGATCCTGAGAAACTTAACAGGAACCCATGGGGGAGGGGAAGGAAAAAAAAAAAAAAAAAGAGGTTAGAGTGGGAGAGAGCCAAAGCATAAGAGACTGTTAAAAACTGAGAACAAACTGAGGGTTGATGGGGGGTGGGAGGGAGGGGAGGGTGGGTGATGGGTATTGAGGAGGGCACCTTTTGGGATGAGCACTGGGTGTTGTATGGAAACCAATTGGTCAATAAATTTCATATATATATATATATATATATATATATATATATATAAAAGATTCCATTCTATACTCATTAGAATGCTGAAAAGCAGAGACTGAAAATACCAAATTGGTGAGGATGCAGAACTCTCATGTGCTGGTGGAAATGTAAAATATCACAAACATTAAAAAAGCAAACATTGGGCAGTATCTTTCAAACATTCAACAATTCTATGAATCTGTTCTTAGGTGTCTACCTAAGAAGTAAAACCATACCTTTACAGAAAGACTCATACTTGAATGTTTATAGCACTCTTGCTCAAAGTAACCTAAAACTTGGAAGACAATTGTCCATCAGTGGAAGATGAATAAACAAATTGTAGTGTGGGCATACATGGTATATTACTCAGCAACTAAAAGACACAAAACTTCATGGATGAATCTTAAAAACATTATAATGAACAACAAAAAATGGACACAAAAGGACATATAATTTACAATCTCATTTATATTAAGTGAAGGAAAATCAAAATTCACTCATGCTGAGAGCAATCAGAAAGTGGTTGTTTCCTGCACTGAAAGTTTAAGTGGGAGGAGGCACAGTGGCACTTTCTCGTGGGATGGAAATATTCTATAGTTTGGGGGCGTGGTTGCGAAGATATCTAGAAGTCAAAACTCGTCAAACCAAATCCTTAAGATTTATGTATTTTACCGTATATAAATTATATCTTGATAAAAAGTTAATTTTCTAAAACAAGCTAAAACTTGTTGCTGTAAGAAAACATGAATATGATATCCAACTCTGTACAGTACAGAAATTAAAAATATAATAGTTTGACCTAAGAGGCAAAAACCAATGAGAATGTTCACAATATGATGGTTTTAGTGGAAGTATGTTCATATTTATCATACACATAGCCATTTTAAAAAAATGTTTATTTACTCTTGAGAGAGAGACAGAGCATGGGGGGGGGGGGTGCAGAGTGAGAGAGGGAGACAAAGAATCCGAAGCAGGCTCCAGGCTCTGAGCTGTCAGCACAGAGCCCGACATGGGGCTCAAACTCACGAACCACGAGATTATGACCCGAGCCAAAGATGCTCAACCGACTGAGCCACCCAGGTGCCCAAGATTTTACTTTTAAGTAACCCCTGCTCCGAAGGTGGGGCTGGAACTCACAACCCTGAGATCAAGAGTCGAGGGAGATTAGGCAAGATGGCGGCGTAGGAGGACGCTGGGCTCACCGCGCGTCCTGCTGATCACTTAGATTCCACCTACACCTGCCTAAATAACCCAGAAAAACGCCAGAGGATTAGCAGAACAGAGTCGCCGGAGCCAAGCGCAGACGAGAGGCCCACGGAAGAGGGTAGGAAGGGCGGCGAGGCGGTGCGCACTCCACAGACTGGCGGGAGGGAGCCGGGGCGGAGGGGCGGCTCACCGGCCAAGCAGAGCCCCCGAGTCTGGCTTGCAAAAGCGGAGGGGCCGGGCGGACTGTGTTCCGACAGCAAGCACTACTTAGCGTCTGGGAGGACAAAGTTAGCAGCTCTGCTCGGAAAGCGGGAAGGCTGGAGGACAAAGGGAGGGAGAGCTGCTGAGCCCCCAGAGAACAGAGGTCAATTTGGCAGGGAACAAAGGCGCTCGCCAGCGCCATCTCCCCCGCCCATCCCCCAGCCAAAATCCCAAAGGGAACCAGTTCCTGCCAGGGAACTTGCTCCCTCCACGCAAACACCCAACTCTGTGCTTCTGCAGAGCCAAACTTCCGGCAGCAGATCTGATGCCCTCCCGCTGCCACAGGGCCCCTCCTGAAGTGGATCACCTAAGGAGAAGCGAGCTAAGCCTGCCCCTCCTGCCCCTGTGCACCTTGCCTACCCACCCCAGCTAATACGCCAGATCCCCAGCATCACAAGCCTGGCAGGGTGCAAGTAGCCCAGACGGGCCACACCACCCCACAGTGAATCCCGCCCCTAGGAGAGGGGAAGAGAAGGCACACACCAGTCTGACTGTGGCCCCAGCGGTGGGTTGGGGGCAGACATCAGGTCTGACTGCGGCCCCGCCCACCAACTCCAGTTATACGCCACAGCACAGGGGAAGTGCCCTGCAGGTCCTCACCACGCCAGGGACTATCCAAAATGACCAAGTGGAAGAATTCCCCTCAGAAGAATCTCCAGGAAATAACAACAGCTAATGAGCTGATCAAAAAGGATTTAAATAATATAACAGAAAGTGAATTTAGAATAATAGTCATAAAATTAATCACTAGGCTTGAGAACAGTATACAGGACAGCAGAGAATCTCTTGCTACAGAGATCAAGGGCCTAAGGAACAGTCACGAGGAGCTGAAAAACGCTTTAAATGAAATGCAAAACAAAATGGAAACCACCATGGCTCGGATTGAAGAGGCAGAGGAGAGAATAGGTGAACTAGAAGATAAAGTTATGGAAAAAGAGGAAGCTGAGAAAAAGAGAGATAAAAAAATCCAGGAGTATGAGGGGAAAATTAGAGAACTAAGTGATACACTAAAAAGAAATAATATACGCATAATTGGTATCCCAGAGGAGGAAGAGAGAGGGAAAGGTGCTGAAGGGGTACTTGAAGAAATCATAGCTGAGAACTTCCCTGAACTGGGGAAGGAAAAAGGCATTGAAATCCAAGAGGCACAGAGAACTCCCTTCAGACGTAACTTGAATCAATCTTCTGCACGACATTTCATAGTGAAACTGGCAAAATACAAGGATAAAGAGAAAATTCTGAAGGCAGCAAGGGGTAAACATGCCCTCACATATAAAGGGAGACCTATAAGACTCGTGACTGATCTCTCTTTTGAAACTTGGCAGGCCAGAAAGAATTGGCACGAGATTTTCAGGGTGCTAGACAGAAAAAATATGCAGCCGAGAATCCTTTATCCAGCAAGTCTGTCATTTAGAATAGAAGGAGAGATAAAGGTCTTCCCAAACAAACAAAAACTGAAGGAATTTGTCACCACTAAACCAGCCCTACAAGAGATCCTAAGGGGGACCCTGTGAGACAAAGTCCCAGAGACATCACTACAAGCATAAAACATACAGACATCACAATGACTCTAAACCCGTATCTTTCTATAATAACACTGAATGTAAATGGATTAAATGCACCAACCAAAAGACATAGGGTATCAGAATGGATAAAAAAACAAGACCCATCTATTTGCTGTCTACAAGAGACTCATTTTAGACCTGAGGACACCTTTAGATTGAGAGTGAGGGGATGGAGAACTATTTATCATGCGACTGGAAGCCAAAAGAAAGCTGGAGTAGCCATACTTATATCAGACAAACTAGACTTTAAATTAAAGGCTGTAACAAGAGATGAAGAAGGACATTATATAATAGTTACAGGGTCTATCCATCAGGAAGAGCTAACAATTATAAATGTCTATGCGCCGAATACCGGAGCCCCCAAATATATAAAACAATTACTCATAAACATAAGCAACCTTATTGATAAGAATGTGGTAATTGCAGGGGACTTTAACACCCCACTTACAGAAATGGATAGATCATCTAGACACACGGTCAATAAAGAAACAAGGGCCCTGAATGAGACATTGGATCAGATGGACTTGACAGATATATTTAGAACTCTGCATCCCAAAGCAACAGAATATACTTTCTTCTCGAGTGCACATGGAACATTCTCCAAGATAGATCATATACTGGGTCACAAAACAGCCCTTCATAAGTTTACAAGAATTGAAATTATACCATGCTTACTTTCAGACCACAATGCTATGAAGCTTGAAATCAACCACAGAAAAAAGTCTGGAAAACCTCCAAAAGCATGGAGGTTAAAGAACACCCTACTAACGAATGAGTGGGTCAACCAGGCAATTAGAGAAGAAATTAAAAAATATATGGAAACAAACGAAAATGAAAATACAACAATCCAAACGCTTTGGGACGCAGCAAAGGCAGTCCTGAGAGGAAAATACATTGCAATCCAGGCCTATCTCAAGAAACAAGAAAAATCCCAAATACAAAATCTAACAGCACACCTAAAGGAACTAGAAGCAGAACAGCAAAGGCAGCCTAAACCCAGCAGAAGAAGAGAAATAATAAAGATCAGAGCAGAAATAAACAATATAGAATCTAAAAAAACTGTAGAGCAGATCAACAAAACCAAGAGTTGGTTTTTTGAAAAAATAAAATTGACAAACCTCTAGCCAGGCTTCTCAAAAAGAAAAGGGAGATGACCCAAATAGATAAAATCATGAATGAAAATGGAATTATTACAACCAATCCCTCAGAGATACAAACAATTATCAGGGAATACTATGAAAAATTATATGCCAACAAATTGGACAACCTGGAAGAAATGGACAAATTCCTGAACACCCACACACTTCCAAAACTCAATCAGGAGGAAATAGAAAGCTTGAACAGACCCATAACCAGTGAAGAAATTGAATCGGTTATCAAAAATCTCCCAACAAATAAGAGTCCAGGACCAGATGGCTTCCCAGGGGAGTTCTACCAGACGTTTAAAGCAGAGATAATACCTATCCTTCTCAAGCTATTCCAAGAAATAGAAAGGGAAGGAAAACTTCCAGACTCATTCTATGAAGCCAGTATTACTTTGATTCCTAAACCAGACAGAGACCCAGTGAAAAAAGAGAACTACAGGCCAATATCCCTGATGAATATGGATGCAAAAATTCTCAATAAGATACTAGCAAATCGAATTCAACGGCATATAAAAAGAATTATTCACCATGATCAAGTGGGATTCATTCCTGGGATGCAGGGCTGGTTCAACATTCGCAAATCAATCAACGTGATACATCACATTAACAAAAAAAAAGAGAAGAACCATATGATCCTGTCAATCGATGCAGAAAAGGCCTTTGACAAAATCCAGCACCCTTTATTAATAAAAACCCTTGAGAAAGTCGGGATAGAAGGAACATACTTAAAGATCATAAAAGCCATTTATGAAAAGCCCACAGCTAACATCATCCTCAACGGGGAAAAACTGAGAGCTTTTTCCCTGAGATCAGGAACACGACAGGGATGCCCACTCTCACCGCTGTTGTTTAACATAGTGCTGGAAGTTCTAGCATCAGCAATCAGACAACAAAAGGAAATCAAAGGCATCAAAATTGGCAAAGATGAAGTCAAGCTTTCGCTTTTTGCAGATGACATGATATTATACATGGAAAATCCGATAGACTCCACCAAAAGTCTGCTAGAACTGATACAGGAATTCAGCAAAGTTGCAGGATACAAAATCAATGTACAGAAATCAGTTGCATTCTTATACACTAACAATGAAGCAACAGAAAGACAAATAAAGAAACTGATCCCATTCACAATTGCACCAAGAAGCATAAAATACCTAGGAATAAATCTAACCAAAGATGTAAAGGATCTGTATGCTGAAAACTATAGAAAGCTTATGAAGGTAATTGAAGAAGATTTAAAGAAATGGAAAGACATTCCCTGCTCATGGATTGGAAAAATAAATATTGTCAAAATGTCAATACTACCCAAAGCTATCTACACATTCAATGCAATCCCAATCAAAATTGCACCAGCATTCTTCTCGAAACTAGAACAAGCAATCCTAAAATTCATATGGAACCACAAAAGGCCCCGAATAGCCAAAGGAATTTTGAAGAAGAAGACCAAAGCAGGAGGCATCACAATCCCAGACTTTAGCCTCTACTACAAAGCTGTCATCATCAAGACAGCATGGTATTGGCACAAAAACAGACACATAGACCAATGGAATAGAATAGAAACCCCAGAACTAGACCCACAAACGTATGGCCAACTCATCTTTGACAAAGCAGGAAAGAACATCCAATGGAAAAAAGACAGCCTCTTTAACAAATGGTGCTGGGAGAACTGGACAGCAACATGCAGAAGGTTGAAACTAGACCACTTTCTCACACCATTCACAAAAATAAACTCAAAATGGATAAAGGACCTAAATGTGAGACAGGAAACCATCAAAACCTTAGAGGAGAAAGCAGGAAAAGACCTCTCTGACCTCAGCCGTAGCAATCTCTTACTCGACACATCCCCAAAGGCAAGGGAATTAAAAGCAAAAGTGAATTACTGGGACCTTATGAAGATAAAAGCTTCTGCACAGCAAAGGAAACAACCAACAAAACTAAAAGGCAACCAACGGAATGGGAAAAGATATTTGCAAATGACATATCGGACAAAGGGCTAGTATCCAAAATCTATAAAGAGCTCACCAAACTCCACACCCGAAAAACAAATAACCCAGTGAAGAAATGGGCAGAAAACATGAATAGACACTTCTCTAAAGAAGACATCCGGATGGCCAACAGGCACATGAAAAGATGTTCAGCGTCGCTCCTTATCAGGGAAATACAAATCAAAACCACACTCAGGTATCACCTCACGCCAGTCAGAGTGGCCAAAATGAACAAATCAGGAGACTATAGATGCTGGAGAGGATGTGGAGAAATGGGAACCCTCTTGCACTGTTGGTGGGAATGCAAACTGGTGCAGCCACTCTGGAAAGCAGTGTGGAGGTTCCTCAGAAAATTAAAAATAGACCTACCCTATGACCCAGCAATAGCACTGCTAGGAATTTATCCAAGGGATACAGGAGTACTGATGCATAGGGCCACTTGTACCCCAATGTTCATAGCAGCACTCTCAACAATAGCCAAATTATGGAAAGAGCCTAAATGTCCATCAACTGAAGAATGGATAAAGAAATTGTGGTTTATATACATAATGGAGTACTACGTGGCAATGAGAAAAAATGAAATATGGCCTTTTGTAGCAATGTGGATGGAACTGGAGAGTGTGATGCTAAGTGAAATAAGCCATACAGAGAAAGACAGATACCATATGGTTTCACTCTTATGTGGATCCTGAGAAACTCAACAGAAACCCATGGGGGAGGGGAAGGAAAAAAAAAAAAAAGAGCTTAGAGTGGGAGAGAGCCAAAGCATAAGAGACTGTTAAAAACTGAGAACTGAGGGTTGATGGGGGGTGGGAGGGAGGGGAGGGTGGGTGATGGGTATTGAGGAGGGCACCTTTTGGGATGAGCACTGGGTGTTGTATGGAAACCAATTTGTCAATAAATTTCATATAAAATAAATAAATAAATAAATAAATAAAGAGTCGAGGGCTCCACTAAGCCACTCAGGTCCCACTACACATAGCCATTTAAATATGTTTACTTTACACTTTAAAGGAAAAGATAGTGAGGAAAGAATGCAAATCATGTTATAGTTTATAAATCCTAGGATTTGTACTAAAGTCATTTGCATTTTTTTTTAGTCTCCTGGCATCTGAACTCCTTCCCTAAGCCTGTGGAATCTTTGCCCTCTGGTACAGAAGCCCCAAAGCCAGATACGCGCTTTCATAGACTCCATTGCTTTGAGGACAGGGCATATGAACAGGCGCAGTCTGCATCCAGCTGGATATTGATCTGGGAACTGTTGAGAAAAGCAGGCTGTGGGGATTCCTTCTGGCAGCAGCAGGGGCCGTAGCTTTGAAGATACAGTCACAGCTATAGCAGGGGGTCATCCAGCAGCCAGTGTCAGCGTGGGCAGTGTCAACGTCAGGGGAACAAGGTGCAAACCGTTCATCTGGTGTTTGGTGAAGGTGGGAATAGTATCCCCAGCAGATTGAGTTCTACAGCATAATGTTCACTTCAAATATGTGTGCTCTGCTTTATCCCGCCCGTTTTTCAAGCCTTCTCTCCACTGTTCTAAATGCCTCTATAAACTATCAATTCCTTTTCACAAAATTCCTTTTCCACCAAAGTCATCCAGAGTTAATTTTTATTGCTGGCAATAAGACCCTGTTGGGAAAATAAAATAATAAAAACGCTCTAACATAGAATAACAGCAGAGATGATGCTCCCTCCAGATAACAGAGATTTTACAAATAAGTAGAAGATATTTGGTCTTTCAAAAAAATTTTTTAAGTTGCTTTCAATAATTTAATATTGTGAGGTCAATACATGCTTCCAAAGTATTTTTCTTAATTAATGTTATGTTTTTAAAAAGGAGACATTTTCAAAATATCCACGGCAGGGGAGAGGAGGGAGTAGACTTCTGTCATAATAATTTACACAATGGATGACTGAGATTCTAAAAGAAAACGTTAAAATTAAAAAAAAATTGTTAAGTGGAAACAAATACACAGCTAACATTTAAGGAAGTATTCTGTCTATGCTGTAGCACTCAATAGGTAGGTTTGAGAAGATGCTATTGTATTTGTGTGACTCTAAGATCTTTGAGACTAAGCATCCTACCTTTCCTTATCAATTGTGAACTTACCAGCCATCAATTTTACTGAGGCTACTTTATATCTACTCAAAATTTCCACCTACATAAACTCTTTAGGTAAAGAGTTTCATGAATTTACTCTTTGCTATGTGAATTAGTACTTTTAATTTTTTGGTTCCATTATTCTTATACTATAGAATTTTATACATAAATCTATGTCTCTGTAAAACGTCTTTTGAAGAAATAATATGTAAACTCAGAGAATTATTTCCATTAAAGTTTTTTATTATTTTTTAATTTGTATCTATCTTCATCAGTCCAAGCAAAATCCCCTTTTAATGTTGTTCTCTTTTTTTTTCACCATTTTTCCTCAACACCTTCCATTCCTATGCTCATGGCCTTTCCCCATGGGCACATATTCTGTGTTTAATATAAGTATTCTTGAACAATACAGAGTTGTTTTATTTTATGTGTAAGTATACCAAATTACCTAAATTTTAAGATGATATGAATTTCATTGCTCCCTACCTTGCCCTCAGGAAGGTTCCATTTTAGTGGAGACAAAAGACAAGTTCACACACAAAATAAGACAATAATTTCAGGTAGTGGTAAATGTTATTAAGGAAATACACAGGGTGGTGCAATAGTGATTGAGTTACTTTATAAAGGGTGGTTTCTGAGAATATGTCATTTGAGCTAAGATCGGAAACATAAAAATACTGTTATAAAAAACATCCAAAGAAAACATAGGCTCTGAAGAAAGAACAAACTAAACTTAGGAGTCAAATAGAAGAGACAACTGCTGTGTCTCACTCGAGTGCAATGAGCCAGAGAAAAAGCAGTTGTAGACAAGACAGGAGAAATAGGCAAGAACTGGATCATCTAGGGTCTTGTAGGCTGAAGCCAGGAGCACAGTTTTTTTTTATTCTAAGAACATCTGGAAGCCCTTGGAAGAGTATAACGGCAGGGGAGCAATGTGTTTTTTATTTAAAAAGCAAACTTTAGTTGCTATGAAAAAAATCGGCTACTGGAGTGAGAAAAAAGCAGGGAAATTAGTTAAGAGATCATCTTGGTCTGTGTGAGAGATGAT